>NC_069499.1:1299176726-1299547976 GCF_027579735.1 Bombina bombina | reverse complement strand
GTGATAGATTGTAAATTAAATGTTAAAATAGTTAAAACTGTTTATGTGCTATATAATAGAGGTACAGACAAACAGACAAATAGAGAAACAGATAGATGATAGATAGATAGATAGATAGATAATAGATAGACAGACAGATAGACAGACAGACAGACAGACAGACAGACAGACAGATAGATAGATAGATAGATAGATAGATAGATAGATAGATAGATAGATCAGACAGACGGATGAATAAAAAAGAGATATTGGTATGTAATGAACATTATTTTTATTAAGATTGTTCATTGCATATCAATATCTCTCATTATCCGTAAAACAATTTGACAAACGCTCAAAATGATTAAATGAGAGAGGAGAAATAATTAAGAGGATAGATCAGAACATAATCTGATATAATCTATAACTTTATAAAGGTTATATCATTTTTTTATTTTTTTTAATCTTGCCTAGAGACTTTAATCAGCCTGGTGATCACTAGCCATTATGTCTATAAAATATAAGATGACGGAAGTTTAAAGGACATTTTAAGTATAAAAAACAAACTAATAATGAGTCATATGCCCAAATTTACTTTACACAGTTTTTGATTAGTTACATCTATATATTTTACAATAGCTGTCATCATCGTTTTAATTTCAGTAATGTTTCTATCTCGCTGTTCTACACCTTTTACCGCATGCCAAAACATACTACAATATTATAATCGCCATACCTGTGATGCCTTTTTTCCCCACAGAAAAATAGCAGAGCCACACCCACTTCCACAAAAAAATACACGCCCACTGGCAATATCTTTGTTATATGTTTTCTTACTGCAACAGAGGATCCATGTTGTCTTTACTAATTGTATGTTGCATTTTTAGACACTGATCCAATCCACAATATAGTTTTGCCTTATAGCCAACAAAGCCTTAATCCTTAACCATTAAGCTAACTATTATGTTATCTCAAACAATTAGTGTTCAGTTTAAAAACTCAAACCACAGAAAATGTATAATCTGAGATTTGATTGAGGATCTTTACATTATATTTTCCTTATGTTTCAGTGCACTATATTCGCAGAGTACACATTTTAATGCTTACCTCAATTACATCTTGGGAAAATTAATTATAAAATATCACATCATTTGTGAATGTGTTAGGTGTTAGTAGATAGTAGAGAAAACATGTTCTCTCTAACATAATGAAATACTTTGTCTTCCTCACTGAACGTTATTATTAACAAAAAAAAAGAAGAAGAAAAAAAAGAAAAACAGCTGAAAATCAAAAGGTCATTCCTGCTGTGTATGCAAAATTCAGGTATGCAGAATGACGTATAATTCATTAAATATACACCCCAGACTACTAAAAGCTGTCATGTCTGAAAAATTAATTGAGCCTGTCTCATTATGAGAAATGCAAAAAAATCCTATCAAAATAAATATGTTCTTAAATAATGACCAGATTTTATTAATAGCTATAGTTAATAGGTGAAAGGGTTATACATCTTTACTTATGCAAAATAAATTCACACAGCTTCATTAATATTCATTTATATTCAAATACCTTTTAAAATTGCATACTGTGTAAAGAGAACCAATAGCTGATTATATATATATTGTAATTTTTTTTATTTATTTTTTTTTTTATATTATTTACTGCATTGGTGAAAAAAAACACAGGAATTTAAGTCTGTGAAAGTGATTTCACTTTTTTATTGTTATTGTTATTTACTTTCTGTTGAAAAAATTAAATCAAGAAGTCATGTTAAATGCACTGTCCAGCAATAATATACTCTTAACACATAAGTACCCAATCTGTTTCCTAATTACTAATCAGCTATTGTAGGTGGGAAAAAAATAATCTGAATTAAGATGAATTAATTACGTGTATCCTGACAGTATAATTTATTTATTTTTTAATTACGACCAAGCAAGTTACATTACAAAATACTTCAAATTTTGCACCTCTATTATCAATGCAAATATAATTTGAGGGTGATATGCCATATTATTTTGACTTCTTATTGAGCTTTTTTTTTTGCATGCATGTTCCATTAATTGTTTACAAACCAACACTGACTAATTTACTAATTATGTATTAAAATCCTTTAAATGGGAACAGTTAGACATCATTTAGGCAGCCAATTTACCATGATCTCCATTAGCTGGAACACAATACTAAAAACACAACCTCATTCTGAATATTACATTAGCAATATTGTAGCAGATTCCTTTTTTTAATATATTTTTCACATACTAAGAAAAAATATATACTGTACGCCTAATATTCTATTTTGAAAACTTAATATTTTTCTTGAGTTATGAGAATGTATTTACAAAAATGCTGGACACAAAAAGAAATAAACATAATATATATGTTCATGCATAATACTTTAAGGATGTCATGCAAAAAAATGAACACTTCTATTGTTGAGGGTTTTTTTTTTATTTCAAATTAATCTAATGACTAACTGCAAATGTTGGAAACTAGAATTAATCTGTCTGGATAAAGGGCTTACAGATATTTAAATGCAAGTATCAGGACACTTTATCAAGCTAACATAAAATTGTCATCTTATCTCATTATATGACAATTTTATGCATGTGTCAAAGAATTTAAAAATGAGAGCTTGTCTATTCAGTCTAATTACAGCTCCATATTATCTCTCTGACTATACCTGCCCATATCATTGTTCCAAAACATAAAATAGCCACCTCTCTTGTTAAACTTCTTACTGGCAAATGCAGTTGGAAGTATGACTAGATAAATATTTCTGTGAAACTGTTCACCTGGGGTAAGCATTTTGGTAAGCCAGCTCTTATGTTAATTAAGACAATAATAGATTGCAACCTTTTAAAAAGGTCTAGTGCAAAATATATCCAATACACCTGGGGAATTTTAACTAGTTAGTCAATAGGTAAAGTACGCCCAGGGTCACAGAAAACTGCGTCCGCTTAATGCGAATTAACTGTGCGCTGCTGTTGGCATTTTATTGAAATGTGGCCTTGTGTTTGAGAATTCCACTTCCAATAGTTAATGTAAAAAGGTTAACAGTAAGCTAATTATGGCGTTACTTTCCCGTAAAGAGAACAGTTTCTATTCACATGGCCTTTTTGAAATGCAATAAATGTAATACCATAGTACGTGTGGATGCTCATGCAACTCAAAATATATTAGGTGTTGTATGCAGGAAGTGATCTTTTCCAGTCTGCACTAATTCTGTAGAAACCACTGTAATTCTCCTAGCTCCCCAGCCTGGACTTGATTTTCCATCTCCATACAGCAGTCACAATTCATTGTAATCACTGTACAAAACAATCTTTATGAAAAAAAAAAAAGAAAGAAAATGCAGACTTGTGAGCCAATTTAAGAAATAACTGCTGATACATCAGTTATTGACTATTTTACTCCTGCTCATGATAGCGCTCAAGGCAAAACAGAGACTAAAATGACAACATCAACCGCATGCAATAAACTGTACCGGGAGAGAACACTAGAGCACTAATTGACAGCTGTCAAACTAATGGGAGAAATGGCAGCTGATTGTGAAAATGTCTTTTCTTGCAGATACTCAGTTGAATCTTTCAGCCATGCTCACGTTTAGGGATTTTTCTTATTTATTTTTTTTTTTCATTGTGCCTTCTTCTTTGCAGAAAAGAGGCAAAGGATAGCCATATCTAATCATTTTGTCAGCTTGCTTCTGGGTAGAATCACTGCCCAACAGACAAGTGTGTCACAGTTTCTTATGCACATCATGTACAATAAGGTGCGAATGTAAAATACACCAATATGAGACAGTTATTTGCAATTTTCATATACGTAGTGCCCTGAATTACAATATACAGATGATTAATGGCCTTATCAATATGTGTTATAAAATTCAATTGCCCATTTGTTGTCAAATAAGTATGTAGGCAAATATAGCATGTTTACTCTCTCTAGCATCTCCTGTGGATTGTAAGCTCTTAAAAACAGTAGAAGTGAGTGCCAAAACAAAGTGTCATATATCTTGTGCAGGGCTATAGAAGTGAATGTAAAAACAACGTCTTATATCTTAGGTGTGTGACTGAAAAATCCCGACAGCCACGGATCCCATATAGTTTCTTATCACTCCTATATATTTTTTTAAACATATAATGCATATTTCTAAATACACTTGCTCCAAAAATATAACTGACTCTTACAATTTCTTTATGTCGACCACCCCCGGTACTCACTTAATCGCTTTGTTTAGCTCTGTAGATTACACTTGGCACACTATAAACTAGTTCATAAATGTTTAAAAATATAAATTTAAAATTGCTTTTCCAGTATGTTTCAGACAAAAAGCAATACATGCATAGGTTTATAAAGGTATAAACTGTTAGGTAATATTCAACAGTATAAGAAATAAACAGGCCTGAAAATGTGATATTTATAATTTGGTGGGACAAAAATGATCAAATATATACTACAGCCAAGGTTTACTTACAAAAAAAACTGATATGCATTGTTTTGCCTATATTATCAGGCATCTCTCCATATCACACATGTTTAGGGACATATCATTCTAGGAGCTTAAATAGTCCCCAGGCATATGGGAATTGCAAGGTGCAAGATACTCTGGAAACCAATTCATAAGTTCTCTAGAACACAGAACTATGTGTAACACCATTAACAAATGGTCCTTGCCTTTATATTTGGCAAAGATAATTTAGTTGTACTAATCCCTTTTGGATGCACATAAAAATGGTGGTCTGAAAATAGTATTACTAAATGTGTGTCTGACAATCATAGCTCATTCGCTTGAATGAAACAGTGTGCATCGTTTAGTTTATTGGTCATAATTATCATCTCTTACTATCTCAAGTGAGCTTGAGATAAGCTATAGGAATTCGTACACCTACCATAATTTTCATCTGCATAGTAGGTGTTACTGAAAATTATTAGTAATTGTTATTCAACTCCAAATCATTTTAAAAAGCATAAATTCCTATGAAATGATTATCCAGGTACCACAATCTATTTGTCACCTGCAGCAGAAAATTGAGTTAATGCACAACTAAAGGCAAGCAGGACTGTGTAATATCAACTTGATTACATCAAACTAGCTGCAAACCTAATTCTTTTCGATGACACTGCTTGGAGCTTGTCATCTCCAATCATTAAAGCTGTCAGGAATCCATCAGGTTTACAGCTAATTAGGTGAACACTAATGAAGCTGGCAAAACAACTTTTCTTTTTTTACGGCTGAGCGGACCTTTCAGTTTGGGAGAAAAAAAAAATTCTCAAGTATTCTCAAGGTTGCTGGGGAAAAGATTTCCTGAGTTACCAATCAGACATTTTTTTTTTTTTTTTGCTTCTACCAGTACAAAGCAATCAATTTGTCATCACTCTCAGTATGACACAAAGCCAACCATGAACCTTACAACTTGCAGCTGTGAAGGCCAAAAAAGAAGGGGGAAATTAGGAGGTACTTGTGGGGAGAAATAAAATCCCACACAATTCACTCATTTCCCATCAAGTTAACATCAATAGTATATTTTTTTTTTTTTTTCACTCAGTTTAAATAAATAGCTGTTCAGTCATTTCACATCTCCCCGTATCCATTAAGGCTTAAGCTAAGACATTCTGATAAAGTAAAGGAAAAGCTATTCTATGGGAAATACTGAAAGCACTCACACTGCCAACTTTTGATTGACCATTAAACTATTGATGAATGTGCCTGTCAGGAGACAGACAATTAAATCAAATATGAAACAAAGTCGTTCTGACGGGTCATTTTGATAGAGCAAAACCATTCTTCCATTTCTTATTAACCCTAAAGTCTAGTTTTTTTTCCTGCTTCTGAATTATATTAAATACTATTTTTAACTATAAAATATGTTATATAATTCATATAGTGTATAGTGTACAAAATACAAAACACAAAGCACAGAATAATGATAGATAGAATATAAAATGTATTAAACTAATGGCAGGTGCAAAAGGGTTATTAAATTAAGAATACACATACATATGTACAAGAATAAATATATATATATATATTTATATATTATGTCCAACCACTAACAGTTACTTAACCAAAGTCCATTGCAAGAGAAAACACTTGTGTGGAATCTTAAGTTAGTTTCTATTTAATCTTATTTTTTAGAAAAATGAATGTATTATTCTAATTATTAATACTTTTTTTTTATTTTACAGTATAGAACAGTGATGTCATCACTTCTTGAATTGTTTACATTTTACAGAAACACCTGTGCTTCCAAATATATTTGGGTCATACAAGACTGACGATGCATGCCTTACATTATATGATGCATATTTATATATGTCCTTGTAAGAACCATAAAGCTTCTTTCCATATACATTGCTGAAACAATTTTTGTTCTAGCATGTTTAAAAGTACATAGAAATGTTTAAAAGTACATAGGCCTGAAACTTACTACAAAAAAATCTCCATACAGTATGTGTATTTATAATATAAAGCGTTTTATAATATAAAGAGTTTAGATTCATAAACAATGCTTCCAAAAACATTTGAAAATGCACATACAGATATGTATGTCCGTCTAATATTAAAGTAGTGAACCATATATTTAAAAATATTCAAATATGCATGCATGGAATAAATGTACTTATTTACAACAGTGCTATATAGATGGATACCATTATCTACTGTAAATGCTGACATAAAAAAATATTGACCCGCAAAAAATGTTTTATTATTTTTACCTTTGCTATTTTAAGTGCTAACTTATTCATTTGGAGAGTTAAAAGAAACACAACTTTTTTATTTTTTATTAAAAAATTATAGTTGCATGGGATGGAATTTCTACACAGTTTCCTTAATAAACATACACTTATCTACTATACTATTATTTTGGGCACTGCTACCTATGCCACTTATGGGAAGGGCCACTTGCCCCCTCATGCATTCTGTTGGTAGGCTGGCAGGAAGTTGGTGGGATAACTATGACATCACAGGGCCTAGTCACCATGGCATGTAATATATTGATGCTTATTGGTTATAAATAGATCAAAGACTGTCAGATGACAAGCAATCAATCATTTATCCAAAGAAGGATGGTAACAATCCATACAATGAATGCTTTTACATTCCACATGTCCTAACTGAGCATTATTGCAAAATATTATTTTGGCTGCTTTTCTCATGTTTTCCATCCCACCTTTTCCACCACTCCCTCTGCTCACCCCCTGTAGCCTCAAAAAAAAAAAAAAAAGAAAAAAAGAAAAAAAAAAAAAAGATTGCTAAATCCTAATAAATGTTGACGTCTGGAACATACACGTAATAACAACCATCACTACGAACAAAATACATATAACATAAGTACCAAAAAAGGAGAAGAGAAAGCATATATAAAGGCTAGATCAATCCCAGAGAGGCAGCTGACAAGAAACAGACCTCAATTTTATCTTTTGTGGGATTTTTTTTGTTCCATACTGCTCAGAAGTTTAGTTAAAAAAAAAAAAAAAAAAAAAAGAATTTTATATATATATTTATTATATATATACACAGATATATAAATATATATATATATATATATATATATATATATATATATGTGTGTGTGTGTTTGTAATGTCTGTGTTAGTATATGTATGTGTATGTAGTGTGTGTGTGTGTGTGTTTGTAATGTCTGTGTTAGTATATGTATGTGTATGTAGTGTGTGTGTGTGTGTGTTTGTAATGTCTGTGTTAGTATATGTATGTGTATGTAGTGTGTGTGTGTGTGTGTGTGATGGGACTGTATTTCACAAACATCTCTCTACAGGATCCTTGAGTGAACTTTCCCTGGCCCCTTGTTACCCCACTAACCTTAAAAACATCCCTTCCCAACCACCCCCTAAGAACAAACAATTCCTGACCCCCACTGAATTACTTCCTTTACAGAGATCAAGCAGGGGTGATTTACAAAATGAATCAAAGTAGGGCAATAAAAGTGAAACAAAAGGGAGCATTACACTGCAACACAGGGGACACAGAACTGCTAAGTAACCCTTTCCAGGCAGAAACTTTCTTAGCATTAGGACATTTTAAAAAGAACTTAAATGTAAACATTCTGGATATAAAGCTAAAGATGTGAAAATAAATGTCAGTCATATCAATCCACATCTATTATCATTTGCATAATAATAATTACAAGGGTAGAAATCTGCATTTAAAGGATTCAAACAGGAAAAAAGTAAAAACGAAAGGGAATGGAAGGGGAGAAATGATGAAAGGACACAGATAATCATGGTTGATTCATGTTAGAGCTGCATACCTGCTGCCCTTCTAGGCGCCTGCTGCTTCCGCCTCGGCATGCTGCTACTGCTGCTGCTGGCTGAGCGGATCTCGGGCGCTGCTTTTTTGGGGAGGGGGCAGGAAGAGTTATTCTGGCCCCAGAGATCCTCCGAGCTGATCCACTTCTTGACGATTTCATGCAACGACACCAGAAACCCCAGGAGAAGGAGAGGCGGGCTGCAGATCGGAAGTTTGGGAGGGGGGAAAACAACAAAAAATAGATATATGTGTCACACAAGATCTCCAGTGTGGGTAAAAAAAAAACATCACAGGGGAGGAGAGGAGGTGTGCTTGGAGGGGAGGAGGGCGTGGGGGAGAGTGGGCTTCCCCTAGTTGGGTGTCATCAAGGCATGGGGAGCGAGAGAGAGAGAGTAGGGGAACAAGGGTGGCAGCCGCTCCTGCACACACAGCCTGGGCTGCAACAGGCAGGGCTGAGAGCAAGCGCGTCACTCAAACTAGTCTGCAAACAGGGGCATGGGCACTGTCACTTAACCGCTTCACTGCCAGTGGCACGGAGATGAACTCGCTTAACCAATTGGATGCCAGAGGATTACAGTATTGGATAGCAATGCGCTGCAGCCTTCTCTGACAGACAAGGGGTTTAAACACCGAATGTCACTCAACGGCTCCTGTCAGTCACTGCCTCTTTCGAGAGTGACAGTCATCCCCCACAGTCACTGTCACTCAGCTGCTTGTGCCTCTCTCTCAGAGACAGTCACTTAGCTGCCTCTCTGCTGCTGTCACTTAACTACTTATCTGCCATACTCATTGTCAATCAAGAGAAAATAAGCGCTTTAACTGTTTGTCATCCCGAGCCACCATGACACCCCCACTACTAAGGATCCAGCGAACTGTGAGAAACAAATCTCTAGGCTTCCTGTGTGCAACGCTCTGCACTGATTCCCTAAAGCGCACGGACGTTAGTGAGGCCCCCCATATAACAGGATTGTGAGAGTCTAGAAGACTGTCTCTTTATCTGCTGCTTGTCACACAGTATTAGATTCGCTGACCTGACATATGTACCATCGCCTGCTGCCACTAAAGGTTTCATGTATTACACAGACATATAATTGCCTTTACAGCCAGGTTTGCTTGTGATCTGTGCTCTGGTGAGGGCAATCTCTATATGTGCAGTGATTGTCACTTCAGACATTTACACCATTACATTGCCTGAGCTTTACAAGTTACCCACTGCACTCACTTAAGCAGTGAATCTGTACAACACGTTGCATACAAACTAAGGATGGAAGAGTAACTCACTCATTGTTTTGGTCTCTTATAGCAAGTGGGGTTAATGACTGTAAATGAACATACAATACAAAGCCTGGAACACGTGTGTATTTATCTGTTTATGAACAGGATATCAGACTATGGGAACAAGGGCATTTAGTTTTACAGTGCTGCTCCAGACAGGGTCTAAATGTACACACACTGTCTGTTGTTTTATTTCATGCAGGTTATACAGTGTAAATAGTTAATAAAACAAAAGCACCATAGAGATAGCCCAGCATTACATTTATAGTTAGGGAGTATGAAAACCTATATATTTACACTTGTCTGAACATTTATGTATTACATAATAACTGAGCTATAGTTGGGAAAAGTGTATTTACAGAAAGGCCACTTTATAAAAGTATTGCTATACAGGGCATTCAGTTACTTTAATCTTTAACACAAAACTTTAAAGGGACATAACAAGACGCATTTTTATATACACATAGATACAGAAATAATGAAGCACATCATTGCATAATGTCTGCATATCAAACACATGTACTTAAAAGTATCAAAACAGCACATTTTGTTTAAAAGGTAACTATCAATAATAACCCATTAGGAACCAATCCTAAATGTCCTGCTTTATCTGCTTATCTTTTACTTTAGTCAGTTAGGTCTACTTGTAAATGAGTTTGTGACCTGCTCTAAGCAATCACGGTGTAGTATGTAACATGACAGGCGATTTGCAGCATTGTTAGGGCGCAACATTTGAGCTCCAGTTTCTATTAAATCCATGGGACATGCACATTTCCACAGGTATTTTACTGCAAAAAGCAGGTACTTATAATAAAGAATGTAAATTGCAATGTTGTTTTATGTTCATTATTTGAATTAATCTATTATTTATGGGGTATTATATGTAAGTTTATTGAGTAGAAGCTGTACTTTCAGCACTGAACTCTTGCATGTTACAGTGTATTTTTAAGTAATCAAATCTGCTGTTTAATTTATTATTGATATTTACTTTTAAGCAGAAAATGACTGTCGTGTCTGTAATAAAGTCAATGACAACAAAATAGTATTTTAAACTCTGACTTTATAGCTGATTTTAAGTATAGGACATTCAATACATATGAAAAAAGAACAGTTATAAATACTGCTTTATATATATATATATATATATATATATATATATATATATATATATATATATATATATATATATAGCTCCGTATATACACACAAACATTTATAGTGCAAATGTTATGTATGATCATGCAGGTACACACATGCTTTTTCCATACACACAGGTTAATTCCCCTTCTTTAATGAGCCGTGAGGGTTCAGGGTAGTGAATACAATTTATTGCTTCTTTGATCCATCTTGCAAGTAAAATCCCATTATATGTGCACATATAGGGTAAATGTGTGATTAACTCATTGATTACCCTTGGTCTCAGGAAGAGAGTGAATATGAGAGTCTGTGTGTTTCTTACATCTGTTAGGTCTGGACCACACTTCACCTTTTGCTTCTATTTTATTTGCAATCATAATACTACTCAAAGGCCTTAAAGACTTGAACAAATATTCCCACAAAGGACACGCCTCAGCTGCTTAACCCCTTCATTTTCATTAAAAAAAAATAATAGAGAGCTATGGTTCAGGCCACCTACAGTACATGCTGATGCTAATAATCCCTCCTATCCCAATAAGAGTTGCCAAGATTATTACCACACACAGACTCACTCCACCCAACCTGCTCTCCCCACGTACTTCAATCTAAAATCATAGCCCATATCACCAGATTTTAAGGGCCCATATGATTCAAAAGCAAATCAAGTACTAATTTGAGTCTATAAATATTGACTGTACCAGATTAAAAACAAGTCACATTATAATTGTGTATATGTATGTATATATGCAAACTATATATATATGAGTACAAGTAACTTACAAATTGCCTAGTAAACTTTTATTTTTAAGAAAGAGTTAAACAACAGAACCTCTAAAGTTCTGAAAGTGAATTCAAGTCCCCTCCAGCACTACAAGGGTGTGTGATACATTTGAAATACATTATACCAGGAGAGAGAATAAAACTGTACTTACAAAATGTGCTATTGTTCTGGTGGAAAGCAGCCAGCTGTTTTGTTCCATGCACACACAGATCAACGCATGATTGAGAGAGCACACCTTCCTGTCTCCAGCCGAATTTCCCTACTTGGCTCAGTTAAAAAGAATTATTTTGAGTTTCAGATGTGTCCTGGTTTCACTGTGTACCTTAATTTATAGCTGAGAACAGCAAACTTTAAATGTTTGTTTTTAAAACAAGAAAATGTTTGTTTTTATGCTGAACACTTTTTGCTCAGTGAAGAATCAGCACCATCTGCTATTTTTAAAGATGAACATTTGTGTTTATAAAAAAAAAAAAAAAATCACAGCACCCTTCTCATTTCTCCCACATCTAGAACATCTGATCCTGCAACGCCCTTTTAGAGCTGATCACTGGCGTAGATGATCTCTTCTGCTAACAGATCCTATGAGGAGAGAGAGAGAGCTGATCACTTTTAGATCAATCAAGTGAGGTCCCTGGCAAGAGCCACTGGCAATCGATGCGCTCGAGGCTTGATTATTCCTTCCTGGCTGTGATACTGTAACATCAGAAGGAGGGGGGTTCTATATGGTAGTAACAATGTTTCAAGAGCTTTATGAACGGAGATCGCAAGCTATTGCCAAACACCTTCGTGGCTGCCAAATGCACGTTTTTTCCCCCTTTCTTTGTGTGGCTAATATATATTTCATGACAGCTCCAGCAAAACCTCCCAAGACCAGGTGCCTTCTTTACTTTGCAGAACTTAAGCCTTTAACAGTAGCATTTCTGAATGTTTTTAGCCCTTGTTTTGAGTTTGCAAGGAAGAGAGAGAGAGGAAAATAAAGAATGATGTCTTGTATACGGTAAGATCAAAAATCTCCTACCGCCCCCATCCTTCAAGATCTGGGATATTTCCAAACACCTATTTAAATGCAGATGTTGCTTTTTCACATCCTGCATAAGCAACAGAAGACACTGTTTGTGGTCTCTGACAACTTAAAGGCTGCGGAAGTTCTGACCTGGCAACAATATGTCTAATTTATTGCAGTTTTTTTGTTTTCTCCTCAAGACTCAAGTCCTCTGTTGGGAAGAATTAAACAAACCAAAAATAATAGCAAGCAAACAGCAAAATGGTGAGTTGTCAGCTCAGTCCCAGCTTCCTGATGCTTCAGGTTTCTTGTCACATTCGCAGTTTTCTTGTGACCAGAGACACCAGGATGCACAGAGGAAAACAAGAGGACGTGTTACCCATCCAGCCCGGCTCTGGCAGCTGCCTTGTTTGGATCAGAAATAGGTGACTTTCACTGAATCGGGATTTTTTCAGCCTAATCTTCTTTCTACCTCCCTCCCTCTCTTCCTCCCTCTCTCTCTCTCCTCTTCTATCTGCTGCTGTGGTATTGCTTGCCGTTAGGTCCGCCCTAACATCTGTCCGTCTAACCATTGGCCCATCCATCAGTGTCACATTGCCTGCACTAGCACATCACACACAGTACAGTCTGCTGCCACTCAATGGGGACACCTAGCACATTGATACGACTTGCAGGCAATAGCTAGCGCATGGATCTCACTGGGTGATTTATCAGGGGCATTAGGGACAGAACAGCTTGCACCTAGCCTACTGATACAACTTGTAGGACTTGTAGGGATACAACATGGTACACTGAAACAAGTGAAGACAAGGAACTAAATAATCATATGTGTGTGTGTATATATATATATATATATATATATATATATATATATAATATTGTGTTTTTTTTGCAAGTTACTTTGCAACAGGCACTAACTTACTAAACAGTTGCAGATCTCACTGAGAAAATACTGCTATCTAATAGGTAAATTAGTAATATCCAGTCTAGCTATACAGCCTAATAGGTGACATCCAGCTGATGCACTGTGCAAGGTGAAATGCAGCCCACATACCTGACATTCAGCTTAGTGATGGAATGTAAGTGGATATTTTGAGCAGATAAACACACTTGGATGTGGCTTTCAAACCAACAGTGCAGTATAAATATGTAGCCCACTTATAAATTACTATACAACCTGACTACAAGCCCATTAGCCAATGTTAGGATAATTGATCCAAGAGTTCAGTGAAAAGAGGGACACCTGATTTGTAAACTGGGACATTTAGCTTAGATATGTGTAACTCAGGAAATAAAACACATTTGTAAATGTAACATGGCTTCTAGCCAAGAGATACACTGTAAGAGGGGATATCTGGCCCAGTGATAACATTGACATGAAACATCTATAGCCAAGAAACACAACTAACAGGGGACGGTTAGCTCAGAGATAGAAGGTAACAAAAACATCTTCTCAAAGATGCAGGTTATCCAGCCCAATGACACAACAGGGGGCAGTTTGTCCAGAAATGCAACTTACAGGATAGCAGCCTGCAATAAACTGCCATAACTTTTAAGTACATTAAAGAGTCTTAGAAAAATACTGCATGACTAGCTATTTGTTTTGGTTTTACAAATACTTAATCCATTAAAGGGTTATTTTTTTATTTGTAGAATTTGTTAATAAGTTATTGTATGTGAACATTTACTGTGGGCTAAATGTACTGTCTAGCTATCAGGCGACCTTTTCAGAATGATATTTTACATCTTTTTTTGAGGTAAGACCTATAATTATCTTAATGTAACCATTTATTATTATTATTATTATTATTATTATTATTATTATTACTATTGTTCTTTTTATTATTCTTGTTACTTTTAATGATTTATTTTTTGCATTCATTTAAGAAAGCATTAATCATCTCAAACAATGTAAAATATATGTATTCTTTTTTGGATGCCTAAGCTGAGCTAATAACTGTATTATTGTGTAGTTAAAAGTTTACGTTTCTTAATGTTAGATAATCAGGTTCTATGCAAATTCTTCCAGCACATGAGTTATAAATACAACATTATGAAAATTTATGTTTACCTATAGTTAAATCAGACGAACCTTAATTGACAAGCAGAGTGTACATTGCACAGTAATTGTGTTAAATTACCCATAGGGAAGCTTAATATAATATTGCTATCTATCTATCTATCTATCTATCTATTATATATATATATATATATATATATATATATATATATATAACATTTAATACGTACACTTTTTCAAACGTACATTATATTTCCTATATTTATAGCTCAATTTACTGTAACGAGGTATACATATAAGTACATAAGGACACTTCATTAGATATTGCTTTTGTTTGAAAATTACACTGTTACATTTTTAGTCAGAGCTTAAACTAACTTTTATTTACACATTATTTCATAAAAGTATATACTAGTAAAATAAATTTATATATATATATATGCATAAATAAAAACATTAAATGACTATTCATCACAGTACTTGCAATTTTATTTTTTTTGTAGGTTGAAGCCATCCCATAAGAGGGAAGTACAACATCTTTAATTTTATTAAGTGTTGCATTAGTAACAGCAGTGTATAAAATCAATGTCATCAGGCAGTCAAACGTTAAACTCACATCCAGCTCATCTAAGCTTTGTATTCTTATTTGAAGAATTAAACTTGATTTATATGTACACAACCTGATACCCCCTTTTTGTAACTGGGCAGTACCATTTTTTGTGTTTCTATCTAGGACTATAAAGAAAATACTGGCCTTTACATATCTGATTGTGAGCTCTAAATATTAGTGACATGATTCCCAAGACACATTAATTTAAACCTCTAAAAGTTGTATGCATTGCATAGATTCTTTGCTTCTAAGAATATGGGATCAAAATGTCACAATGTAAAAAAACATATTATTTAAACATACATTAAACATTTTGTGTCAGATGTATATAAAACGACACTGTCTTTGTTATATGATTTTTATTGTATTTCTTTTTAGAGGAAAAGCAGAACCAGCTCTTAAGGGATATTTCTTTATATAAATAGTTTGACTCACAACAGGATAGATATCTTTTCATAGTTTGCCTGTTTCCCAGAATGTTATAAAAATCTTACATATAGTGGTGTCTTGTAATGAAAAATGCAAACAGTCTCTGCATGCTTCCACATCTGGAATGATGCAAATATGTGTTCATGACGTTAATCACAATTCTGTTTGTAGCCACATGACTTCAGTGTGGCAAAGTAACTTTCATAATGATATATACATATAGATGATAGATACATAGACAGATATATATATATATATATATATATATATATTTATATATATATATATATATATATATATATATATATATATATATATTTATATATATATATATATATATATATATATATATATATATATATATAATAGATAGATAGATAGATAGATAGATAAATAGACAGACAGATAAATAGATAGATAGCACTGGTTCATCAACTTTTATTGTAGCATAACATTCTATAATATTACTTTAAGTTCTTTTTTAACTGAAACCGGAAATGAATGGTTTTAGACAATGTGACATTTTTTTAACTATTCTATAACTATATATTTTTTTCCCACAATGTGCTGGCATCAATAAATATTATGTCTGATTGTAATATAATGTTTTCTAAAGGAAAATAAATATATTTTAAGTTGAAAGCAAGTTTGTTTCCTGATTTTTTTTGTTTCACTCATTGTTTGGTAATATGTAATAAAATAGAAGTATAATGGCAATAAGAATAAAATTACATACATTATGGGAAGCAATGCATTTTTAATTAAATATTACATTTTTCATATAGTTGCCTCTATAGAAATTTCAAATATTTCAAATAACGTAAAAGAAATACAACTTTAAGTCCTGAAGTTTTTCAACTTCATTTTATTACAGTATTATTACATGTTTTTGGGGGTTAAAATTCGTGTGCATTTGCTCTAAAGAGTCAACTCCCTTACCTTATTGTACAGTATTATTCGCAAACCTCCTAAATTCATTTTATACACAGAGATTTAAGCTCTGGATAAATCTTAGTTTAAAGTAAATTGTTTTGCTAAGTAAATTTACACAGCAGCAAAGTTTATTTTTCTTATTTTAGTTGGTTTTCATTCTTTCATTTTTTTTTCTTTCTACGAACCAGATGTTTTGTCTGTAAATTCTCCAGCAGGCTTTGTAGTTTTGACACATAAGGAACCTTAGAAAAGTATAAGGCAACCTGTTAAAATCGTATATTTTGGGGCAAATTAAGGCACATTAATACTCAAGATCTGACGATTTTTTTTTCTAAGTATGGCATAACGATGCATCTTCCAATTAAAAAAAAACAAACAAAAAAAAACTTCCTACTGCTGCAAACCGAACTGTCTTGCAAAATGGAATAAAGTGTCATTTGCAAAAAAAACTTTCTGCAAAGTTTATTTTTAATTTCCCTTCCTAACTTCCTTCCCCCCTCTCTCATTTAACAGCAAAAATGTAACATTGGCGGATTATATTTATATTCATGTTCAAGGTCAAGCAAGGTTAAAAATACTTTCTGGTAGGTACCTGATGTATTCAGGGGAATGTAATGTACCTAACTGCAATCATTTAGTATTTTCAAAAGGAATTATATATATATATATATATATATATATATATATATATATATATATATATATATATATATATATATATATATATATATATATATATATATATATATATATATATATATATATTAATAAAATGAAAACACACACACATATATATATATATATATATATATTAATAAAATGAAAACACACACACACATATATATATATATATATATATATATATATATATATATAAAAATTATGTATATAATGTTTACTAGCATCAAAACCTGATAAAATAAACTTTAATTCAAGTGAAATTGTCCCAATACTTTTTCCTGCAGCATTTAATAAGCTCTTTTCCTTTAATGGAAATGCTTCTCTGTCTCTGTAGAGCTACTATGCTATATCACTTCATCCCAGGTGAATTTCTCTATGTATAATCTAATAACGATTCTAGGGCCCTCTAACCCTCTTTCCCACTGTCTGTAAAAACTTGGAAACTGCTACAGCTTCAGTTTAAATCTCCAAGGATTTTTCGAGATCATAGCTAGGGTGTCAGCAGACATTTTAGCTGAGAATGTAGCAGACTGCATTGGCTTTAACACCTTTTAGCAGCAAACCTATAAAGAAAATTGCCTGGTTATATAGGGTTGCATCATTGATTCAGTTATAAAAATGTTTGCATGTCCTTTCTATAAAGCTTATGTAAAAAATAATAAATATAAATACAAAAATAACCAATAACCACCACCCTCTAATCACCCAACATGTTATTGTATTTTCTCCTTTATTAATAATCTAAGATAAAACTGCAGGTGACAGTAATCATTAAGGTAGGTTGATGCTTATATTTTAATATTTAAAAAGAATATCCTGGCGATGTATTTGCTATTAATGTACCTGGCTGCCACTTTTATATATTCTCAAACGTTATCTATACAGAAAGGAACAGTTACTTCCTCATTATATGTCAATATACACAGAAAGTGATAGTTATTTAATTACAGATGATGCATAACATAGTAGAAGAACAATTAGAAGATGTAATTAGCTGTTTTACTTTGTGCAAAGTTAGCAATGATGTTGCTATACACTAATCCATCGATTACTGATTGCTAATGGATGTTTTTTTTATTGTAACAAACCATTTCTTAATTACCTAACTGCACTTTTCATTATTGCAATTCGTTATTGAAAGCACTGAATCACAACCACACTAAGGTCTTAGTACTCAGGCAGCTACTAAATCAGGTCTCATATTTAACGATGACAACAATCCCTGCATGGCTTCTTACCCACACATATAGTAGCACTTAAAGTTAAATGCGAGTACTTTTATGTCACAAATATTATACCTTTTTTTCTGTTTGTAAATAACATTTAAAATATAGAGTGATTCTTACTTTGATTGACAGTGACTGAGAACAGTAACATTTATTTGAACTACTGATAATATTTGCTGCATACAATGTAACATAAACATGCAACCAAAATCTAGCTATTTGTTTACCTATAAATTTAAACACTTTGTGATACATTTAAATGATCAAAAGCAACTCCAAAACAACAAAATAAACCCATTTATTTTACTTTTTTTTTCCAAAATATAGCGAAGAAAAAAATATTTAATCATATATCTGAAGTTAAACAATTAGGAATATAAAATTAATGATTTATTACTATCTGATAAATAATCAGAATGAATGAATAACATTTTTTTATAACAGGAATAATACATAATGAATACAAAATAAATGAAGACGCACTTTCAGCTAATAGTAAACATCAGAAATGGAATTTTAATAACTTTTTGAGTAAGTAAAAAAAAAACAACCCATTATAAAGTTATAAGAGGATTAAATAAATGTGGGGTAGTTCTCTACTCTCAGGAACGCGTTTTGTAAATTCTACTTATAAAATCCACTGTTGCTGTCCTGTTGCGTTGGAAGTCTATTATTTGTTCAACTTTAGCCTACAAATATACTACTATTAACATACATATATATATATATAATCACGAAACTTATTAAAATCACAATTATATATATATATATATATATATATATATATATTGGTTAATAGCTCAATAATATTTAATTTATAAATTAAATGCATAAAACCTATGGAAACATAAGACAAAAACCTAATCTAGAAATATCTATATATGCACTTATCTTTATCATAGTGTATTTTGCAGTTATCTAGAGATTGCATAATCAAAGAAACGTTTTTATATATGAACATTTTATATTATTCTAAAAACAAACCACTATGTTATTATTAAAAGGTAACTATAAAAATCTCAATATATTCATATGCTGAATATTCCTGTATAAACAGTTTTTTTAATCCTTTGTAATCCTAACTAGTTTTAATTGTGACTTTTGTTTGAAAACAGACTATAAATATAACATGTTGATTGGTTAACATAATGGCAATTAACAAAAATACAGAAACAATTAAAAATGACTAGCTGAACTTAGTTGCTCTTTTAAGGGACAAAATGTTGTTCCTAGATTGCATATAAGCAGTGACTGTATGCTAATTATTATAGCCTTTAATAAAGATGTAAAGAAAAGTAACCACAGTTAATAAGGCTTTTTGTGTATGCTCTAATTATATAGCTATGTTGGTTAGCATGGAAACATTACAGCTTTCATGGAAAAGTCACTGATGTACAGAAAAACTACATTATATATTTGGGGGGGGGGGGTGATCGCTATTTTATTGGAATGTGTTGCTTAATGCTACAACTGCACTGGACTGTCCTACCTGTAACAAAGAAAAAATGTGTTTAAAAAGGAAACCTCATATTTTTTAAGTATACAATTATTCTTAAATGTGATAGGTAGAGTTTGGGCAAAGCAAAACTTAAGTTCCATTGGACTGCAAAATATTAATGCAGTCAGACATTAAACCCTATTATTTCTTGCCCACTAGAAGAGAACAGGTAGAGAGAAAAAAACAAACAGAATGTAATGTATTCTGCATTATACTGTGGTTCTTGCTTTCACTGCAGGAAACTATACAGTTAGCTCTGTACCTGATACATTTACAGTGTATGCTGCTTGTAGACATGCATTTTTTAAACTATTTATTGGATTATTTAGAACAGGCAACAAACAGAAATGATTTTACCAGCTATAGCAATTAGGATAGGGACAGTTAAACACTACTAAGTGGTTTTACAGAGGAAGGTAGGGAATCTATGTAAAAATGAGTAGGTCAAATGAATAAAACTAAGTCGAGTAAAATACTGATATAGCTTTATTTTGAACATCATTGATCAGAGATGAAGTAATTAATATACAGTAAGTATGGATAACTACTGACTGAGATATCACAAGTTCTATTAAAAAGAGAATACTTCAAGCCAAACTTAATTATACATAGATTATCAAGATTGAGATTAAAACAACATAGCCACCATTTTCTTGTAATTACTGCTGTTCTGAGAGCATCAATCATATAATAATCTATAAAATCCTTTTTATTGATGTGCTTTAAGGCTAATTATAATCTGTAGAATTTGAAATTATGTTTAAATTAATAAATCCCAGTTCTTTACATTCTTGTTGGTTTCTTATTTTTTGCAATACTTTTGTTCATTCTAGATGGGTGATGAGCACTATTTAATGTCTCCATATCTGTAACAACAGTGGTTTGTATTGCGCCAGTGATGATGAGAACAGTATAAAGTAAGAGCAATACAATACTGAAATAGGCTAAACAAGGTTTCCAGGACTATGAGAACTGTATGCTCAGTGTAAAGATTAAGTTACAACATACAATGACTGGCCTTTAAAACTAGCAACCAGAAAAGAACAGGACCCTAGTAACACACAAGGCCTATATTTTCTGTTTTGTTACTTAGCATTTACATTTTACTGACATGCACATACATGCATAAACAAGACATGCATATACACATGCACACTCACACACACGCACATAATGTACTCATAGCACACATGCATCTACACATGCATACATGCACTCACTGCACACATTCACACACATGTGTACACATGTGTACACATACACACTCATGCACACACAGCACACATACACACACACACACATGTGTACACATACACACTCATGCACACACAGCACACATACACACACACGTGTACACATACACACTCATGCACACACAGCACACATACACACACATGTGTACACATACACACTCATGCACACACAGCACACATACACACACATGTGTACACATACACACTCATGCACACACAGCACACATACACACACACGTGTACACATACACACTCATGCACACACACGTGTACACATGCACACTTATGCAGAAATATACATGCATACACACACATACAATTACACACAAACTTGCACACACATGCGCAAACTTGCACACACACATATACATGCACTCACAACACAGATACACACACATGTGTGTACACATGCACACACGCACACACACGCACACATATGTGCACACACACACTCATATATGTGTGCAAGCATGCACACACAGCACACATACACACACACACGTGTGTACCCATGCACACTTTCACACATATGTGCACACACACACATACATATGCTCAACCATACACACACAGCACACATACACACACGTCTGTACACATGCAAACTCATACACACAAGCACATACAAAGGCTAACACATATGTGTACACACACTCATACATATGTGCATGCATGCACACACAGCACACACACATCCACACATATACATACTCATGCACACAGGCACACACTTGCACACACACAAACACACACAACACTATGAAGCTAGTGAATATGTTAAGCTATTACAACAATTTTAAACTAATTACACCTTCTCTAAGCCCCCTAATAAAATAACAAAGACCCCCAAAATAAAAAAATGCCCTACCCTATTCTAAATTAATAAATTTAAAAGCTCTTTTACCTTACCAGCCCTGAACAGGGCCCTTTGCGGGGCATGCCCCAAGAAAATCAGCTCTTTTGCCTGTAAAAAAAAACATACAATACCCCCCCCAACATTACAACCCACCACCCACATACCCCTAATCTAACCCAAACCCCCCTTAAATAAACCTAACATTAAGCCCCTGAAGATCTTCCTACCTTGTCTTCACCTCACCGGGTATCACCGATCGGTCCTGGCTCCGATATCTTCATCCAACCCAAGCGGGGGGCTAGACATCCACTGAAGAAGTCCAGAAGAGGGTCCAAAGTCTTCCTCCTATCCGGCAAGAAGAGGACATCCGGGACCGGCAAACATCTTCATCCAAGCGGCATCTTCGATCTTCTTCCATCTGGTGCGGAGCGGGTCCATGTTGAAGCAGCCGACGCGGATCCATCCTCTTCTTCCGGCGTCTCCCGACGAATGACGGTTCCTTTAAGGGACGTCATCCAAGATGGCGTCCCTCGAATTCCGATTGGCTGATAGTATTCTATCAGCCAATCGGAATTAAGGTAGGAATATTCTGATTGGCTGATGGAATCAGACAATCAGAATCAAGTTCAATCCGATTGGCTGATCCAATCAGCCAATCAGATTGAGTTCGCATTCTATTGGCTGATCGGATTAGGGGGCTTAGAGTAGGTGTAATTAGTTTAAAATTGTTGTAATATTTTTCTTATGTTTGTAAATATTTTTTTATTTTTTGTAACTTAGTTCTTTTTTATTTTTTGTACTTTAGTTAGTTTATGTAATTGTAGTTATTTGTAGAAATTGTATTTAATTTATTTATTGATAGTGTAGTGTTAGGTTTTATTGTAGGTAATTGTAGGTATTTTATTTAATTAATTTATTGATAGGGTAGTGTTAGGTTTAATTATAACTTAGGTTAGGACTTATTTTACAGGTAATTTTGTTATTATTTTAAATAGGTAACTATTAAATAGTTCTTAACTATTTAATAGCTATTGTACCTAGTTAAAATAATTACCAAGTTGCCTGTAAAATAAATATTAATCCTAAAATAGCTACAATGTAATTATTATTTATATTGTAGCTATATTAGGATTTATTTTACAGGTAAGTATTTAGCTTTAAATAGGAATAATTTATTTAATAAGAGTTAATTAATTTCGTTAGATTAAAATTATATTTAACTTAGGGGGGTGTTAGTGTTAGGGTTAGACTTAGCTTTAGGGGTTAATACATTTATTAGAATAGCGGTGAGCTCCGGTCGGCAGATTAGGGGTTAATAATTGAAGTTAGGTGTCGGCGATGTTAGGGAGGGCAGATTAGGGGTTAATACTATTTATGATAGGGTTAGTGAGGCGGATTAGGGGTTAATAACTTTATTATAGTAGCGCTCAGGTCCGCTCGGCAGATTAGGGGTTAATAAGTGTAGCAGGTGTCGGCGACGTTGTGGGGGGCAGGTTAGGGGTTAATAAATATAATATAGGGGTCGGCGGTGTTAGGGGCAGCAGATTAGGGGTACATAAGGATAACATAGGTGGCGGCGCTTTGCGGTCGGCAGATTAGGGGTTAATTATTGTAAGTAGCTGGCGGCGACGTTGAGGGGGGCAGGTTAGGGGTTAATAAATATAATACAGGGGTCGGCGGTGTTAGGGGCAGCAGATTAGGGGTACATAAGTATAACGTAGGTGGCGGTCGGCAGATTAGGGGTTAAAAAAATGTAATCGAGTTGCGGCGATGTGGGGGGACCTCAGTTTAGGGGTACATAGGTAGTTTATGGGTGTTAGTGTACTTTAGGGTACAGTAGTTAAGAGCTTTATGAACCGGCGTTAGCCCAGAAAGCTCTTAACTCCTGCTATTTTTCTGCGGCTGGAGTTTTGTCGTTAGAGCTCTAACGCTCACTTCAGAAACGACTCTAAATACCGGCGTTAGGAAGATCCCATTGAAAAGATAGGATACGCAATTGACGTAAGGGGATCTGCGGTATGGAAAAGTCGCGGCTGAAAAGTGAGCGTTAGACCCTTTAATCACTGACTCCAAATACCGGCGGTAGCCTAAAACCAGCGTTAGGAGCCTCTAACGCTGGTTTTCACGGCTAACGCCAAACTCCAAATCTAGGCCTTAGTGTTTAATGTCCCTCTAATGTGTTTCCAGTGTCTTGTTATACCAACTGCAGAGTATAAAATATATTGCAACAAGGTATTGATTTAGGCACATTTTAGTATATTGCAGATGTTGAAATGAAGTGCAGCACTTCATTGCAACAACAAGCAGGCTGACAGGGGTTAATGCCAAGCCCCTCCACAATTTTTTAAAACACAGCAAAGTCCAGCAGCACGGAATGTTTCAATAATAAAATAATTTTATTATTCATCTTAGGGTCATGCCTTATACAACGTTACAGTCCACAAGCCCATAATCATGTATGGTTTTCCACCTTGAATCTCCATTTAAATAGCTTTCTTAGCCCCGCCCAATGAGTGGAACTTCACATTTCTTACTGCCACCTAGTAGTCCCAATAAATTGATCAAATTGACAGTATACACCATTTTTAAAATAAAAAAACTTACTTAGAAGCTCCCAGTGTAGCACCGTTGAAAATGTTAGGCAGGGACACCCACTGAAATGGTCTGGAAAGCAAAAAGAGCTGACCCCCCCCCCTTCCCTTGCATATGAATTTTTTTTGCAAAAACAGGAGCAAGCTGGAGTTGGTCGACAACAGTCTGCTTCTAAAACTTTGAGGCTTGATTAGGAGTCTGAAAATCAGCACAATGTTATCTAAAAAGAAGCAAAACTATACATAAAAAAATCATCAACCCTGTATGGGCTATATTAATGAATAATCTACAAAACATTGATGCAAAGAAAAATCTAGTGTTCATAGTCCCTTTAACCCTGTAGATACTAAAGCTAAAGCTAAAACCATATACTAAAAACACATGCAGCAAAACAATATATACAATATCAAATCAGCAAAATATTTTTTATATAAGATTCAAAACCAATCCTTAACACTAAATGCTTAACTATAAGAAATTAAAAAGTCGAAACCTTATGTTTCAAAAGACAAAAAAAGGAAACAGTTTCTGTGGCACCAAATAAGGCTTAATATATATGTGGTATCAGGCTACAGATAACAACCATATAGAGACTTAAGATGTAGTATCAAAATCCAGTAGGATATGTATTTAATACTTGCTATAAAATCACTCTACTAAAAAACTTATTTAAAACGTTACAACATAAAATAAAAATAAAACTTCACATATGCATATGACAACGTTAAACAAATTCAAATTAAAAAGTTAAAACAGAAAGTTCGTCAGAAGGAATCCATGATGAAAGTTTGAATCCAATGATCCTGTAAGCGATACAATGAGACAAGAGGTCCTTGTCAGAGTATGGCAAAGTTTTTCACTTAAAGCTGCACTTTTTTACTTACACCAAAGGTGAATTGCAAGTGATCCATAAAAGGGATCTTTATCCTTCTGGTCCTTTCTTGCTTTCTCCGTCTGAGAACCACAATTGTAACTTTTTTTTTTTTTTTTAAACTTTTATTTTATAGTAAAGATAATATATTACAATAATCAATGTAAAAAATACATCACAATGGGTAAAATATTCCATATACAGTTTAAACATTAACAGTCCGTGTCAAGGTAAGGGTCAACAAATCCCCTTACTATAGTGATTTACATAATAAAGATAATCCAAAATTTAGACAATCAACCAGAGTTTACCAGAGTTTATCCTATGTGTATAAAAATCTAAAAAAAACATACTACACTTGTGCAAATTTGTGATCATTTTTCATCTTTACTTCTTTTAATAATTAATATCACTCCCAGGCATTCACACATCACACATACCAAACAAAAAAAAAAAAAAAAAAAAAAAAAAGAGGAAATCTGCAGCTCTCTCGTCTCCCGTCCCATCTAATCCCCTGACCCAGAATCTGACGCCCAATCTCCAGGGAAATGGCCAGCTAAAATGTTTACCATAACATACTCCGAGTCTCTGAGAGGTTTAATTAACTTTTTCTGAAGTGCGAGAGGACAAGATCTCACAAGTGTTTCCCATTTTTTGAAGAATGTAGGCAGATATTTATCTTGTGGATAGGGAATATTGAATTGCTCTGTTGTGAAATGGTTAACCATAGCACTTTTAAATTGTTTCATAGTAGGTGCAGAAGAAGCTTTCCACTGTTTAAAAATAAGATTCCGAGCTGTTAGGATTATCGTATTTATCAAGTTGTAATTCTTGGTTATTCCCTGAAATTTCACCAAAAAGAAAACATCCATTGGAGATACTTTATGATCTAATTTCAAAATTGCTGTCATCCAGTAGGATATTTTCTTCCAGTATTGATGGATTTTGGGGCAACTCCAGAGACAGTGGAATAGATCTGCACTTAATGAGGAACATCTAGGACAGAGGACTCTTGATTTATACCATTTGGAGAGAACAGCAGGAGTAAGATATCTTTTAAGAGCAATTTTTATCTGCGACTCTCTCCACGAAGTCGGTACCCAGCTTTGCTGAATTATTTGGAAACTCCCTATAATGGTCTGTTCATCTATATCTGGGAAATATGTGTCCCACATTGCCACCATCTCAGTTACCTGTGTCTTTGACGTTTTCTGGTTTGTGAGAAGATATAGTGGAGAAATTGTATAGATTCCTGCCGCATACAGGGAGATCCTGGCCTGTAGCTCGCCCCCGTGACCAATTATTCCCGTATTTTGAGCTTAGCTCCTGCAGATAATGTCTAACTTGGAGATAAGCATAGAATTCGCGTGGCTGTAGCTCGTATTGTGTTGCAATATCCTCAAACAGTCGTGGGTATCCATCTGTACCTAGTAGTTGCCAAATATTTTGAAGACCCTTTGACGCCCAAGCTTTGAATATCTGGTTGTTTAAGCCCGGCCCGAACTCAGGATTACCACATATAGTTAAATATTGTGATATATGGGGGGAGCAATCGTTTTCCACACAAAGCCTCTGCCAGGCCACCAGGACGTTCTTAAAGGTGGTCATATAGAATATATTGGAGGGCAAGGAGGTGAGGGGACAGTGTAAAAGTGCCTTCAAATTGAACGGGGCCACCACTTGGTTTTCCCAGGTAACCAAGGAAATTTGGTCTTTCCCAGTTAGCCAGTCTAGAGCAAATCTGGCTAAGGTAGCCAGATTATATGATTGAATATTAGGGAGAGCGAGGCCGGCTGAAAGCTTAGAATTCATAAGTCTATGGGGCGCAATGCGTGGTCTCTTACCATTCCATAAGAATTGAGAACATGCCCTATTATACATGATAATATCTTTCTTATGTAGAAAACACGGGATATTCTGCATAATATAAAAAAGTTTTGGAAAGAGGACAGATTTAATTAAGGTTACGCGCGCCGTTAATGATATAGGTAACGGGGTCCACTCCACTAACTTCTTTCTGCAGAAATCAAGACATGGTCTATAATTTATTTTGTACCACTCTTCTGGATTTCTGGATAGACAAAGACCAAGATAAGTAATCTGGGAGACCTCAAGGAAGGGATGATTACAATAATAAGGAGGGTTTCTATATACCCACATTAATTCTGACTTTGAGATATTTATCTTAAATCCAGAGATCTCCCCAAATTCTTGGATAATCATTTGGAAGATGGGTATAGTGACCTTAAGATTAGAAAGAAATATTAAGAGATCATCCGCATACAGGAGCAACACTAGCTTTTCATCTGCCATGAGAATCCCATCTAGTTCTTGTCTTAATCTAATAGCAAGAGGTTCTATACTCAGATTGAATAAAAAAGGGGAAAGAGGGCATCCTTGTCTAGTCCCTCTGGAAAGCTCAAAGCGTTGGGTAGATGTATTATTTATGATGATCGCCGAGGAAGGGGTACTATAGATTAGTTGAATATAATTAATAAAATATTCAGGAAATCCAAACCGATCCAACGCGGAGAACAGATGGACCCAGTCAACGCGATCGAATGCTTTCTCCGCGTCGATCGTTAAGATAGCCTTATCTTCCGTTTCCCTTACTCGTAAAGACTTATATTTGATCCAGAAGGATTCGATCAGGATTAATAGTTTCCTTGTGTTTCTTACAGGATTCCGGCCCGACATAAAACCCGATTGGTTCTCGTGGATTAAGTCACCCATGTATGGTTTTAATCGGGAGGCTATTATAGATGCCAGCAACTTATAGTCGGTGTTTAGGACTGAGATCGGTCTATAGGAGCTAGGTAATTCCGGATCTTTACCTTTTTTTAGAATTAATGAGATATTTGCGGTTGTAAAAGATGGAGAACAATTAGTGTTTTCTGAAAAATAAAAATTAAATAGCTTATTCAGTATTGGGGTCACCTGTATCTGTAAAATCCTATAGTACTCGATGGGGAGGGCATCAGGTCCAGCCGCTTTATTAGTTTTCGCGTTCTTAATTGCTATTGTGATTTCCTCCTCAGTAATAGAGGCATTAATCGTGTCTCTGGCATCAGAAGATAACCTTGGAATCTCGATCTTTTCCCAGAATGCCAATCTCTTATCGGGGTTAGTAGGCTCTCTTTTGTATAGATCTTGAAAAAAGTCAAAGAATACTTTTTCAATATCAGTATGTTTGGTATATCTCATATCTCCCTGTTTAATAGCCGATATTGGATGTCTGGGAGAAGATTTAGTGGTTCTAGCCAGAAATTTCGCCGATCTGCCCGTAAAGCCACCGTATATTGCTCTCATTCTCATTTCTTCCTGAACGCTACTTTGCTTAATATGCGTATCCCGGAGCATTTTAGCAGTCACATATGCATCCCAGTAAGCTTTAGTGTGGTTTATAATATAAGCCCTATATGCGTTCTTAACCCGATTAGCAAGTTGTCTAGTTATTAGGGTCCAATTTTTTTTCAGATGTAGGGAGTAAGATTTAATTTCCCCTCGTAACACGGCCTTGGAGGCCTCCCAGAACACTTCGATCTTATCTATATAGCTGTGATTGTTATTATAGTATTCGTCCCATTTTAAACGTAATTGGTTCTGAAACTTGATATTGTTGCTCAGGTATTTAGGGAAATATATGTGGTTCTTATCTCGATGTCCGCCATTTGTATCACATCTCAACCCTATCACAGCGTGATCGGAAATGACGATGTCTCCAATACTGGACACCCAATTCCAGTTAAGCAGGGATTCAGAAATTAAAAAATAATCGATCCTTGAGAAAGACTGTTGGACTTGAGATACACAAAAGTAATCTCGAGCGTCCGGGTTCTGGACCCGCCATATGTCCACCAGTCCCAGCTGACTGCAGAATTTCTGAAAGGTCCGAGCTTTCCGGTCCCTATTTTTTAGGGCCTTTTTATTTGAGCTATCTAGCAGAGGGTCTGCCATTAAATTTAGGTCTCCCCCGATAATTAGATTTGACCCAATATAGTTATGTAGTTTGACTGAGAGTGTAGACCAAAATTTATGGTCACTTTGATTGGGACCATATATATTGCACAGTATGTATTTTATACGTTTAATTTCCAGTTCCGCGATTAAAAATCTGCCCTCAGGATCGATTATAGTATTAATTACCTGATATTCCAGCTTCCGATTTACTAAAATGGCCACTCCCCTCTTCCTACATGTGAAAGGGGCCGCCAGAACTTCTCCCACCCACTTTGCTTTCAATTTAGGTATTTCAAGAGCCTTAAGATGGAGCTCCTGTAGGAAAACTATATCAGGGTTAAATTTGCCCAGGTGTTTTATTATAGTTTTCCTTTTAATTGGGGAGTTAATACCACCAATATTCCATGATAGTAAATTAAACTTATTAATCAGGGAAATTATTTGTCTCTAATCCGTAGATGCATAACCAAATTAACTCATTATATATACAATCTCGGTAGTCAGGAAATGCGCCCGAAGGAGAGGGTGGCAGACCCTTAGATGTAAAAAGGGGAAAGGGGACTGGAGAGACAATGAGAGAGACGGGAGAAGATAAAAAAGAAAAAGCGGAGGAAGGGGAGAAAAAAAAAAAAAAAAAAAAAAAAAAGAAAAAAAAATTACCTAAACAACAATACATAGGCTAAGGTACCCCTGATTCTCTACAGAAAGCTTCAGCTTCCATAACATTGTTCGGAGTGTATGTAGTGCCATCTTTTAAAAAACACAAAAAAAAAAAAAAAAAAAAAAAAAAAAAAACACACACACACCACAGAACCCCACAAGACCCACCAAAACACCAAAAAGAACACCATTTCTAGCATTATCATAGTCCTCAATTCAAAGACCATACTACTCATTTCTATTTATCTAAGTAACAACATATTCTGAATCTGTGATCAAGGAACCTCTTCCTGATACCCTAAAAACATATTCATGGTACCCCTACCTCTCTGCAAAAAGCCTCCGCCTCCATAACATTATTGAGTGTGTGTGTACTTCCATCTTTCTGTACAATTAGCTTAGCTGGATAGATCAGCCTGATGTTGTAGTTCTCTTTCTGCAATCTCCCATAAAAAAAAGACATATCTCTTCGCTTGGTTAATGTTTCCGAAGAGAAGTCTTGAAACAGTAATAGTTTATGTGAGCCTACAGAGAGAGGGCTATATTTCCTATAATGTTTAAGATATAAAAGTTTGTCCTGGAAGTTGACAAATTTAAAGATTACTGGCCTTGGTCTAGATGTCTCACTGTGTTCACGTCGTTGCCCTATCCTATGTACCCTTTCAACAAGAAAGGGAGCAGCAGGAGCTGGGATCTGTAGGGCCTGTGGTAACGTAATGGTAACAAAATTCATTAAGTCTTGAAATTCAGTAGACTCAGGCAAGCCAATCACTTTAAGGTTATTGCGCCTCGATCGATCCTCAAGGTCCTCGATCTTGGCTTGCAATGAAGTGATAGTTTTGCTGTGAGTATCTATTACAGGATCCATAATATTAAATCTATCTTCTAGATCTGAGATCCGATTCTCCATTTCGTCTAGTCTAGTTGAAAACTGTCTAACCTCCAAAGTGAGGTTTGATATCTCATTTCTGATCTCCTGTTTGATCATGTCAAATTGGGGTGTCAGGATTTTGGCTACTTCAGCAGCAAATTCTAACAAGTTGTTAGGAGACGGATTAGAGACACTTTTTTCCGATGGGGAAACCGAGCCAGAATCCAAGTTCCTGCTGCTCCCCTTCTTATCTCTGGATTTGGGGGGCATATTGGAAGGAGAACTTCTTTGCTGCATAAATTTATCCATGGACAAAGCCTCACTAAAATTTGTCTGTATAGTACTGTCTATTAACTAGGGGGCTTAACAGAGTGAGAAGTACACACAAAAAAAAAAAAAAAAAAGGGGGGGAGAGTACTAATTTTTTGATGTGTTTGAGACAGAGTATTCTTCTAAAAGTGATAGAATGTTTTTTATTCAAGTGTCAATTCTATTTCTCAAAATCTCTAGTTTTTATTTCTATCTAAAGTGTGCAAGAATTATTCCTTCTAAACCATTTCTAGTGTATGCCACTATATAGGAGAATCTACAAATATTAGCGTAAGTGAATAGGTGTCGGTGTAAGTAATCAGCTTCTTAACATAAAGCACCACAGTGAAAATTAACCAGGGAGATTTGTGTATATATTCCTACCCTAATATATTTTTATAAACTTAAATCAAAAATTACAATTCGATATCCTAATAATTAGTACTATTAATTCCAGAAAAACATACCTTGGGGGGACTAAATATTTAAGTTTGCCATGGCAAATTTTAATATCATTCCTACTCTATGTTTATCTGTCTCCAAGGTATAAATCTCAACTCAGACAAGCTTTTTCAGATACTGCTCATCCAAAAATACTTTCTAGCTGTTAAAGTCACTTATGTTTTAGTATCTAGTGACCTGCTGTAACCATATCTCTATGCATATATTATGTCCCACCATCTTACATTCAGGAATAGAGCAGCCACAAGCAGCAGGGCGTTCTATAATAATAATACAGGGTATACATAGATAGATTATCAGCACAAGAAGAATAATGAAACTCTCACAGTAAATCTCAACATTAACCTTATTTAGCTCAATACCCCACCTACCGAGATACAGCAGGCTAAGAACTAAAGAGATTTCTATGCTAATACAGGATGTACATAAATGAGCTCTCCATGTATAGTAAATAGTATTTCTCTCAAAATATGGATCAGCCTTGAGCTTGTTTCATTCAAATGCTATTTCATATCAATGTCTTTGCTGCGTTCACATTAAGTTTACCCAGTCAGCTTGAGTTAATAATTGGCTCAATGGGTTCGGCAGAGAAAGTCCAGAACGCTGTGTACAAAATAGGGAGGTTAAGTGCACTAGAACCAACTGAACAAGTGCGGTAAAGGAAGTTTTTAGATATCCGGACCAGCGTACATAATGAGACCAGAGTATGGAGCCTTACTGACGATACCCACAGCCTCAACAAAAGTACCTTATCAGCTTGTTCGATCCTCCCAAGCTGTGGCGTACTGTGGCCGGAGGGCTCCAAGCTGCAACCAAGGTGGAGGAACTGCTATACAGCATAACAATGCGCCTACAGCGCAGAAAGCAGTCATCCGATCAGCCACCGTAGACACTTCTTCTCTGTGCGAGTACCTCAAGAGTACACGTCGTCGACGCTGGATGACCTGTGCAAGCCACAGTCAGGAGCAATGTGTAACTTCGTCCGCGATACTTCGCGCTGGGGGGGGGGCGGGATCACTTCAGCTGTTTGCTGTCCGAGGCGCCCAAACTTCCTTGCGGTAAGAACCGCGGAGCCTCCACTCCACTCACGGCCCAACAAAGAGAGACTGACTCCTCCAGAACCAGGACCACCGGGCACGGCAATGCCGCGCAAGCCCCCCGAAACTCCAATCACAGACCGTGCAGGGGCAGAAAGGGCTGCCGCTAGGTATATCAACACTTCAACCAGGTAAGTGTCAGAGTCACTACTCTGTAACTTATATACCAGCGTGTATTTATCTTGTCTGTGGTATAGTTCTTGTGCAAGTACATCTCAGAGCCTCTTTCTTAAATACCACTTTAATGCCGGGTATAGTGAGTAGAGCAACTGACGGTCATTGCTATACACTCATGTGTATCAGAGGGCTTGTCCAGGAAGGAACTGAGTCGGTACTTAGGAGTCCCTGTAGAAATGGCGTGCACCAGCCACCGTGCACCTCTAGGCTGCAATTTTAACTTCCCATGCTGGAACGGAATCCATGTTCCCAAGCCTGAGTGTGGCCAAGGGAAACCAATGCATGTGTTGGTGTTAGATTTAGGCCTCTCTCAGAGGCACGGAGCGTCCTCAGCACCTGCAGCTACCTGCAGTTACCTGCATGCCCCGCCTCCAACAGGAAGTCGGGAAAAGCAATTGTAACTTTTTAAGTTACCGATCTCTTTAGGATTCAAATGTAGCACTTTTCTTTTGTAAGTCTGCTGCCTGGAATCAATGCAGTCAAAATACGGAAGTCTCTGGAGGCCAAAAACAAAGCAAACAGAGCAACGCGTTTTGGCTACAAGCCTTTCTCAAGCTGAGAGCTTTTAACTCGTTTTAAATGAGTTTTTTTATAAGTGCGATTCTATAGCACGTATTAAATACATATCCTACAGGATTTTGATACTACATCTTAAGTCTCTATATCGTTGTTATCTGTAGCCTGATACCACATATATATTAAGCCTTATTTGGCGCCAAAGAAACTGTTTCCTTTCATTGTCTTTTGATACATAAGGTTTTGACTTTTTCATTAGCTATTTTTGGGTAATTGAGAGGAGGAATACCCCATCTGTTGGCTTTATAAAGGTATCACATTAGCGCTGTAACACATTTTCATCACTCTTAACTATAAGAAAAACAAGAAATCTATTCATCCCTGTAGGTTGCATAGAATACAGAGTATACATCCAATGTGCCTCCCTGCTTTTTAACAGGAGCTCCCTATCCCTTCCTCTTCACGATAACTTGAAAGCGTATTTGCCTTATATTAAGGTCTGTGCTGTAGAAAATGTGACGAAACTGGAGCTTCCATATTTATGCACATTATATTGCTCTTGTGCTCATAAATATGCTCCCTGACGTTACGTGCCGTTTCTCCCAAATAGACCCTCCCTCACGAACACTTCACCATTTATAAACCATTTGTGTAACTACAGGTATAAAACACTCTAATATTGTATCTATTTACTGTCTGAGGATGTTTGGAACTTGAGCCCTTTATCATCGAATTGCAGTTACCACAATTTAGGGAAGGGAAGCAACCTTGTTTCTCTTCAGTAATGTAACTCTGTTTTCAATTAGAACTCCTTATATCAGTCTGTACAAGATCACCTTTGATATTTTTCCTCCTTCTACAAGCTAACATGGGAGGTAAGTCAAATTCTTTCACCTCGGATTGCTTTGTTTCACTACTGGCCAATGTTTTTTGAGAATACCAATAATCTGTTTATCATAATCGGTATGGTCAGTAATAAATACCAGCCACTTTGATTTCTTTCTTATTGTGCCAGTAGTATTGCTATTGTATTTCCTGGACCTATTTAGTTCTTTTTTAATTAAACTCACTGGGTAACCCCTTTGCAAAAAAAATATTAGCCATCTCATTAAGTCTAACCTCTGCTCTAGTCTGTTTTGGTACAGAACAATCCTTAGCAATTCCTCAAAAAACATTCGGCTAGATTACGAGTCTTGCGTTAGCCTTAACAAGCAGCGTTGAGGGGTCCCAACGCTGCTTTTTAATGCCCGCTGGTATTACGAGTCAGACAGGAAAGGGTCTACCGCTCACTTTTTTTCAGAGATTTTAACTTACCGCAAATCCCCTTACCTCAATTGCGTATCCTATCTTTTTAATGGGATTTGCCTAACGCCGGTATTACAATCGCCTAAAAAAGTGAGCGGTAGACCCTCTCCTGGCAAGACTCAGCCCCATTGTTTCCTATGGGGAAATCGTGCACGAGCATGTTTTGCCAGCTTACCGCTACCGTAAGCAACGCTGGTATTGAGGTGAGATGTGGAGCTAAATTTTGCTCAACGCTCACTTTTCTGAGGCTAACGCCAGCTTGCAGAAAACTCGTAATACCAGCGTTGGCTTAAGTGAGCGGTATTACAATCGCCTAAAAAAGTGAGCGGTAGACCCTCTCCTGGCAAGACTCCTACCGCATATAAAAGTCAGCAGTTAAGAGTTTTATGGGCTAACGCCGGAACATAAAGCTCTTAACTAAAGTGCTAAAAGTACACTAACACCCATAAACTACCTATTAACCCCTAAACCGAGCCCAACCCCCACATCAGAAACACTTAAATAAAATGTTTAACCCTTAATCTGCCGACATCGCCGCCACTTTAATAAATGTATTAACCCCTAAACCGCTGCACTCCCGCCTCACAAACACTAGTTAAATTTTATTAACTCCTAATCTGCCGTCCCTAACATCGCCGACACCTACCTACATTTATTAACCCCTAATCTTCTGACCCCAACGTTGCTGCTACTATATTAAATTTATTAACCGCTAACCCTAAGTCTAAACCTGAACCCCCCCCCTAACTTAAATATAATTTAAATTAAACAAAATAAATTTACCATAATTAAATAAATTAATCCTATTTAAAACTAAATACTTACCTATAAAATAAACCCTAAGCTAGCTACAATATAACTAATAGTTACATTGTAGCTATCTTAGGATTTATATTTATTTTACAGGCAACTTTGTATTTATTTTAACTAGGTAGAATAGTTATTAAATAGTTATTAACTATTTAATAACTACCTAGCTAAAATAAGTACAAAAGTACCTGTAAAATAAACCCTAACCTAAGTTACAATTACACCTAACACTACACTACCATTAAACGAATTACCTAAACTACCTACAATTAATTACAATTAAATAAAATAAACTAAATTACGAAAAAAAAACACTAAATTACAGAAAAAAAAATTACAAGAATTTTAAACTAATTACACCTAATCTAATCCCCCTAATAAAATAAAAATCCCCCCAAAATAATAAAATTCCCTACCCTATACTAAATTACAAATAGCCCTTAAAGGGGCCTTTTGCGGGGCATTGCCCCAAAGTAATCAGCTCTTTCACCTGTAAAAAAAAATACAATACCCCCCCAACATTAAAACCCACCACCCACACACCCAACCCTACTCTAAAACCCACCCAATCCCCCCTTAAAAAAAGTAACACTACCCCCTTGAAGATCACCCTACCTTGAGCCGTCTTCACCCAGCCGGGCACAAGTGGCCCTCCAGAGGGTCTGAAGTCTTCATCCTATCTGGCCAGAAGAGGACATCCAGACCGGCAGAAGGCTTCATCCAGACGGCATCTTCTATCTTCATCCTTCTGGAGTGGAGCGGGTCCATCTTCAAGACATCCGACGTGGAGCATCCTCTTCATCCGATGGCCGACGACTGAATGACTGGTCCTTTAAGTGACGTCATCCAAGATGGCGTCCCTTGAATTCCGATTGGCTGATAGAATCCTATCAGCCAATCGGAATTAAGGTAGGAAAAATCCTATTGGCTGATTGCATCAGCCAATAGGATTGACCTCACATTCTATTGGCTGATTGGAACAGCCAATAGAATGCAAGCTCAATCCTATTGGCTGATTGGATCAGCCAATCGGATTGACTTCAATCCTATTGGCTGATTGCATCAGCCAATAGGATTTTTCCTACCTTAATTTCAATTGGCTGATAGGATTCTATCAGCCAATCGGAATTCAAGGGATGCCATATTGGATGACGTCACTTAAAGGACCAGTCATTCAGTCGTCGGCCGTCGAATGAAGAGGATGCTCTGTGTCGGATGTCTTGAAAATGGACCCGCTCTGCTCCAGAAGGATGAAGATAGAAGATGCCGCCTGGATGAAGCCTTCTGCTGGTCTGGATGTCCTCTTCTGGCCGGATAGGATGAAGACTTCGGACCCTCTGGAGGACCACTTGAGCCCGGCTGGGTGAAGACGGCTCAAGGTAGGGTGATCTTCAAGGGGGTAGTGTTAGTTTTTTTCAATGGGGGATTGGGTGGGTTTTAGAGTAGGGTTGGGTGTGTGGGTGGTGGGTTTTAATTTTGGGGGGTATTGTATTGTTTTTACTGGTGAAAGAGCTGATTACTTTGGGGCAATGCCCCGCAAAAGGCCCTTTTAAAGGCTATTTCTAATTTACTATAGGGTAGGGAATTTTATTATTTTGGGGGATTTTTTATTTTTTAGCGGGATTAGATTAGGTGTAATTAGTTTAAAATTCTTGTAATTCTTTTTTTTTCTCCGTAATTTAGTTTATTTAATTTAATTGAAATTAATTGTAGGTAGTTTAGGTAATTAGTCTAATTATAGTGTAGCGTTAGGTGTAATTGTAACTTAGGTTAGGGTTTATTTTACAGGTACTTTTGTACTTATTTTAACTAGGAAATTATTAAATAGTTAATAACTATTTAATAACTATTCTACCTAGTTAAAATAAATACAAACTTGCCTGTAAAATAAATATAAACCCTAAACTAGCTACAATGTAACTATTAGTTATATTGTAGCTAGTTTAGGGTTTATTTTATAGGTAAGTATTTAGATTTAAATAGGAATAATTTATTTAATTGTAGTAAATTTATGTAGATGTATTTAAATTATATTTAAGTTAGGGGGTGTTAGGGTGAGACTTAGGTTTAGGGGTTAATAAATTTATAATAGTGGTGGCTAAGATTGGCGGCGGCAGATTAGGGGTTAAAAAATTTAATATTGTTGCGGCGACGTTGGGGGGGCAGATTAGGGGTTAATAAATATAATGTAGGTGTCAGCGATAGCGGGGGCGGCATATTAGGGGTTAATAAGTGTAAGATTAGGGGTGTTTAGACTCGGGGTTCATGTTAGGGTGTTAGGTGCAGACATAAAATTAATTTCCCCATAGGAAACAATGGGACTGCGTTAGGAGCTGAACTCTGCTTTTTTGCAGGTGCTAGGTTTTTTTTCAGCCAGCTCAGCCCCATTGTTTCTTATGGGGAAATCGTGCACGAGCACGTTTTGCCAGCTTACCGCTACCGTAAGCAACGCTGGTATTGAGGTGAGATGTGGAGCAAAATTTTGCTCAACGCTCACTTTTCTGAGGGTAACGCCAGCTTGCAGAAAACTTGTAATACCAGCGTTGGCTTAAGTGAGTGGTAAGAAAAAAAGGTAAGAAAAAAAGGCTCATTAGCAATGCACCCCTATAACCGCAAAACTCGTAATCTCGCCGATTATTTGTACTGTAGTGTATTCTGTATAATTAGCTAAAGATAATATATATGCCGCTTCATGTGTTATAGCAGTGTACAAACTGCAAACATCTACACTGAATGAAATGATTTTGTGACTTAACTTTATCAGCAAAGAAAACCTTAAGTTTTTTTTTTTTAAATAAATTTTTATTTGAGAAAAACTCTAAATACAGAAATTTCAAACATAGGCAGTATTGTCAATAATACATAAAAAAAAAAAAAGAAATGATAGCAACCGTTAGTATAGCTTCAAAGGTTTCAATGTACAAGATAAGAAAATGTTGCTCGGTACTGCAGTGTGTACTTTTCTCTTTTTTCAAAATTATATAGCGTATATAGACATCAACATAAATAAGTGGGAACATATATATACTCATATAGAATAATCAAAGAAATAAAATAAATGAGTGAGAGATGGAGAAAACACAGAGAGAGGGTCATGAGAGGGAATGAAAAATGAAAAATGTGGAAGGGCAGCTAACAATAAAATATTAGGTGGGAAGTGACCAAAGTCAATACGCTATCAGCTTGTTCAATTAGGGAATTTTTCCCACCAGGGTGCCCAGGTTGCAAAATAAAAGTCTAGTTTATCTAGGGCAGAATATGAGTAGGCTTCCATTTTTGAAATAAAGTTGGCTGTGGCTAAAATTTGTGAAATGGTCGGGGGAGTGAGTTGTTTCCATGCTTTCGCTATTTCTAATTTAGTAGCCATTGGGACATAGATGGATAAGGCTTTATGTGTAGGAGTAATAACTGGAAAATCTAAATGTAGTAAGCCAACTTGGGGACTGAGTGTAATGATGATACCTAGAGAGTGTAGAAGGTTGGTTACCTGAAGCCAAACGGGGGAAACTCTAGGGCAGAACCACCAGATGTGCGCTTGAGTTCCAAGCTGTCCACAGCCCCTCCAGCAAGCAGGGGAGTGAGAGTCATATATCCTATGGAGGGTAACCGGAACTAGGTGCCATTGTACTGCAATCTTGTATTGGAGTTCCCATAGGGACATACAATGCAATAATTTTTTCGTGGATTTAAGTTCTCTGTACCAGGAGTCAGCATCGGCCGTGAAATTCAGTTCTGTCTCCCAGGCTATAAACTGTGAAACTTTCTGTTGGGAGAAGGGAGCTAGTAGGGTTTTGTAATGGAAAGATAAAGTTCCCTTGAGTTTGTGAGGTTGTGACCATCGTTGCTCCCATACTGTAGTGGGCCTAAGCTTCTCTATGGGAAACCCCCAGGATCTGATTATGGAGCAGAGTTGAAAGGCTTCAAATTTCAATTGGGTCGGGATCCGTAATTTATTGCAAATCGCTAAGTGGGATATATTTCCGACATGACTGTAAAGATCGGCCAAACGGTCCACTCCAAGAGAGGTCCAACTAGAGACATGAGTGTCCGGCAGGCAGAAGAGAACACTAATAACAGTTTGGCAAGGGGAAGGATGAGGAGCGATCAAGTTTGAATGTCTCGCCTGATCCCAAAACCGAAGGGCATCTAAGATCACTAGATGTGTGGTAAGGAGGTTTTTCCAATAATGGGAGGGTACCCAAGGGAGGTCCGTCTCAGATCAGATGGGAGGAGCGACTGTTCTACCTCTCTCCAAGAGGTTGGGTTATCGCTGTGGCCCCATTCTATCACATGTACTAGGCGTGCCGCTTGATAGTAGAGGATAATGTTTGGCATGCCTAGTCCACCTTTATCACTAGGTCTTTGAAGAGTTTGCCTCGATGTTCGAGGTTTCTTACCCTTCCAGATATAACTGGTGATAAGGCTCTGAAGCTTGTTAAGGATTGGCCGTGGTATATTAAGTGGAATAGTGCGAAAGAGATAAGTTACCTTCGGGATCTGGAATTCTCTCCGTAAAGTTCTTGGAGATAATAGTAGAGATATTCGGAGAGAGGTGGATACCTAATAATTTGAGGGAATGGGGGGACCATTGAAATTTGTACCTATCACATAGAGTAAGGAGATCTGAGGGCATGATGTTGACGTATAGAGCCTCGGTTTTAGAAAGATTTAGTTTATAATAACTTAAGGTTTTAAACTTAGAGATGATTTTAAATACAGCAGGTAGCGACCTATGTGGGTCTGTAAGTAATAGTGGTATGTTGACGCGAACCTATCGGGAAGCCGGAAATATCCGGGTCTGACCTGATAGCCTGAGCGAGTGGTTCGATAGAGAAAGCGAACAGGAGCGGGGAGAGGGGGCAACCCTGCCTCGTCCCATTCGTTATGTCAAAGCTGTTGGATTGAAATCCGATTCCCTTAACACTGGCAGTCGGATTGGTGTAAAGAGCCTGAGTTGCTGTAATAAATTGCTCCGGAATCCCAAAGGCATGCAGAGTTTCCCATAAGTACTCCCACCTCACCCTGTCGAAGGCTTTCTCAGCGTCTAACGACAGGGCTAACGTGGGAGTATCTCCTCTTGCGCTCTCCAACAATATGTCTAGAACGCGCCGTGTGGCATCTGGACCTTCTCTACGGGGTACAAATCCCACCTGGTCCGGGTGGACCAAAGAGGGAGTGATGCAGGAGAGACGAGTTGCTAAAATCTTAGCATAGAGTTTTGTGTCTATGTTGAGTAAAGAAATCGGCCGGTAACTCCCACAGTTCTGAGGATCCTTGCCTGGTTTCAGTATAGTGGTAATTGAAGCTTCAAGGAATTCTTTCCTAAAGCTACCTTTGTTGAATACTTCATTGAACACTCCACAGAGGATTGGAGAAATCTGAGGAGAGAAGGATTTATAGAATTGGCTCGTGAAGCCGTCCGGACCCAGGGATTTCGCTATTTGAAGGTCTCTGATGGCCAGGGTGACTTCATCAAGGGAGATAGGGGACGTCAAGGTAACCCTATCCTTTTGGTCCAATTGGGGGAGATTAAGGGAGTGGAGATATCTACGAATGCCTTCTGGATCAATAGTTTTTGTGGGGTCCGAAGAGCTTAAATTATAAAGCTGATAGTAGAATTTTCTAAAGGCCTCACCTATGGCAGTTGGGGATGTAACACATCCGCTGCTGGTGTTTATGGCTGTAATTTTGGCTTGTGCCGTCCGATTCCTAAGCTTCCTGGCTAGCAATGTGGAGGCTTTGTTACTATTATGATAATAAACTTGTTTAAGTCTTTCTAGCATATGCTGAGTTTTATTAACTTCTAGCGTCTTTACCTGTTTTGTGATTTCCGATATTTGAGAATTTGTCGTAGTAGAATAAGAGTTAGAGAGTTCGAGTTTCAAGGTTCTGAGTTGACAGTTGAGGGACGCAAGCGTAGCTCCTTGTGCCATCCTGATTTGGGAGGCCTTATCAATAAAAAAATCTCTGAGATACGCTTTAAGCGTAGCCCAAATCACTTCCTCCGACAAAAGAGGGGAGCGATTTTCAGCAAGAAAGACGGAGATGGTTGCTAAAGTATCTGTCTTGATCTCCGGGGTAGTGACCAGGAAGTTTTTGAGCCGCCATGCGATACCTACTACGCGTGGGGATTGGCTACTTAGAACAATGGACAGGGAATCATGGTCCGACCACGAGATTACTGAGATTGTCGAGTCTGAAATCGAGTCTAACAAGCGAGAGCTCAAGAAAAAGAGGTCAATCCGAGTATGAGATTTATGGGGGGCCGAATAGAAGGTATATTCTCGTCGATTAGGGTGAACCGCTCTCCATACGTCATAAAGGTTATACTGTTTAATCAAGGTTTGAAAAGATACAGATAGAGGGTGTAGAGTCCTCTCTGATGTGGAGATCGGGGGCCCCATTCCATCTATCAGGGGATTCCAAATAAAGTTAAAGTCCCCTCCCCAAATCAATTCCCCCTGGGTCACGGCCGACACTGACTCCAAAAGATATCTAAGAAATCTAATTTGGCCTGAATTGGGTGCGTAAATATTAACCAATGTAAATATTTTGGAATTGAGTTTGCAGATTAAGATAATAAAACGCGCTTGTGGATCTTTTTCTATATAAATTGGCTCATATTGAATGGAGGAACCAATCAATATAGCCACCCCTCTGGATTTGGTATGGAAGGACGCTGTAATTACAGCAGGGAACTTTCTGTATGAATATGTAAAATTTGTGTTAACCAGCCAATGCGTCTCCTGAATGAAGGCTACATCAATTTTATTACGTGACAGCATGGTGAGTAGTAGGCTACGTTTGGTCGGGGAGTTGAGCCCTTGGGTATTAAGGGTCAAAAACCTCAATTCTAACATTGTTTGTGTGACTGTGTTTCTCCAAGTCTATTTATAGAACTCTAATGAGATAATAATGGAAAGAGATTACTATTCTTAAATCTATAAAGCCCACTAAATGAGCTAAGGGAGGGGGATGCAGCGGGCAAAAGCCGCTCAGATTAAGGAATAAAGGGGAGTTGAGGGAGGGGTAATGGGGGGGAGAGTTGCTTATAAGATGGACTTTTCGTATAAGGTATTCGTAATGCGAGGATAGAGGTGCAGACCTTAAATAAAGGGAGGGAGGGAAAGGGTAATAAAAATAATAAAAATAGATAGGAAAAATGAGTAAGAGGAAGAATGGAGATGGAGGAGTGGCTCAGTAATTCCAGAGATTTTAACATCTCCAGAGGCACTAAAGCTGGTCAGTCTGAGGTGCGGGGGGATAAAATTAGTATGAGGTGTAAAATCTGAGAGGGGGGGGGGGTGCCTGGGTAAAACCCCTGCCCCAATTAGTAAGCTGAAATCAAAGAGAAAGGGAGTGAAGGCAAAGAGATAGAGCTCCAAAGTTACCAGGGTCAAGACAAAAATAAAATGGTCCAACATACACTGAATAAATATAACAATGTAAACATAGACAACTTTTCAATCATTTCAAATAAAACTTTCAAAGCATAATAATGGACTAACTTTATAAAAACATCGTAAGGAAGGCCGCTATAAATAGGCCATAACATTTCTCATCTATAAGTAATAACTTATGAAGTAGTACCTAGGTTGTAGATAGATCACGTGTATATCTCTAACTAATGCATCCTTATTCCATGTGTATGATGACTCAAGGAGTAGAGACCAGGAGAGAAAAAGTTAAATGTAAATTGACTAGTGAGATTCAACCTTCGGATCTTATGATATTGTCTGAGAGACAAGGTGAGGCAAACAGGATATAAGAATTTTGATGGTAAAGTATAAATAAACTCCATCGCTGAAAAATAAGCACATGATTGATGTAAGAGTATCCGCTATGTGAGGTAGTGATCAGGGCTACTTAATCAGTTAAGGGTTGCGTTAAAGTCTACTATAACTATAATTGCCTCTTACTGTTGAGGGGGGGAGTATCCTATATAAGTGTGAAGTAGGGCGTGAGAAGCCAACACGTCGTTGGATGTATAGAAAATATCAAATGAAGGTTACCTATAATGGGTTCTAGAGGCTAAAACAAATCTCATCTTAAGAGATAGTTGAGCTATGAATCAAGAGCTTTCAAGAGCAGGGGGCTATGTAGAGTATGAAAACAGGAAACCAAAAGGCTTATTGTGAATGATAAAAATAAAAATAAAAGAATTGAGTACATAAAATTATACAATGCAAACTAGAATGCAATAAACATCTAAACACAATGGTTAAGTAGTTAGACTCTATAAATGACATAGATACTTTACATTATCCATCCATCATCTTCAAGTTACAAGGAGCTGGAAGTCCTGGAGAGTTGAACAACACCAGTACCTATGAGGTACCGCAGATGAGAGAGAAAAAAAATAAAATAAAAGAAAACACAAACAAACACATAACAGAAGCATAATGGAAGAAGAGAGGATAGTCCAAGGGTTATGTGCCTCCTAAAGTTCAACAGTAAAAGGGGGCAGTGTGTTGGTCATCAGATCTATCTTCTCAAAACTGAGGTCTTTTCGAGGATAGTGACGGTGATGGATCCTCCCTGGCAGACTGAAAGCTGAAGGTTTGGTGTAGAGGCCGCCAAGCGGCCACTGTGGCGTTGAGCTTCTTAGAATGTTCCTGAGGAGCAGAGGACTAATTGTCAGTCGGAAGAAGTTTCAGGGACTGCAGGATCTGGAAGCCTTGTTCGAGGGTTGTGATGGTGTATGAAGTATCATTGAATTGAAAAAATAGACGGACCGGAAAACCCCATCTATATTTAATATTGTTATTACGAAGACATAGGGTGATTTGGTGAAAGAGTCTTCTTCTAGATAAAGTGTGGGCTGAGAGATCTGGGAAAATCTGGATGTCTTGATGTGGATCCTTCAGGTTCTTATTTTGAAATGAAGCCCTGAGGACTTTCTCTTTGAAAGTGAAGTAATGTAATCGTACAATTACATCTCTTGCCGCTCCCATGGGTGCATTTCTTGGCCGAAGGGCTCTATGGGCTCTGTCTATCAAGTTCTCCTGAGGGGAAATAGATCCCAGAAGTTCTGTGAAGAGGGACTGAAGGTAGTTAGATAGATCCGCAGGGCCAATTTCCTCAGGAACACCCCTGATTCTGAGGTTGTTCCGACGTGATCTATCCTCCTGGTCAGCTAATTTAGTTTCTAGGCCAGAAATCATTTCTGCCAGTGATTGGGTGTAGCTTAGCAGGTTGGAATGATCCACATGTAGATCTTCTTGCTTTTTTCTAGTGATTCAGTTCTCTCTCCTAGTAGTGAAACATCCCTCTTCAACTCAGTTACGGAAGCTTTAAGTTCTTGTTTCAGAGATGTGTAATGTGAGTCCATTTTATTTGAGAGATCCTTGATTGATTCAAGGATAGAAGAGGAGGAATGGGATACTCTTTCTGTAGAGAAGGAGAGAGACCGGGTAGGTCCTTTAGTTGAGGCAATTGAGTCTCGTGAGTCCTCATCAGATAGATCCTGTTCAAATGCACTTTTATTTGGAAAATGATGCGAAAGAGTCCTTTTCGGAATGTCTCCATGTTTCTGTTTCTTTCTCTGCGAGTGGGCCATCTTGCTCATAATAGATTAAAGAAGTCAGGAACTTTCTAGGAGACGTTTCAAAGTTGATTTCAATTCAAGATGTTTAGCAAAGGGTATGCGTCAGGCACCCCCCCAGTAATTGCGCCTAGCCCAACATGAGATAACTGTCCGCTGATTAGAAGTTTATTGTGTGACCTGGGAAAAGTCTCTCACAGCTTGTCAGTTGTTCTCACTTCTCAATTAAACAGCTTGAAATAATGCTGTTGTAATCTGTGTTGCCGTGCAAAATGTCTCTCTCCCCTGGGGATTGCTCTCTTCCGAGCATGTAGGGAAAAAGGAGTTTGGGATATGACCCGTGGGCACAGTGGGCCGACGGGAAAGGGAGGGGAGAGAGGGCTTGTAGATCTGTATGTCCTGATTGTTGCAATGCACTGCACTTAGAGTAAATCAGTGGAACAAGATTCTCTGAGTAATAGTATTACAAACTGAGGTTGTAGCTGAAAGTTTCAGTAAGTTCCTAATCCCAGTATTATGTTGGAGTAAGAGCTGTAATGATTATAGGCCTCAGAATAGGCTGCTGGGAGATGTAAAAAAAATAGCTGACAGCTATAGGTACCACAGGTATATGTGGGGCAGAAACTCATATATAGATATTATTTGATGTGCACTTCGTTGTGTTGATAATTAGCAGGGGAATGTCTCATATATATACAGGGTACCAGCTTTAATAATAGGATGTAAGGTCTTACTGTGAGTAAATATGAGGCAATGTTATCTTCCCTGCCTGTTACAAAATATCCATAGTTAGCGTTAAACAAGGGAAAGTGTCTCTTGTACTCCTGGTCACTCGTTAGGATTATGTCAGTACAAATTAGCCCCACTGTAATTCAGCACTATGTTCAGGCTGCTTACCCTGGAATCTGTGTGTCAGGCAATGGTGACAGGAAGAAGGCTCCGGTGGGTGAGCGGGTGGACTCTCGTCTCTGTGGAGGTGTTCAGTAGCAGAGACCAAGTGCTCCAGGGGAGCCATTATCTGACAGCACACCGGTAAGTGCAACAGGGCTCTCCTACAAGCGGTAGTATGAAGACCGGGAGGGTCTGTAAGTTGCGCTCTTTCTGTATGCCCCTTAAGGAGTGACCAGAATGAACTGCTGTTGCGCGGGTGTCCGGGAGTGAGGTAAGTAGCCTGAGAGGCGATGGGTCTGTGTGTTGTCCGGCTCTATGCGTAGCGCCTGTCAGCGGAAAACCTTAAGTTTAATGGACCTGAAAAACCAGCACAGATCTTGTTCTAATTTAAACATGTCCAAGCAATGTCTAGGGCAATATGGGAATCCCTTGTTAAATAATCTATTTTTCTGCTCAGTTAAAGACACATTAGCAATATTAATCACCAAATTCTGTGCATGTAGTAAATTATCACAAACTTTTCACAAACTCCTCTGTTAAAAAAATCACTGAGGAGTCAGATTCACTTGTTCCCATCTCACTCCGTTGTCTGGATTGGTAGTGTCGTCAGTTTTGCTTGCCTGTGTTGGGCTTCCAGCTCGCCGGCTCCCAATCAAGTGACCATCGATACACTGCTCCTGTCTGATAAACATCACTCTGGAACTTAGATATTTTTTAAGTTTAAGTAATTTCCTATGTTCATTCTCCTGTTTTTCCACTTCCTTTAGCAGTGTAGAGAAAGCCTCATTAGACAATAGTTTTTTGAGTGCATCTTTGAGTGCATCTTTTATGTTGTTCTATTTCCTTCTTCTGGCTTTCTAGTTCCATCTGTAGAAATTCTATTGTTAATACCATCAGGTTATAAGAAAAATTGCTCAGTTGCAAATCATTTATAGTACTCCTCGTTATGAGCAAGTGATGTGGGGCATGCATTCATCCTTAACCTCCTTGGGATCCTCTTCACATAAAATACTCAGTCAAAGTGAGTGCATGCAGTTTCAAAGACACTTGCTTTTTGCTTTCCTTTTCATATTGTTTGCTTGTAAATTCCGTTGGTGGTGTCCTTTATAAATGAAGCCCCGTCGAGCGCCTGTGAGAGGAGGGGCCAGTGACCTCACTCGAGGCGTAGAGGGGCGTGTCTGCGTGAGCCGTTGCTCACTTTTCCCGTCGTCGTCGAGCGAAGAGGACCTGGTAAAGAAGCGTTCCTGTGGAGAAAAATTCTACTTACCATGTCGGATCTGCAATCAATCATCGGGACGGTCCAGGAGTTGATGAAATCGAAAGGCGTCGCATGGATCCAGCGGAGACTTGTGGCTGAAGAGGATGTCGGTTCCGGAGGTGCAGCTACGGCGGGCGGAGGATCTTCTAGGCCTGTCCGCAGGTCCCGCCCGCCCGAGAGGCTCAGTCCAGCGGGAGCAAAACGTCGGGAATCCGGCAGCAGAGGAAGAAGGACGGCGAAGGCTTCATCAGCGGGAAGTGTGTCTGGTCAACGGGCGGTGCAGGTCGGCACCGTCTCAAGGAAGTCGGGAGCTGGTGAGAAGAGTCGGAGCAGGACCGGAGTCGGCAGCGTTCCGGAGGTGTCACAGTTGCCGGTGGATGAGCCTGGAGAAGGTAATAAATTTTATTTTGCAGGTGATGTGGGGCAATTTGGCGGCAATTATGGGGAAGAAGAGGCGGCCATGGGTACAGTAGGCGAAGACTCGGAAGAGGAGGGAAATTCAAACTTGGCGCCATTAAGGGATGAGGTAACGGCCATTTTAGGCCTAAAGTGCGCAACTTTGCAGGAGACTATCACGGCTTCTGGGCCTAGTGGGGCATATTTTAGGGAGCATACGGCCCTCAATGAAGGTGCCATTGAGGAAAATATTATGTCTACAAAGAAAAGGAGCTCAACGGGCGCTAGGCCTATGGCTAGGCAGATTGAGAGTCAGGATGTTATTTCAGCAAGGAGGGAACTAGTTTTTCAGGACCACAGCACCAAAGGGCCGGGTAAAAAAGCTCTCAGAAAAACAAAACATTTGGACAATTTAGAAGGTCCGGTTTACTCCATGACACAGGATGCTAGTTTAAATGTAGGGATTCAGGAGGGTGGGATTTTGGGTGATTATGTTAATCAAGGTAGCAGGGCTAAGAGTAGTGGAGCTGTCCAGATTTTTAATGATGTTAGGGGGGATGCCGGTAGGCAGGGTAATATGTCTTTTTCCCCAGCTGTTTTTCAGGGTAGGTGCAGCAATTCTGGACAGGCTAACGTCGCTCATCGGAGTGGCCATGAAGAAGGCGATTCATTGTGGATTGAGGAGCAATACAGTGATTTTGGTGAGGAGGAGGAAGAGCAACTCCCATCTTGTTCTGGACCGGTTTCTACGGATCAGGTAGGGGGTATTGATATCTTGAATCAATTAATTAAGGTGTTAGTGCCAGGAGAAGTTGAGGGGTTTGCTAGTTGTCAAAAGGGTAGGAATTCTCCTTTAACTGAGTGTAGAGACAGTAGGGATAGGCATAATTTGGTTGGGAGCCGCAGGGATATTAGTGAAGCTGATAGTAGTAGAATTGTAGATAACAGGGTTTACGCATCCTCTCGGTCACAGGTCAAGTCAGGAGAATGGAAGAGTCAGGAAAGAAGGTCCAGGATTCCATTAGCACGGCGTCGGGTAAGATCCCGGTCACCTATTAGTGTCAGGAAAAGCCAGGAGTCAGGAACATCTGTCTGGGGTACAATAGACAGTCAGTCAAGGGAGAGAGTGAGACATAGGAGATCTAGATCTCCGGAGAGAAGGAGTCACAAAGATAGAGTGGTTCCAAGACACGAAAATGAATCTATTCGCCCGGATGCAAGGAAGGAGTCAGGTACATCTAAGGAGCTATCCAAATCTTCATGTGATGTAGGTGCGAGTAGTAGTGTGTTTCCAGGTTTGAGTGTGAGTGTGGTGAACGACAGGTGTGATGTTTTATTGAGAGGCTTGAAGGATTTAGTTTCTCAAATGGAGAATAGTTCTCAGTCTAATGCTAGTGTTGTTAACAGTGCGTTGACTAATGTTATTGTCCCCTCGGGTCCTATTGGTGCCTGGGTTGCACAGAATGCGGCTTCCGGTGGAAGCTTATTAGATCAGGTGGTTTCTGTTCCATCTGGGGACTCTTTGGTTGTTAGTCAGGCTAGGGTTTCTGATCAAGCATTGAGACGACCTTGTTTGTGTTCGGTTGGCCCTTTGGGCATTCATCTTGCTAAGGATGTGAAAGAGAGGATATGGAGACGTGAGTTCGTTGAAATATTTTCGCTCCTTCCTGTGGATCAAAGTTTTGATAGCAAGGAGGATTCTAAAAGTGAATTGGGTAAGAAGGAGGATGATGATAGGAAAAGAAAATTTAGGAAGATTCCTAAAACTTTGTCCAATTGGTCTAGGGCATTTTGTATTTTAGCTAGTGTGATTGGGGAAAGGAACCCTGAATTGTGTTCTTCTCTATTTTGTTACCTAGATGAAATAGCAAGTGCTTGTCGTACGTATGGTGGTCTAGCTTGGTGGAAGTACGATGAACAGTTTCGTCAGCGTTTGGCGGTTCGGCCGGAAATGCTTTGGGACGATAGGGATATGGGTATTTGGTTGGAGCTTATGACTCCGCTAAGGTCTGGGCAGCCCTTTCGAGTTTCGGGAGGAGTGCCAAGTTCCTCCTCGACAGCATCATCAGCTGTGGCCTTTAGAAAAGGCCTCTGCTTCCAGTTTAATGAAGGGGTGTGTAAATTTGGAACGGCTTGCAAATACAAGCACGAATGTTCCTTCTGTGGAGGAATTCACTCCAGCAGCAAGTGTTTCAAGAGGGCTAAAGCTTCAACAAAAGTCGATAGTGTCATTCAAGGCCAGGACTCCGGTGAAATTAAAAAAGATGGAGCCTTGGTTAAGATTGTACGGTAGGAGGAGGGGTATGGCTTCTGATGCTGAGATTTTGTTTAATGGTTTCAATGATGGCTTCTTTATACCTTTTGTCAAGGGTATTGAATCTGTTTTTGCTGGTAATCTTAAGTCTGCGAGGGATTTGCCTGAGGTGGTTTTGCGTAAAATTCAGAAAGAGGTTTCTTTGGGCAGAATGGTTGGCCCATTTTGTGCTCCTCCATTTGATAATTTAAGAGTGTCACCCTTGGGTGTTGTTCCAAAGAAGGTTCTGAATGAATTTAGGCTTATTCACCATCTGTCCTTTCCAAAAGGTTTTTCTGTGAATGATGGTATTGAACCTGAGTTATCTATGGTAAGATACGCGTCCTTTGATAAAGCTTTGTCTTTGGTTAAGGAAGCTGGTTCTAACGCTTTGTTGGCTAAGGTGGATATTGAATCAGCGTTTAGGTTGCTGCCGGTGCATCCCGCGTGCCATCATTTATTGGGCTGTTTTGTGGATGGTTCCTATTTCGTGGATTTGTGTTTACCTATGGGTTGTTCCATTTCTTGTTCCTTGTTTGAAAAGTTTAGTTGCTTTTTGGAATGGGTTGTAAAGCAGATTTCTGGGTTGTCATCAGTTATCCATTATTTGGACGACTTCCTGTTTGTGGGTCCGTCTGATCAAGATTCGTGTCAGGTGCTTATGGATTCCTTTTTGGAGATGGCAAGGGATTTTGGCATCCCTATTGCTTTTGACAAATAGGAAGGCCCCTCTTCTGTGATTAGCTTTTTGGGGATTTGCATTGATTCTGTTAGGATGGAATGCAGGCTTCCTGAGGACAAGGTGAAAGATTTATTAATTTCTGTTGATTCAGCTCTGAAGAGGAAGAAGCTTTCTTTGAGGGAAATTCAATCATTGGTGGGCAAGCTGAATTTTGCTTGCAAGATTATCCCAGTTGGCAGAATTTTTTGTAGGCGTTTGTCTTTGTCAACGGTTGGGGTTAAGATCCCTCATTTTAGGATCCGTTTATCTGCTCAAGTTAAGGAGGATTTACGGGTTTGGAAGGCCTTTTTAAAGGACTTCAATGGGAAGTCATTGATTCAGTCTGCGGAAGTGTTGAATAGTGAATTGCATTTATTTACGGATGCATCTGGTGCGCATGGTTTCGGTGCTTTGTTTGGTAACAAATGGTGTTCAGGACATTGGCCCAGTGTTTGGGCGTCTACTGGCTTGACAAAAAACCTAGTTTTTCTGGAGTTATTCCCCTTAGTGGTTGCTTTGAAGATCTGGGGTGGAGAGTTTGAAAACAAAAAAGTGGTTTTTCATTCTGATAATATGGGTGTGGTTTTTGCCATCAACCGTTTGTCTTCTAGTTCTAAACCGGTTATTGGTTTGATCAGAATGTTTGTTTTCGAATGCTTGAAACATAATGTGTACTTTAGAGCTATTCATGTGCCTGGAAAGGAGAATGTAGGGGCTGATGCTCTTTCTCGTTTTCAGTGGCAGAGGTTTCGAGAGGCTGTTCCGGATGCAGACATGGTGGGTGCTTCATGCCCGGAGGAAATGTGGTACCTGAATTTTCTAGAGTACTGAATATGGTGAGGGGAGCCTTAGCTCCTAGGACTTGGAAGGCGTATGTGGCTGTTTGGGTTCAGTGGCTTAATAAATTGGTGGAGCAGGATAGTCAGGTGAATGAGATATTTTTGCTTTTGGATTGGATTGAGACGTGGAGGGTGAAAAACTTCTCTAAGTCAATGATAAAGCGGAACATGTCGGCTTTATCTTTTTTGTTTAAAATTTTAGGCTGGGAGGATTTATCTAAGATATTTTGTATCCGCATGGCGGTTAAAAGTTTGTTAAAGAATAAGGTCGTTTTAGATAAGAGACGTCCATTGGTTTTTTCTATTTTAGAGAGATTGGTTTTAGTTTTGCATAGAGTTTGTTTTTCTAATTTTGAAGTGTCGCTATTTAAAGTAGCTTTTGTATTAGCCTATTTTGGTGCTTTTAGAGTGTCTGAGTTGGTTTCTGCTAATCGTTGGAGTCATGGTGGTTTTGAGGTAGATGATGTTGTTTTGAATTCTGAAGAGGTTTTGTTATGGTTGAAGAAGTCAAAGACTGATCAAGAAGGTAAAGGTTGTTGGGTTAGATTGAATCGAATTGGAGGGGTGTGCTGCCCAGTTACGGCAGTTCGAGAATTTTTGCAGTTTAGGAGTTGTTTAAAGGTTAGAACTTTTTTAATCCACGAAGACGGAACATGCTTATCTCGTTTTCAATTTGAAGCAGTGTTGAAGAAAGGTTTAGCGATGATTGGAGTTGACAGTAAGGAATTTGGATGCCATTCGTTTAGGATTGGGGCGGCTACGGAAGCGAGCTCTTTAGGTTTGAATGAAGGTGTGGTGAAGAAGATTGGAAGGTGGAAGTCTGGTTGTTTCAGATTATATGTTAGGCCAGAATTAGTGTATTAGCCTTTTGTTTCAGCAGGTCCTCCGCATTGTTGGATCGTTGGTCACTCCTATATTTACTGGGCGAGAAAAGCAGCTTCATGTAAAGAGGCGGGTTCCCAACTTTGTTGTTCATTTGAGAATGTTTTCATAAAATTGTTTGGTATTAGGGGTTTGAGGTGGGATCAATTGATAGGGCATGTTATTAGTTGGGCTAGACTTTTTCACCCTCCTGATATTCTAGTCATTCATGCGGGGGGCAACGACCTTGGTTTTATGTCTCAAAAAAGGTTAATAGATCTGATTAAGTGGGACATCATTAGATTAAGGGAGCTATTTCCTCGAATCATGATTGTTTGGTCTGATATAGAATGCAGGATTAGCTGGAGGTCTGCATGGGATTCTCGGAAATTGGACTGCTCTAGAAAGAAAGTTAACAGGACGATTTCTAGTTTTGTGAAAAAATTGGGTGGTTGTGCAATACGACATGTTGAATTCGAAGGTGAAACGGGAAGATGTTTCTTTTTAAATGATGGGGTTCACCTTAACGAGATTGGTCTTCATTTGTTTAATTTTAATTTAAGCGAAGGTGTGAAAAAGGCCTTAGCCCTGTGGGTTGGTGCACGATTGTAATTCGTGCAATGGCGGGGTGCTAGCCTAAAAAGTGGTATATTATTGTGGGTACCTCCTCAGATATGGGGAGAGATTTATGTGGGGGCGTGCCTGGCTGAGAGCCAGTGGAAGGCACGTCTTTTTTGTTTAGGGCATGCACCTTTAAATGAAGTTTGTGTATTTTAATAAAGTTTTTTCTTCATTTATTTTAATAAATGCGGGCTGCGGCCTTTTTCACCCATACTTTGTGTCAGTGTTTTATTTATTTATTGAGTTATTTAGGTAAAAATGCCTAGATGTGTGGTCAATGAAGCCCCGTCGAGCGCCTGTGAGAGGAGGGGCCAGTGACCTCACTCGAGGCGTAGAGGGGCGTGTCTGCGTGAGCCGTTGCTCACTTTTCCCGTCGTCGTCGAGCGAAGAGGACCTGGTAAAGAAGCATCCCTCCCTCCCCTTTGGTTTTGGTAAGTGGTTGTCGCAGCTGTTGCGGGGTGCTAGCCTAAAAAGTGGTATATTATTGTGGGTACCTCCTCAGATATGGGGAGAGATTTATGTGGGGGCGTGCCTGGCTGAGAGCCAGTGGAAGGCACGTCTTTTTTGTTTAGGGCATGCACCTTTAAATGAAGTTTGTGTATTTTAATAAAGTTTTTTCTTCATTTATTTTAATAAATGCGGGCTGCGGCCTTTTTCACCCATACTTTGTGTCAGTGTTTTATTTATTTATTGAGTTATTTAGGTAAAAATGCCTAGATGTGTGGTCATTGAAACATTCAGTGCTGCTGAACTTTGCTGTGTGTAAGAGATTGTGGAGTGGCATTAAACCCTGTAAGCCTGCACAGAAGAGAGGTGCTGCACTTCATTTCTACATCTGTGAATTCCTTTACTGCTTGAAGTAAGTTGCACTCCTCCTAGATATGTCTACAGAAAGTGGGAAGAAAGAGAATGGGTTGCCAATGTTTGCTTACACTGATGTGATGCGGACAAAATAGTAACTTCTTTGAAAAGTTCTAGAGAGTTTTTAAAGACACCACTTTGGAACTGCACATCCTCACTTTGACGGAGTATTGCATGTGAAGAGGATTTCCAAGGGGTTTAAGGATGCCCCACATTACTTGCTCATAATTTACAAGTATCCTGAACAAGTACTCTTATGACCTGATGATATTAACAATTGCATTTCTACAGATGCAAATAGAAAGCCATAAGAAGGATATAGCACAATAGGAAGAGGCACTCAAAAACCTATTGTCTTATGAGGCTTTCTATACACTGCTAAAGGAAGTGGAAAAACAGGAGATTGAACATCCCAAATTACTGGAACTTAAAAAAAGATCTAAGTTCCAGAGGGACACCCAGGACTATCAGACAGGAGAGGTGTATTGCTGGTCACTTGATTGGGAGCTGGAAGTCACACACAGGCAAGAAAAACCGATGACACTACGAATCCAGACAACAGAGTAAGATGAGAACAAGTGAATCTGACTCTGGGACTTTTTTAACAGAGGAGTTAGAATAAGAAGCAGGGGGTCGATCCGATAAAAATTGTCGCCCGCAAAAGTCATCAACGCCAATATTTGCGCGGGTTTGGTATCCTATATACGGCGTAACCTAGAAGTTACGCGCGTACATTTCTGCCGTCGCCCATAGTTTTTTGGGCCATAGGCAGGTATACCAAACCCGCGCAATTTGGTATCCAATATACAGCGTAAGGACTTACGTGGCGAAAATGGAGAAATCTTACTCCATTTTCACCTCGCCACAAAAAGCAGCCGTAAGAAGCCTTACGCTGACTATTGGAGCCCCGTAACTCCCTAAACTGGCTAACACCTAACGCATGCGCAATGTCTATCTCCCTGTCAACCGCGATCTTCTAAAATAAACCTAACACCTAACGCATGCGCAATGTCTATCTCCCTGTCAACCGCGATCTGCTAAAATAAACCTAACACCTAACGCATGCGCAATGTCTATCTCCCTGTCAACCGCGATCTGCTAAAATAAACCTAACACCTAACGCATGCGCAATGTCTATCTCCCTGTCAACCGCGATCCCCCGCCGCAATCCCTAATAAAGTATTTAACCCCTAAACCGCCGCCATCTACATAAACTAACCCCCTACTGTGAGCCCCTAAAACCGCCACCATCTAACTGATCTATCCCCTAATGTGAACCCCTAAAACCGCCACCATCTAACTGATCTATCCCCTAATGTGAACCCCTTACACCGCCGCCATCTATATTAAAATTATTAACCCCTAATTTAATCTACCTACCCCGCCAGCTATATTATCTATATTAACCCTAAGTATATTATAGTTAATATAGGCCTAGATTTGGAGTTTGGCGGTAGCCGTGAAAACCAGCGTTAGAGGCTCCTAACGCTGGTTTTAGGCTAACTCCGGTATTTGGAGTCACTCAAAAAAGGGTCTAACGCTCACTTTTCAGCCACGACTTTTCCATACCGCAGATCCACTTACGTAAATTGCGTATCCTATCTTTTCAATGGGATTTTTCTAACTCCGGTATTTAGAGTCGTGGCTGAAATGAGTGTTAGAAATCTAAAGACAAAACTCCAGCCGCAGGAAAAAAGTCAGTAGTTAAGAGCTTTCTGGGCTAACGCCGGTTCATAAAGATCTTAACTACTGTACTCTAAAGTACACTAACACCCATAAACTACCTATGTACCCCTAAACCGAGGTCCCCCCACATCGCCGCCACTCGATTAAATTTTTTTAACCCCTAATCTGCCGACCGCCACCTACGTTATACTTATGTACCCCTAATCTGCTGCCCCTAACACCGCCGACCCCTGTATTATATTTATTAACCCCTAATCTGCCCCCACAACGTCGCCGCCAGCTACCTACAATAATTAACCCCTAATCTGCCGACCGCAAAGCGCCGCCACCTACATTATAGCTATGTACCCCTAATCTGCTGCCCCTAACACCGCCGACCCCTATATTATATTTATTAACCCCTAATCTGCCCCCCTCAACGTCGCCTCCACCTGCCTACACTTATTAACCCCTAATCTGCCGAGCGGACCGCACCGCTACTATAATAAAGTTATTAATCCCTAATCCGCCTCACTAACCCTATAATAAATAGTATTAACCCCTAATCTGCCCTCCCTAACATCGCCGACACCTAACTTCAATTATTAACCCCTAATCTGCCGACCGGAGCTCACCGCTATTCTAATAAATGTATTAACCCCTAAAGCTAAGTCTAACCCTAACACTAACACCCCCCTAAATTAAATATAATTTTAATCTAACGAAATAAATTAACTCTTATTAAATAAATTATTCCTATTTAAAGATAAATACTTACCTGTAAAATAAATCCTAATATAGCTACAATATAAATTATAATTACATTGTAGCTATTTTAGGATTAATATTTATTTTACAGGCAACTTTGTAATTATTTTAACCATGTACAATAGCTATTAAATAGTTAAGAACTATTTAATAGCTACCTAGTTAAAATAATTACAAAATTACCTGTAAAATAAATCCTAACCTAAGTTACAATTAAACCTAACACTATACTATCATTAAATTAATTAAATAAAATAGCTATAATTACCTACAATTAAACCTAACACTACACTATCAATAAATTAATTAAATACAATATCTACAAATAACTACAATGAAATAAACTAACTAAAGTACAAAAAATAAAAAAGAACTAAGTTACAAAAAATAAAAAAATATCTACAAACATAAGAAAAATATTACAACAATTTTAAACTAATTACACCTACTCTAAGCCCCCTAATAAAATAACAAAGACCCCCAAAATAAAAAATGCCCTACCCTATTCTAAATTAATAAAGTTCAAAGCTCTTTTACCTTACCAGCCCTTTGCGGGGCATGCCCCAAGAAGTTCAGCTCTTTTGCCTGTAAAAAAAAAACATACAATACCCCCCAACATTACAACCCACCACCCACATACCCCTAATCTAACCCAAACCCCCGTTAAATAAACCTAACACTAAGCCCCTGAAGATCATCCTACCTTGTCTTCACCTCACCAGGTATCACCGATGCGTCCTGGCTCCAAAATCTTCATCCAACCCAAGCGGGGGCTGGCGATCCATCATCCGGTGGCTGAAGAGGTCCAGAAGAGGCTCCAAAGTCTTCATCCTATCCGGGAAGAAGAGGCGATCCGGACCGGCAACCATCTTGATCCAAGCAGCATCTTCTATCTTCATCCGATGATGACCGGCTCCATCCTGAAGACCTCCACCGCAGACCCATCTTCTTCCGGCGACGTCCAACTGAAGAATGAAGGTTCCTTTAAGGGACGTCATCCAAGATGGCGTCCCTCGAATTCCGATTGGCTGATAGGATTCTATCAGCCAATCGGAATTAAGGTAGGAATATTCTGATTGGCTGATGGAATCAGCCAATCAGAATCAAGTTCAATCCGATTGGCTGATCCAATCAGCCAATCAGATTGAGCTTGCATTCTATTGGCTGTTCCGATCAGCCAATAGAATGCAAGCTCAATCTGATTGGCTGATTGGATCAGCCAATCGGATTGAACTTGATTCTGATTGGCTGATTCCATCAGCCAATCAGAATATTCCTACCTTAATTCCGATTGGCTGATAGAATCCTATCAGCCAATCGGAATTCGAGGGACGCCATCTTGGATGACGTCCCTTAAAGGAACCGTCATTCTTCAGTTGGACGTCGCCGGAAGAAGATGGGTCCGCGGTGGAGGTCTTCAGGATGGAGCCGGTCGTCATCGGATGAAGATAGAAGATGCCGCTTGGATCAAGATGGTTGCCGGTCTGGATCGCCTCTTCTTCCCGGATAGGATGAAGACTTTGCAGCCTCTTCTGGACCTCTTCAGCCACCGGATGATGGATCGCCAGCCCCCGCTTGGGTTGGATGAAGATTTTGGAGCCAGGACGGATCGGTGATACCTGGTGAGGTGAAGACAAGGTAGGATGATCTTCAGGGGCTTAGTGTTAGGTTTATTTAAGGGGGGTTTGGGTTAGATTAGGGGTATGTGGGTGGTGGGTTGTAATGTTGGGGGGGTATTGTATGTTTTTTTTTTACAGGCAAAAGAGCTGAACTTCTTGGGGCATGCCCCGCAAAGGGCCATTTTCAGGGCTGGTAAGTTAAAAGAGCTTTGAACTTTATTAATTTAGAATAGGGTAGGGCATTTTTTATTTTGGGGGTCTTTGTTATTTTATTAGGGGGCTTAGAGTAGGTGTAATTAGTTTAAAATTGTTGTAATATTTTTCTTATGTTTGTAGATATTTTTTTATTTTTTGTAACTTAGTTCTTTTTTATTTTTTGTACTTTAGTTAGTTTATTTCATTGTAGTTATTTGTAGATATTGTATTTAATTAATTTATTGATAGTGTAGTGTTAGGTTTAATTGTAGGTAATTGTAGGTATTTTATTTAATTAATTTAATGATAGTATAGTGTTAGGTTTAATTGTAACTTAGGTTAGGATTTATTTTACAGGTAATGTTGTAATTATTTTAACTAGGTAACTATTAAATAGTTCTTAACTATTTAATAGCTATTGTACCTGGTTAAAATAAATACAAAGTTACCTGTAAAATAAATATTAATCCTAAAATAGCTACAATGTAATTATAATTTATATTGTAGCTATATTAGGATTTATTTTACAGGTAAGTATTTAGCTTTAAATAGGAATAATTTATTTAATAAGAGTTCATTAATTTCGTTAGATTAAAATTATATTTAATTTAGGGGGGTGTTAGTGTTAGGGTTAGACTTAGCTTTAGGGGTTAATACATTTATTAGAATAGCGGTGAGCTCCGGTCGGCAGATTAGGGGTTAATAATTGAAGTTAGGTGTCGGCGATGTTAGGGAGGGCAGATTAGGGGTTAATACTATTTATTATAGGGTTAGTGAGGCGGATTAGGGGTTAATAACTTTATTATAGTAGCAGGGCGGTCCGGTCGGCAGATTAGGGGTTAATAAGTGTAGGCAGGTGGAGGCGACGTTGTGGGGAGCAGATTAGGGGTTAATAAATATAATATAGGGGTCGGCGGTGTTAGGGGCAGCAGATTAGGGGTACATAGGGATAATGTAAGTAGCGGCGGTTTACGGAGCGGCAGATTAGGGGTTAAAAAAATATGCAGGGGTCAGCGATAGCGGGGGCGGCAGAATAGGGGTTAATAAGTGTAAGGTTAGGGGTGTTTAGACTCGGGGTACATGTTAGGGTGTTAGGTGCAGACGTAGGAAGTGTTTCCCCATAGCAAACAATGGGGCTGCGTTAAGAGCTGAACGCGGCTTTTTTGCAGGTGTTAGGTTTTTTTTCACCTCAAACAGCCCCATTGTTTCCTATGGGGGAATCGTGCACAAGCACGTTTTTGAGGCTGGCCGCGTCCGTAAGCAACTCTGGTATCGAGAGTTGAAGCTGCGTTAAAAATGCTCTACGCTCCTTTTTTGGAGCCTAACGCAGCCTTTATGTGGACTCTCAATACCAGAGTTATTTGTATGGTGCGGCCAGAAAAAAGCCGGCGTTAGCTACGCGGGTCCTTACCGACAAAACTCCAAATCTAGCCGATAGTTATTACATTATATATATTAACTATATTAACCCTAATTATATTAAGGTTAATATAGTTAATATAGTTACTATAGTATTTATATAAACTATATTAACTCTATCTAACCCTAACACCCCTAACTAAATTCTTATTAAATAAATCTAATTCATATTATAAACTAAAATATTCCTATTTAAATCTAAATACTTACCTATAAAATAAACCGTAAGATAGCTACAATGTAATTAATAATTACATTATAGCTATGTTAGGGTTTATATTTATTTTACAGGTAAATTGTTAATTATTTTAACTAGGTATAATAGCTATTAAATAGTTATTAACTATTTAAAAGCTACCTAGTTAAAATAATTACCCAATTACCTGTAAAATAAATCCTAACCTAAGTTACAAATACACCTACACTATCAATAAATTAAACAAACTACAAATATCTATCTAAAAATACAATTAAATAAACTAAATTAAAAAAAACAACAAACACTAAATTACAAAAAATAAAAAAAAGATTACAAGATTTTTAAGCTAATTACACCTATTCTAAGCCCCCTAATAAAATAATAAAGCCCCCCAAAATAAAAAAATTCCCTACCCTATTCTAAATTAAAACAAGTTCAAAGCTCTTTTACCTTACCAGCCCTTAAAAGGGCCTTTTGTGGGGGCATGCCCCAAAGAAAACTGCTCTTTTGCCTGCAAAAAAACCCACAATACCACCCCCCAACATTACAACCCACCACCCACATACCCCTAATCTAACCCAAACCCCCCTTAAATAAACCTAACACTACCCCCCCTGAAGATCTCCCTACCTTGTATTCACCCCGCCGGGCAGAACTCCTGATCCGATCCGGGCGATGTGTTCCAGCAAGCGGCAGTGAAGTGTTCTTCCATCCGGGCGATGTCTTGAAGCAAGCGGCAGAGAGTCTTCTTCCATCGGCAACGTCTTCAAGCAAATCGGCATCTTCAATCTTCTTACTTCGCTCCTCCGCCGCGGAGCATCCTTCCGGCACGACGACTTCCCGACGAATGAGGTTCCTTTAAATGACGTCATCCAAGATGGCGGTTAAAAATGTAGGTTGCGGCGGTGTACGGAGCGGCAGATTAGGGGTTCAAAAAAATATGCAGGGGTCAGCGATAGCGGGGGCGGCAGAATAGGGGTTAATAAGTGTAAGGTTAGGGGTGTTTAGACTCGGGGTACATGTTAGGGTGTTAGGTGCAGACGTAGGAAGTGTTTCCCCATAGCAAACAATGGGGCTGCGTTAAGAGCTGAACGCGGCTTTTTTGCAGGTGTTAGGTTTTTTTTCAGCTCAAACTGCCCCATTGTTTCCTATGGGGGAATCGTGCACGAGCACGTTTTTGAGGCTGGCCGCGTCCGTAAGCAACTCTGGTATCGAGAGTTGAAGCTGCGTTAAAAATGCTCTACGCTCCTTTTTTGGAGCCTAACGCAGCCTTTATGTGGACTCTCAATACCAGAGTTATTTTTATGGTGCGGCCAGAAAAAAGCCGGCGTTAGCTACGCGGGTCCTTACCGACAAAACTCCAAATCTAGCCGATAGTTATTACATTATATATATTAACTATATTAACCCTAATTATATTAAGGTTAATATAGTTAATATAGTTACTATAGTATTTATATAAACTATATTAACTCTATCTAACCCTAACACCCCTAACTAAATTCTTATTAAATAAATCTAATTCATATTATAAACTAAAATATTCCTATTTAAATCTAAATACTTACCTATAAAATAAACCGTAAGATAGCTACAATGTAATTAATAATTACATTATAGCTATGTTAGGGTTTATATTTATTTTACAGGTAAATTGTTAATTATTTTAACTAGGTATAATAGCTATTAAATAGTTATTAACTATTTAAAAGCTACCTAGTTAAAATAATTACCCAATTACCTGTAAAATAAATCCTAACCTAAGTTACAAATACACCTACACTATCAATAAATTAAATAAACTACAAATATCTATCTAAAAATACAATTAAATAAACTAAATTAAAAAAAACAACAAACACTAAATTACAAAAAATAAAAAAAAGATTACAAGATTTTTAAGCTAATTACACCTATTCTAAGCCCCCTAATAAAATAATAAAGCCCCCCAAAATAAAAAAATTCCCTACCCTATTCTAAATTAAAACAAGTTCAAAGCTCTTTTACCTTACCAGCCCTTAAAAGGGCCTTTTGTGGGGGCATGCCCCAAAGAAAACTGCTCTTTTGCCTGCAAAAAAAAACACAATACCACCCCCCAACATTACAACCCACCACCCACATACCCCTAATCTAACCCAAACCCCCCTTAAATAAACCTAACACTACCCCCCCTGAAGATCTCCCTACCTTGTATTCACCCCGCCGGGCAGAACTCCTGATCCGATCCGGGCGATGTGTTCCAGCAAGCGGCAGTGAAGTGTTCTTCCATCCGGGCGATGTCTTGAAGCAAGCGGCAGAGAGTCTTCTTCCATCGGCGACGTCTTCAAGCAAATCGGCATCTTCAATCTTCTTACTTCGCTCCTCCGCCGCGGAGCATCCTTCCGGCACGACGACTTCCCGACGAATGAGGTTCCTTTAAATGACGTCATCCAAGATGGCGGTTAAAAATGTAGGTTGCGGCGGTGTACGGAGCGGCAGCTTAGGGGTTAAAAAAAATATGCAGGTGTCAGCGATAGTGGGGGCAGCAGATTAGAGGTTAATAAGTGTAAGGTTAGGGGTGTTTAGACTCGGGGTTCATGTTAGGTGCAGACTTAGAAACTGTTTCCCCATAGGAAACAATGGGGCTGCGTTAGGAGCTGAACGCTGCTTTTTGCAGATGCTAGGTTTTTTTTTCAGCTCAAACTGCCCCATTGTTTCCTATGGGGGAATCGTGTTTTTGAAGCTGGCCGCGTCCGTAAGCACCGCTGGTATTGAGAGTTGCAGTGGCGGTAAATTATGCTATACGCTCCTTTTTTGGAGCCTAACGCAGCCATTCTGTGAACTCTCAATACCAGCGGTATTTAAAAGGTGCAGGGAAAAAAAAAGCCAGCGTTAGCTACGCGGGTCGTTACCGACAAAACCGTTTGTTTTTTATTTATTTCACAGGTAAGTTTTTATTTCTTTTAAGATAGGAATATTGTAATTTTAACTTAAAGTTAGGGGGCTGTTAGGTTTATCGGTTAATAGTTTAATTTAGTTTTTTGCAATGTGGGAATATGACGGTTTAGGGTTTACTAGGTTAATTTAGTGGCGGTGATGTGGGAGGCCAGAGGTTTAGGGGTTAATAACTTTATTTAGTGGCGGCGATGTCGGGGAGCGGTGGAATAGGGGTTAATAGCTTTATTATAGTGTGGGCGATGTTGGGGTATGGGGGAATAGAGGTTAATAACTTTATTGTAGTGGCGGCAATGTCGGGAGCTGCAGATTAGGGGTTAATAAATTTAATTTAATGTTTGCGATGCAGAAGGGCGGCAGAATAGGGGTTAATATGTAGTTTATGTGTGTTAGTGTACTTTGCAACAGTTTAGTTATGAGTTTTTTGTAACAGTTTTGTTGCGCAATACACATAACTACTGGTCTCAGATAGCGGAACGGATCGTGTCGGTATAGGCTGTAATGCAAGCATTTTAGCCTCACCGCACAATTTGTAATACCGGCACTAGGGAAATCCCACACAAAAACATAATTTTTTTGAGTGCGGAATTGTCGTTGCGTTACAGGCTAAAATGCTCCGGTACAGCTATACCGACAAGACTTGTAATGGCTGCTTTACGTTTTTTATGCTGAAATTGACATTTTTTCAGCGTTAAAACTGTAAATCAAAACTCGTAATATAGGTGTTTATTAATAATAGTGTGGCTACATACATGGATTTGATTTAAAAAGATATCAATAAATTAAAGGATGATATTGTATCTACCCCTGTCATTTCTAGTATTACTAAAGATGAGAAGGAAGCATTAAAATTGCTTTAGAGTAATAGTTGTAAAGGGGTGAAAACTGGGCAGAGAAATTACTATTATGGATAAATCTATGCATGTGAATGGGATCAGGAGACAATTGAATGACACGGATGTATACTGTGAACCCATTTGATTAAATACACAAGATACAAAATGAGATACGGAGGGTAGTTTCAGCAGCAGTACCTGATGGGATTATTACAAAGGTGACAGTGTTTTTTGACAAAAGAACACCCCATAACACCAGTTTTTTTATGGGCTTACTAAAATACATTAGCAGTTGAACAAAATACCAGGAAGGCCTATTGTAGCAGGAGTGGACTCTGTTTTAACTAATATTGCCACTTTTTTAGACAAAGATTTATAGCCCCTGCCGGCTTGTTCAAACTCTTATATTAAAGATACTGATGACATTATAGACATTATAAAAAAAACCTGGGGTCTTTAGAATTAAGTACGAACAAAATCATCTTATTCAGTGTAGATGTTTGCAGTTTGTACACTGCTATAAAGCATAAAGTTGCATATCTGCAGTGCAAAGAGCTTTGGTTAATTGTACACAATACACTACAGCATAAATAATGTTTTTTGAGGAATTGCTAAGGATTGTTCTGTACCAAAACTATTGATTGTTTCAAGATACTTTTTTCTTTCAAAAAACAGGGCACGGCCTTTGGGTCCAATGTCGCTCCAACATATGCTAAAATATACATTAACACATTTGAGAAAAGTTTGTATATAAGAAGAAAAAGTTGTTTTGACTGTATTCAGCCACATGGTAGCGCTATATAGATTATGTGTTTGGTGTGTGGTATAGCAACATTGGATCCCTGGAAGTCTTTGTACAGGATTTGAATTGTAGTATGAATTCTATTAAATTTACACTCACTTTTAGTAAAGAAGCAGTACATTTTTTAGATACTCCAGCATATATGGAGGATGGAGTACTTAAAGGGACACTCAAGTCAAAATGAAACTTTCATTATTCAGATAGAGCATTCACTTTTAAACAACTTTGCAATTTACTTCCATTAACAAAATGTGCACTTTCTTTTTATATTTAAACTTTTTGAGTCACCAGCTTCTACTGAGCATGTGCAAGAATTCACAGAATAAACGTATATGCATTTGTAATTGGCTGATGGCTGTCACATGGTACAGGGGGAGTGGAAATAGGCATAACTTTTAAAATTGTCAGAAAAAAATCTACTACTCATCTGAAGTTCAGACAAAGTGCTATTGCATTGTCTTGTTATCTTGCATTTGTTGATTATGCAAATCTACTGTGTTGACTGGTCCTTTAAAACAGACCTTTACATTAAACCCACTGATAGAAATAGCCTCTTACATTATAATAGTTTCCACCCTAGTAATTCTATTAGATCCTTTCCTTACAGTCAATTTGTACAAATAAAGAGGATTGTGTCAGAACAGAAAAAGGCTGAGGATAGACTTAATGAGATGGCTAATACGTCTTTGCAAAGGGGACCCAGTGAGTTTATTTAAACAAGAACTAAATAGGCCCAGCAAATTGTAATGGCACAATAAGAGAGAAAGCAAAGCGGGTGGTATTTATTACTGACCATACAGATTATGATAAACAGATTATTGGTATTTTCAAAAAACATTGGCCAGTAGTGAAAAAAATCAATCCAGAGGTGAAAGAATTTGACTTACCTCCCGTGTTTGTAGAAGGAGGAAAAATATCAAAGACTATACAGACTGATATTACATTGCAGAAGGGAAACAAGGTCGCTTTCCTTGCCTAAATTGTGGTAACTGCAACTTGATGATAAATGGTTCCAGTTTCACACATCTTCAGACAGGAAAGATACATTATTAGAGGTTATTATACTTGTACCACCACATATGCCATATATCTAGTGAAGTCTCCATGTGGGAGGGTCTATGTAGGAGAGACGATATAAAGTCAGGGAGCGTATTAATGAGCACAAGAACAATATTAGGTGCAAAAGCAAGAAGGGAGGCGCATTGGATCTATACTCTGAATTCAATCAACCTACAGGGATAAATAAAGAGATAGATTTCTTGATTTTCTTATAGTTAAGCATTTCAGTGTATCTTTTATAAAAAAAAAACTTTTTGCTGATTTGATATTGTATATAGTGTTTTGCTGCAAGTGTTTTTAGTATATGGCTTTAACTTTGGTATCTACAGGGTTAATTCATGTATACAAGTGTATACATTTTTTGTGACCACAAGGTGGCCATTTAAGTATATTTCATGCTACTGTTTCCCCGACAAATATGATCATATTAAAAAAATGATTAACTTTTTCAAGTACGTTATGTTTGTCACTGAAATTATTTACATACTGCTTGTGCATTCATAACATAAATGGTTGTAAAAGCTTCTCTGGGATGCCCTTTGTTCAGAAACAGCAGACATGCATGGCATTGCAATTAGTTTTTGGCAATTAGAAGGCCACTAATTGGAGCTGCACACCACACTTGAAATTCCTGGCAGTGAACAGGTTAATCAGTTAGCTTTTAAGGTAAATTTTTGCTCTAGTGTACAGATTAAAACCCCCTCTGAGACCTCTGACCCCTGATCCCTACCTTATCCCACCCAAAGAGCTCTTCCCTCCTCTCCCCTTACTGGTCACCACCATCTTAAGTACTGGTAGACAGTCTGCCAGCATGCAATTTTTAAAATATATTTATTTATGTATTGTTGTAGTGTAGGAGTCCCCCCTCACCCTGCCACCTCCATGATCCCCCCAACAGATCTCTTACCCTTCCCACTGCCACTGCATGCCACTATATTTTTAACTGCTAGTCTGCTAGTAACAAATAACACTTTTTAAAAAAAAATTTTTTTTTTTAATTATTTGTTTTCTGTAGTGTAGTAGCCCCCCACAAAGATCCCTTTTTCTTTAATGTAGAGCCCCCCACTCCAGCATTATGTGCCATAGTGTAGGGCCCTATCCCTACCTCTCCCTGAATGCACATATTTTTTTCAGTAGGTAAGTTTTAATCCACGTTTGCAAATAAATGTAAAGTTTTATTAGCACTTTAATCCGAGCTATGATTGTTGCCTTTCTTTGAAGTTTGTGCTCCTGTCCTCTGGATATCATCTTCTCTGTTACTATTTCAATATAAAATCTAGTTTTTTCTTAATATCACATTTTTGCAGAACAATTTGATTATAATTTTGAATATGATTATAAAATACATTTTTTGTATTAGACAGACTAGTACTCTAGTGACAACTAATATCACTAAGGTACTTATAAGAGGCGCCTAGGAGTTACAAACGATAACAGGTGGATAAATTAAATGCAAGGGTCTATAAATGACTATAGGCAAGATTATACAATAATATCTATAATATACAAACTGTCATCCGAAATGGGATGGCATGTGAAGGCAAAGTCCTTAATGTCCGTAATGTGAAGTTCCAGGAGAGATGTTCCAGACAGAAAGGCCGCTCCTCTAAGGTGTCACGCCACGACACAAGGAAAAGGAATCTAGATAAATCAAAATAGAGGGTGCCACATGGTGCAGATCAGATGGTAAATGATATTACAAGCAAAGGTGGACAAAAGAATCCTACTCACGAGATGTAAAGCACAGATGTGCAAAACCAGCAGTCCGGAACCGCTTGTCGTCCGGTAGACCAATGGAAATGATCACAGGGGCAGATCCTCGTCTCACCAGGGAGAGTCCAGGGATGCCTGGGGCAGGAGTCAGTCAGCAGAAAAGAAATCCAAACAGTATCCAATCCCACACTTCAAGTGACTGGAAAGGAGACTAGACCAGCTCAAAAAGGTCAATGATTCAAAAATCAAGAAGGTCGGCAGCAAGTGAGGAGATGAATAAATCTTTAAAATTTATTAAAATGGTAAAAACATAAACTATTATTATTGGCTTATATTTTTTGTATTACATAATTTTATTTCAGTTATTTATTTATTTGTTTTATAAATAATTTTTAAATGACAATTATTTTGTGAGTCTTATTGTAATTTATGCATCGCCTTTATATACTTAAAAGCCGGTTACACACCCTTGTGAGATACACCCTTGTCAGAATTTGAACTGAGGTTTCTTAGTAGTGGAGAGTTTTCTTATAGAATCTCACAAGCTTAGAGAGCTTTATAGAATTGGGTCCAGTGGTGAGATTTAGCAGGTGCTCACCAGTCCTTAAGAACCTATTCCTAAAATTTAGAAAGTATAAAGAACCTTTTCCTACAATTTAGAAAGGGTAAAGTTTTTGTATTATACAGAAGTTAGAGAACCTGTTGGTAACATTTTAGAAGTCCACCAGAACATGTTGCTAAAATTTTGGAATCTCACTACTGATTGTGTCCTTAAAGGGACAGTCTACCATAGAATTGTTATTGTTTTAAAAGATAGATAATCCCTTTATTACCCATTCCCCAGTTTTGCATAACCAACACAGTTATATTAATATACTTTTTACCTCTGTGATTACCTTGTATCTAGGAACCTTCTTACAGCCCCCTGATCACATGACTGTGACTGTTTATTATCTATTGTCTTAAATGTATCATTGTTTTGTGCTAAATCTTAAATAACCCCCTGTGCCTGAACACAGTGTTATCTATATGGCCCACATGTACTTTCTGTCTCTTTGTGTTAAAAAGAGATTTAAAAAGCATGTGATAAGAGGCAGCCCTCAAAGGCTTAGAAATTAGCATATGAGCCTACCTATGTTTAGTTTAAACTAAGAATACCAAGAGAGAAAAGCAAATTTGATGATAAAAGTAAATTGGAAAGTTGATTAAAATTAAGTCCTATCTTTATAATGAAAGTTTAATTTATACTAGACTGACCCTTTAAGGCCAGATTCTAAAAACATTCACCAACCTTGACTGGTTTTCCAATCGACACTCGCAGGGGCCGCCCTAATGGAATTCGATAAAAAAGGAGTCCCTATGAGAGGTGAGAAGTCTCCCACAGTGAAATTCGTAGGATGAATATGCTTACAGAATTATACTGGGATTTGTAAAAAAAATTCATATATTCCCCTGTAACTTCCATGTTCAGCACATTTTTTGCAAAAAGTAGCTTTATAGAGTTCCAACAGGGAAATAGGACCAGTGAGCATTCTTATATATAAAATTGTATTGTTAAGGTACATCAAAATTCGTAACCAAAAATTTTATTTCATTAAAAATGTAAAATGTGTAGGTAAATTACACAGGAATAAATGGTATTAACTATGCACAGATTAAACCATAATTTAAGCACTCTGGATGTGCAAAAAAAGCAAAAAAATTTACTTAAAATAAAAGTACAAATTCAAAGCATAATTGTTTTTTCATAAAATGAAATGAACATCGGCGTTCTATAGGTGTATCTAAAAATGTTCTCTCAAATCCCGGCATAATTTTATAAACATTTTCACACTACAGTTCCCACTATTTTTTCTCGCCAGTTAAAAAGTGGCGAGTTTTCACCAATATACTCAAAACACTAATTATTCTGAAAGGAAAAACTATGCATACAAAATGACAGCGTATTGAAGATACAGTGCACTAAAATAGCTTCATTTGATTTGTAGTAAGCTTAATATACATGTTTTAAAACACAATGGTTTCCCCCTCGTAACTTTGCCCTCCATTGCAAACTTTTACCTAGCAGAGAGCTCTCATTATTTGTTGTTAGACATCTCGCCACTCGCAGGGACAGCCACTTTTAATAGAATTCCATGAGAGCTGCCCCTGTGAGTGTTGGCGTGGAAAACCACATCCTGACCTGCTAACTTTTTAGAATTGGGGCCTTAGAAAGAGCAATTTTAAATTAACATTTTAGTATCTCTCACTCCCACCTCCCCTGAGCTGCTGCCTGTTGTTTAAATACATAGGTTTTCTTTAGATAATACAAAAGTATTAATATTTTCAATATAGGTGGTGGTTTTAACAGGCAAAATGATGTATTTCAAATGACAACATAAAAGTAAATGAGCTATTTGCAAACAATTTAAAACACTCCCGCAGCTGAAAAGGACCATTGGTGACATTTTAAAGGTGAGAAAATGTTACAATACAATGTCCCTTTAACATACATATAGATGGAGACAACTTCTTATGTTTATAGGAGTTGTGAATGCATTATAGTGACCTTACTTTATGATGGTCACTACATTGCTGCAGAATTGAGTATAGTTGTTTGTACCTGATATCCTTCTTTTAGTGGGTTGCAGATTTGTACAGCCATTTTTTAATCAGTTAAATAACGTACTGTAATTAAATATAATGTAAATCCCCTATAAATTATAATAAATATTAATATAAACATATTACTAAATCATAAATCAGTGTAATTTTTAAAAACATAATCTAGTGAAATTGTATTATTAAAAATAATAATTTTTGTTATACAAAATCTGAAGGCATCTACGTTTCGATAAATCAATATGTCATGTATCACAAAATCTTCTTCATCGGGTAGACACTCCCAGGTAGTGACATCAGTTTACCTTTAAAATGGCAGATTTTTATTTTATATATTGCTTGGTAATTCAACAAGCTTGTTATTTTGTTATAGTGGTTGAAGAAAACATTTCTCCTGACATTTGTAACAGATTGTTACAGTTCTGACGCTTGTGAAAGACTACAAAGCCATCTTAACATCAGAGGTGCCGTTCCGTAGGAACACCATATACTGCAGACTTCTCAAACCTGTATCCCACCTTTTTACACTGCAAGAGCAGTACAGCTTCAGCCGAAGACCAGAAGTAATAACTACAGCATCTCCAGGGACTTACACTACAGGATTACAGGAGTGACATACAGAGCGGGTTTCGCTTACCTGTGACACACTTAGGACACTAAGCTTATTTTGAACCTAACAGATCAAATGGAATGGTCAGGAGAATATAGTTGGCTTACCATAGATGTGGTGGGTCTTTATTCCGCCATACCGCACAATGAGGGTCTTAAAGCATTAAAAGATATGATGGACCTCCTTAGTGATTATGATTTGGTATTGAAAGAGTATATTCTGAAAACTGTGAGATTCTTTTTTTTTTTTTTTTTTTTTTAAAGTATTTATTTATTGTTAACGTACACACAGTCGTCTTGTCACAAGCCTTGTGACAAGGTTACAAACAATATTCTTTACAGAGGAGAGACAAGTCTTAACAAATTATAGAGCATTTAAGCCAAAAAACAATGATTTTTAAATAAGAAGAAAAGCACAGCTTAAATATAGTAGATACAGTGGTGTCCCAGGGACTCTGTATTAGTAAAGTGTGGCCAAAGAAAATTATAGACTGTGTATCACGTAATTTTGAGTTTATCCTGAGGAATATATAAATCTAATCTCTGTAAGGACGTAAATACATGGATACCTGTCCTAGGGTGGGTTAGACATATTTTTAAATGATGTCAATACGGGGGGGGGAGGGAAGTGGAAAGGGGTGGGGAAGGAGGACACAGAAAAAGGAAGAAAAAAAAGAGAGAGAGAAAGAAGAAAAAAAAAAAAAAACCCAAAGAATTTACATTGCCCCCCAACCCTCTCTGCTCTCTCACTGTTCGGCCCAAAATGCTGGGTATCTGCCCGCATTAATCAATTCAAGAATGTAGGCCGATTGGCTAAGTGGCTTAATTAATTGCTGCTGTGCCTGGAAGGGAAGTGACAATATTACTACGCCCCATTTTTCTAGGAATCTCTTTATATGGATCTCATTGTACTTAGATATTGCATATTGTTCCACCATACATTGTTTCAATACTTCTTTTTTGAATTTTATGAAAGAAGGAAGGTGGGAGAGCTTCCAAGATGTCAGGATCGCATTCCTAGCTAATAAAATTACAGTATTAATTAGCTTATAATTCTTTTGCTGTTGTGAAAATTTAACTAAGAAAATGACCATTTGAGCCTCTAACCTAATTTCTGTATCTAAGATTTTATTCAACCAGAACTTTATTTTCAGCCAGAACTGTTGGACTTTAGGACATAACCAGATACAATGTAAAAGATTTGCTTGTTGGGCCTGACATTTCCAGCATCCGATAATTTTTCTATACCATTTAGACAATTTGTCAGGGGTGATATATGTTGCATAAATCATTTTTAAATGCCTTTCGCGCCATGCTAAGGCGTTTCCTGTTTTATTCAACAAGTTCAGGCTTACTTGAATTTGTTGAGGCCTAAGCTCTGGAAAGGTATTATTACAAATAGCTACTATTTTCTCCAGTTGGGCCTCGTGATTGGAAAACGACATCAACCGGTAAAATGGAGAGATTGACGAGGCCCCGCTGGTATATTGATTCATTAGGCTCCTTAACGGGGCATATGTCCAATTAGAGCCGAATTTAAGTTTAAGATCTGTAATGTAATGCTTTATTTGCAAATACGCAAAGTGATCAGTTTGAGGAAGATCGAACTCTGCTCTGATGTCGAGGAATGATCTAATTATTGTACTAGGAGTAACTAGTTGTTTTAAAGAGGTCAGCCCTTTCAATTTCCACCTCTCAAAAACCTTATATGTGAAACCTGGAGCAAATCCTGGGCATCCCTGAATTGGAAGATATTCCGAAACAAATGGGGTTGTGCCATTTTCTACACAGAACTTCTGCCATGCCAGGATCACATTTTTAAACGTCGGCATTTTAGCAATTAGCGGAGGCAGTTGTGGAATTGGGCAATGTAGAAGAGCTTTTAAGTTGAATGGGTGGACAAGGTTTGCCTCCCCAGCAAAGACAGTGAAAAATTCTTTCTCTGAGATCCAATCAGCCGCCAGTTTAGCGATTGAAGCAATATTATAGTGGGTAATATTCGGGAAAGCGAGACCCGCCGACTCTTTAGAAAGTGATAATGCACTTAATGCAATTCGGGGTCTTTTTCCTTTCCAGAGGAATTCATTAGATGTTCGGTTAAATAATTTTATATCTGCCTTATGTAAGAGGAAAGGTATATTTTGGAGAAGATATATTAACTTTGGTAAAAGTATGATTTTAATAAGCATAATACGTGCTGAGAGAGAAATAGGGAGAGAGGCCCAGTCATTCAATTTCTGCTTACAATAATTGAACAATTTAACATAGTTCAACTCATACCATTCGTGTGGAGATTTTGACATTGTTATTCCTAAATATTTTATTTGAGTAACTTCTCTAAATGGGTGATCTAATACATGGCAGGCAGTTCTGTGTATCCACAATAGTTCGGATTTTTGAAGATTAATTTTGTAGCCAGAAAATGACGCAAATATTTGCACTGACTCTAATAGCTTAGGAAGGCTTTCTTTTAGGCCAGCTAAAAAAAGGAGTAAATCGTCAGCATACAGAGCAAGAACATATTTTTGTTTACCAATCTGGATACCTTCTAGCTGTTGTCTAAGGAGGATCGCCAATGGTTCTAATGATATGTTGAAGAGGATAGGCGAAAGGGGGCATCCCTGCCTAGTGCCTCTCTGTAGGATAAAATGATCCGTAATAGTGCCATTGATAAAGATTGCTGAGGATGGATTGTTATAGATAGCCTTGATCAAATTTGTAAAATTCCCGGAAAAGCCAAACTTTTCCAAGGCCGAAAAGAGATGGTCCCAGCAGATATAGTCGAAAGCCTTTTCGGCGTCGACTGTTAGGATGGCAGCGTCTTCTTTTTTTAACACTTTCTTATTATTCCGCAGATAGTCCAGTACCAGCATAACCTTACGGATATTTTTTGTCGGGCTTCTCCCCATCATGAAACCAGCCTGATTATCATGTATAATATTATTTAGGTGGGGGGCCAATCTTTTTGCAATTATGGACGTAAGTAATTTATAATCAAAATTTAATAGGGAAATAGGTCGATATGAAGAAGGAATTTCAGGATCTTTTTCTTTTTTGAGAACTAGAGCTATGTTAGATGCCGCAAAATACTGGGAGCATGGGATATCTGCGGAATAATAAGAATTAAATAGGTTATGTAAGGTAGGGGCTATTTGGTCTGCAAGGATCTTATAGAATTCGGCAGGGAGCGAGTCGGGGCCGGGGGCTTTGTTAAGTTTGGCAGTTTTAATACCAGTAAGAATTTCTTGTGTAGAGAGCGGAGCATTGAGTTGATTAATTATCTCTTGTGGCAATTTGGGGATCTTTACCTTATCCCAGAACCTCTCTTTTGATTCTATATTGGGAGGTTCAGCTTTATAAAGATTTTTAAAGAAGTCTGTAAACGTATGTTGAATGTCGTGATTGGAGGTAAATCTATTTTTCCCACATCTAATTGCAGTGATATAGTTAGAAGATCTCTTTTTAGTGATTTTAACAAGATATTTTGCTGCTTTCCCGGAGTAGCCACCATAAAGTGATTTCTTTCTTATGTCTTCAGGTATCATTTGTTGTTTGAGAAAGATATCCCTTTGTGTTTTTAAATTTGTATATTTTTCTCCAAGCTTTTTGGAGGGATCAGCTATGAACGCATTGTATGCGTTCCTCACACTATTAGAGAGTTGGATTTCTTTCTGTAGAAATTTTTTTTTAAGAGCACACATGTAAGCCTTAATATCCCCACGTAACACAGCTTTTCCAGTCTCCCAGAATATTTCTGGCTTGTCCTTATAGGCATGGTTATAACTCTCAAATTCCCTCCATTTGTTGGCTAACCAGTTTTGGAAATGTAGGTTACTATGTAGATGGTTGGGAAAGAAGAAATTATTATTCGGTCTAGGTGTAAGAGATTTAGAGTTGAGTTCTAAAGCTATAACCGCGTGGTCAGAAAGAACTATATCTTTAATATCGGCCTGTACCTCCTTGCCACTTAAGTTTTCAGAGATTAAAAACATGTCTATGCGCGACAACGCTTGATATCCTTTAGATAGACATGTAAAAGCTTTAACATCTGGGTTCAAACTTCTCCAGATGTCATATACACCTACTTTATGACATAATTTTTGTAGTGTTCGTGTTTTCTTAACTCGCTTAGTACTTTTAGATCTACTTAATCTGTCTAAATTGGGGTACGCTGTTAAATTGAAATCCCCTCCAATCACGACATTGCGTCCTCTATATACTACTAATTCTAATGCTAAATCCTCCCAAAACCTGGCATCAGGTTGGTTGGGGCCATAAATGTTACAAAGAATAAAAGAGCTCTTCTCTATTTCAATGTCAAGAATTTGATAACGGGCCTCTGGATCAATTTGGCTCTTATTTATTTTATATTTTAAATTTTTGTTAATCAATATTGCCACTCCTTTCTTCCTAACCTGTGACGGGGCAGCGACCACCTCCCCCACCCATCTAGATTTGAGTTTGTCAATTTCATGCCTTTTTAGATGAATCTCTTGAAGCATAGCAATACCAGGCTTATGTGATCCCAATAATTTTATTACGGCTTTCCGTTTGATAGGGGAAGTAATTCCACCTACGTTCCAGGAAAGAATTTTAATCGACCCTATGCCCGATCCAATTTTACTAAGGTACTGCAAGACATTTTATAACAAGCCATAAGTTTATAAAGTAACAAGCGATCACAAGCCGTAAAATATATTAGAGCAAAAGAGCAGAGGGGTGGAGAGGATGCAGAGGAAGAGAGGAAAAAAAGAAAAAAAAAACACAACAAAAAAAAAAAAGAAAGAAGGGGATGAAAGAAAGGAGGCCCCCCCCCCCGTTTACATACCCATAATAAAAATACATCTTTACATACATACTCTTGAAAAGACCTTCTTTTCAACAATAATTTTACAATAAAAAAATTGCTCATAGTCCAACATAAAAATGACTTCAATCAGTCAAACCAATCCTTAACATTCAAGGGATACCATTATCTAAACAAAACTTCAGCGCTTCTGCAGTATTATTTAATATACTTGTTTGACCCTCAATAATCATGATTAATCTTGCCGTATAGACAAGCCTAACATTATAGTTTGCTTTCATAAGTCGAGAACAAAAGGGAGACATTTCTTTCCTCTTATTCGTAGTTTCGGAGGAAAAATCTTGAAAGATTAATACTTTTTGTTGCTCTAATATTAATGGATTAGTTTTTCTGTAGTATTTAAGAATATTAATCTTGTCCTGGAAGTTTAGCATTTTAACCAATATGGGTCTGGGTCTAGTAATACCTTCAGAATTTTGCCGTACTGGACCCACTCTGTGAGCTCTTTCGATAATCATAGGCGTCGGAGGGGCTGGCATTTTTAATAATTGGGGGAGTTTAATTGAGACGAAAGCAACTAGATCTGAGTATTCTGTGGATTCGGGCAGACCAATAATTCTTAAGTTGTTTCGCCGCGAGCGGTCCTCTAGGTCCTCTAATTTGGCTTGTAATACAGCTATTTGAGACCCAGATTCTTTATTTAACTGCTCACATTTATATAGTCTATCTTCAGAGTCTGAAATTCGAGTCTCAATTTCCTCTAATCGAGCTGTAAACTGCCTCACTTCCAGGACAATATTATTTATATCTTGTTTAATTTCTTGTTTAACAACATCTAATTGCGGGGAGATCATCCTTGAAATCTGCTCAACTAATTCAGAAAAGTCAGAATTTGGGCCTATACCATTATATTGTTCTTGTGCAACTAATAAGGAGCTCTCAGATAATTTAGTAGATTTCTTGTCTTTATGTTTGGGAGGCATGGCCGGAGATGTTTGTTTATGTTGTGTAACAAATCTATCCATGTATGGTGGGCTTATTGCTCAAGTTAAGAGAAGGAGCGATATAAAAATAAAGGGAGGAAGAGAAAAAAAAAAAAAAGGGGGGGGGGAATTTGAAAATGTGAGGAGACTCCGACTGTCACTTACTATCCCTCAATGTGACAGAATACAATACAGTGGGTGAGGACTTGTTAGTGTGCAGCACTTAAAATGAAAATGTGATGTGTGCAAAAGATAGGTAAATAATTCAGTGACTAAGTAGATAGTAGAAAAGAGAGGAGGGAAAAATGTACTCTGTGATAAAAAGGTGAAAGTGTGATTCCGACTGTCACTTGTTTTCCCTAAGCGTGGCAGAGGATATTGTCGTGAATGAGGGCTTGTGTTAAAGTGTAATAGTTAAATAAAGATGTGAGACGTGAAAAAACAAAAAAAAAAACAAAAGAGGAAGAAAAAAATAGAGTATGCAAACAAAAAAAAAAGAAAGAGGGGGAACTTCCTTTAAAGAATCGTGTCCAAGTTCTCTAACCCAAGAATGAACTGCTTAAATGTTCTTATATTTATAGCTCATGTGGCAATATTATCAGCGCTTACTACCACTAACCAGCTTGCCTAAATTCCTTTTATCTCGACATTATCTATCTTAACGCAGATTACTATCAGCAAAAGAAAACTATTAAAAATAGATCTGAGGACTCTCTTAAATATCAGGTGGTCTTGCTTGACCTGTCTCCAGGACACTCTTATAGATCCTTAAAAATAGACCATTTCATCCCAAAAAACAGAATGATGTAGCTTTTTGCGGACTACCAGGCACACTGAACTGTGAGATTCTTGTTGACCCATAACTACTTTGAATTTGAGGGTACCTTCTATCTGCAGAGACGTGGGACAGTTATGGGGGCCAAGTTTGCCCCTGTATACACCAACCTGTTCATGGATTGGTGGGAGCTGTTCCACGTCAATGCGAATGGAAACCCATTTAGAAAGTCTGGGGTTGGATATAAGCATTTTATTGATGACCTGTTGTTTGTATCGTCTGGTACACAGTTAGAGAATGAACGGGATAGGACTGCAATTCACTTCAGTGTTTGACAGATTAAAGTAGCATACTTGGATGTCACACTAGTAGGAAGAATTATAATATCTCACTATACCAAACCAATCTCAGATAATGCTTTGCTGCATGCGAGAAGTTGCCATCCGCAAAACATGCACTATGGAGTGGCTAAAGCCCAACTTCTCAGAGTGAAACGGAATTGCTCTGAGGAAGACACTTTTTAAAGCAGAGAGCAAAGCATTATTAAATAAACTGAGGTTACGTGGTTATCCAGAAGAACCTTTTATGAGAGCATACAGAGAAGTATCTGGTATACCCAGGGAAGAATTACTTAAGCCTAAGAAAATAACCAAAAGAATGGATAAAAAAAACAGCAGAATAGAAAGTGAGATTACCTTTGTAACTACTTACAATAACCAATATAACAATATCTGTGATATAATCAGGAAGAATTTGACGATCTTAAGAGCATATGATTGCCTTAAAAAAGTAGTTGAGAAAGGATGTCGTTTTGTCTCTAAGAGGAAGATGACCATAGGCAATATGATTTCCCCAAGTGCCCTGAGAAAATCTAGAAAGGGACACCTAACGTGCAAGAGACCAAATGGCATGAACATAGATGGGGCTATCATCAATTTCTGGCAATAAGCCAAAACATATTACTTAACATACAAACTTCTAAATATACACAGTTCTGTTTTATAAATATTTTGAGGGACACCATATACCTGTAATGCTCGTGGGATATTCCTCTATCAGACCGAACTCGGCTAGCAGTCTTGTTATCCCGGCGTTGAGCTGGAGAAATAGGGAATATCCCAGAGCAGAGAAAGTAAGATGAGGTAGGCAAACCAGTAGAATGGTCAGTAAGGCACGATTCGGCAACAGTAAAGCAATCCAAGGGCACACCACTAGAATGGCCAGGCAGGCAGGATTTGGCAGCAGTAAAGCAGTCCAAGGGCACACCACTAGAATGGTCAGACAGGCAGGATTCGGCAACAGTAAAGCAGTCCAAGGGCATACCACTAGAATGGTCAGGAAGGCAGGATTTGGCAACAGTAAAGCAGGGTGAAAATGCAGAGTAGTCAGACAGACAAAGTTCAGCAGCAATAAGTAATCCAGCAATTATAGTGCGATCTATCACACCCAGGAGCACACAAAGTATCACCTATACTTGGGCAGTGATAGATCGTACTGAACAGATTTAAATAGTGTAGAATTGGCTATATATACAAGAGTTGTTGTGCACTCTACTATTGTTGCAAATTCTTAAAGAGACAGGTGCTTGCAGTCATAACCAATTTAACCTTAAACTTAAAAAAGAGAAGTCATAACAAATGAAAAGTTATGAAAAAGAATGACAAGGCAGCACTCAAATATCTTGATAACAAGTGGTTTATTATTGCTTTTCCCAACATGTCAAAGGACATGAAAAAAAACCCTAAACAATGTGTGATTTAAAAAGGAGATACATGTATAACCAGGCCTGGTAAACAGAACAATTCCTTACATCAAAAAGTTATAGTAACCAATTGCAGTGAAGCGCAATTTATTAAGCAACACTGCTTCCATTTATAAAATTTTTAAGGATATAAAGGCAACAAACCGACATTAGACACAAAGTTGCAAATGTCCAGAACCAACAGAGCACTTAGTGTGAATCACACACTCTTTATAGCAAAAGGAATGATGCCAAAATAAAGTTCCAGCGTTACTGAAATTGAGGCGAACAGCATAACAAGAAAAGAGCAGCCTCACCACCATACGCGGTAGAAGTTCCTGATACACCTGTGTCGTTTCCTCTGTCTGCAAGCTTCACAGAAAGCGTGACATTTTCACAGAAAAGCAACTGTGTATGATCCTCTTTTCAATTCAGAGATAGTCGCTTCCTTGTAGATTAAGACACGGAACTCCCCAAACAAGGCTGCTGGCTTCAATGCTGAGAACTGCAAATGCTCCTCATTAATGCGGTAGTTCAAAACCGCTGCCAGGTAAGTATACTCCAATCGAAAGTTGCCGCTTCTCAGACGTCAGTCATGACGCGTTTCGCCCCTCCCCTTAGTGGGCTGACTTCAGGGCTTTGTCAGATGATTGCGTACGGCACTTGTACTCCATTTATAGCATGGATGCTCATTTAAATATTTAATTTGTGATAATGTAAAATATAACACAGCAAACTTATATACAGAATAAAAAGCACACAAATTGATTGCGCATGCAGTATAACACCGCTTCACTTTTTGCAAAGATAATCATGGGGCAGTTTCAAACTGGCAATGGCAAATGGCATGTATCAAACAAAAACTAGCGAAAAACATTATGACACATTGTTAATTTGGGTCAGAAACACTGTATCTCTAGATAGATGTAATTATTTTACAGAACATAGTGAACCGTTCAACATCCCTTAATAAAAGGATCTTAAAGAAAGCATGAGAAATCTATTTTTTCATTAAGGCCATTAGGTGCCAGTGTGTCTAGACAATAAATCCAGCGGGATTCACTCCTTAATAACATATTGTCCACATCTCCTCCACGGCGATGTTGTTTTATATGTTGTATGCCTGTCACTTTCATAATGGTGAAATCTGAATTATGGTATTGCTCAAAGTGTCTGGCTACCGGACTATCCTGCTCCTTATTTTTAATGTCATCCCTATGCTCCCTCACTCTATCTTTCAAGTCACGCTTAGTTTTTCCAATGTAATATAGGGGACATGAACAGTGCAAGAGATAGATCACTCCTGTTGTGTTGCAGGTAATCCATTGTCTAATGTTGTATTATTTACCTGTTGAGGTTTCAAATTTGCTGTTTTTTTGTATAAACCTGCAATACACACAATGCCCACATGGGCTGCAGCCCTGCCATCTACCTCTTGCACTAAGCCATGTAGTTGTAGGTTGCTTCATGTATTCACTTCTAACTAGCTTGTCTTTAAGACTGCTAGCTCCACGTGCTGTGAGGAGAGGGTAATCTCCTACATATTCTCTTAGTTCATCATCAATAGTTAACATGTGCCAATATTTTTTCATTATGTGTCTCAATTTGCCCCAGTGTGAGTTGAACTTTGTTATTAGACATACCTTATCTGTATTAACTTTAGCTACATGTTGTTTATATAATAGATCAGTCCTGGTGCTATTTCTAGCTCCTGTCCATGCCCTTTTGATCTGTCTTTTTGAGTAACCTCTCTCAAGGAACCTATATGACATTTCTTTTGCTTGTTCCTCAAAATCCTCAGAGTTAGAGCAGTTTCTTCTTAAACGAAGAAACTGACCTATTGGTATCCCAGTTTTTAAACTTTCTGGGTGATGACTACTGGCTAGTAGAAGACTATTAGTGGCTGTTGATTTGCAATGTACCTTAGTAGTTAGACGTCTACCTTCCTTTTTAATAGATAAGTCTAAGAATGTAGCTTCTTCTTTACTCATTTGATGTGTAAGGAAAATGTTATACCCATTATCAGTGTTCAATATACCAAGAAAATTTTCGAACAGTTCCTTGCTTCCACTCCAGAGAAGAAGGATATCATCCACATAACGAAGCCAGAGTACCACATGTGCCTCCACCAGGGATTCAAAGCAAGAGAAAATTTCTCTTGCATCCCATAGGCCAAGATGTAAACAGGCATAGGTGGGGGCACATGTGGCACCCATGGCTGTCCCCTGAAGCTCTCTGTAATATCTTCCATCAAACTGGAAGATATTATTGTTCAAAATTAGTTGTAGCAAGGAAATGACAAAATCTGTATGTGTCTGAAAATCCTGCCCCCTTTGTTCAAGAAAATATCTAATTGCTCTAATCCCTACATTGTGCGGGATAGATGAGTATAACAACTCCACGTCAAGGGTAATGAGCCAGGTATCATCATCAACATCTATGCCATCCAACTTCCGAAGGACATCTGAGGTATCTTGGACATAGGAGGGCAATGAACTCAAAAAGGGCCTCATAAAGAAGTCAATATACCTGCTTGCCCCTTCCATTGGCCCTCCTATGCCCGAGATAATAGGCCGCCCCGGTGGTTTACTCATACATTTATGTAGATTTTCAGACACATACAGATTTTGTCATTTCCTTGCTACAACTAATTTTGAACAATAATATCTTCCAGTTTGATGGAAGATATTACAGACAGCTTCAGGGGACAGCCATGGGTGCCACATGTGCCCCCACCTATGCCTGTTTACATCTTGGCCTATGGGAGGCACGAGAAATATTCTCTTGCTTTGAATCCCTGGTGGAGGCACATGTGGTACTCTGGCTTCGTTATGTGGATGATATCCTTCTTCTCTGGAGTGGAAGCAAGGAACTGTTCGAAAATGTTCTTGGTATATTGAACACTGATAATGGGTATAACATTTTCCTTACACATGAAATGAGTAAAGAAGAAGCTACATTCTTAGACTTATCTATTAAAAAGGAAGGTAGACGTCTAACTACTAAGGTACATCGCAAATCAACAGCCACTAATAGTCTTCTACTAGCCAGTAGTCATCACCCAGAAAGTTTAAAAACTGGGATACCAATAGGTCAGTTTCTTCGTTTAAGAAGAAACTGCTCTAACTCTGAGGATTTTGAGGAACAAGCAAAAGAAATGTCATATAGGTTCCTTGAGAGAGGTTACTCAAAAAGACAGATCAAAAGGGCATGGACACAAGCTAGAAATAGCACCAGGACTGATCTATTATATAAACACCATGTAGCTAAAGTTAATAAAGATAAGGTACGTCTAATAACAAAGTTCAACTCACACTGGGGCAAATTGAGACACATAATGAAAAAATATTGGCACATGTTAACTATTGATGATGAACTAAGAGAATATGTAGGAGATTACCCTCTCCTCACAGCACGTAGAGCTAGCAGTCTTAAAGACAAGCTAGTTAGAAGTGAATACATGAAGCAACCTACAACTACATGGCTTAGTGCAAGAGGTAGATGGCAGGGCTGCAGCCCATGTGGGCATTGTGTGTATTGCAGGTTTATACAAAAAAACAGCAAATTTGAAACCTCAACAGGTAAACAATACAACATTAGACAATGGATTACCTGCAACACAACAGGAGTGATCTATCTCTTGCACTGTTCATGTCCCATATATTACATTGGAAAAAATAAGCATGACTTGAAAGATAGAGTGAGGGAGCATAGGGATGACATTAAAAATAAGGAACAGGATAGTCCGGTAGCCAGACACTTTGAGCAATACCATAATTCAGATTTCACCATTATGAAAGTGACAGGCATAAAACATATAAAACAACATCGACGTGGAGGAGATGTGGACAATATGTTATTAAGGAGTGAATCCCGCTGGATTTATTGTCTAGACACACTGGCACCTAATGGCCTTAATGAAAAAATAGATTTCTCATACTTTCTTTAAGATCCTTTTATTAAGGGATGTTGAACGGTTCACTATGTTCTGTAAAATAATTACATCTATCTAGTTAACATAAGAGATACAGCGTTTCTGACCCAAATTAACAATGTGTCATAATGTTTTTCGCTAGTTTTTGTTTGATACATGCCATTTGCCATTGCCAGTTTGAAACTGCCCCATGATTATCTTTGCAAAAAGTGAAGCGGTGTTATACTGCATGCGCAATCAATTTGTGTGCTTTTTATTCTGTATATAAGTTTGCTGTGTTATATTTTGCATTATCATAAATTAAATATTTAAATGAGCATCCATGCTATAAATGGAGTACAAGTGCCATATGCAATCATCTGACGAAGCCCCGAAGTCAGCCCACTAAGGGGAGGGGCGAAACGCGTCATGACTGACGTCTGAGAAGCGGCAACTTTCGAATTGGAGTATACTTACCTGGCAGCGGTTTTGAACTACCGCATTACTGAGGAGCATTTGCAGTTCTCAGCATTGAAGCCAGCAGCCTTGTTTGGGGAGTTCCGTGTCTTAATCTACAAGGAAGCGACTATCTCTGAATTGAAAAGAGGATCATACACAGTTGCTTTTCTGTGAAAATGTCACGCTTTCTGTGAAGCTTGCAGACAGAGGAAACAAAACAGGTGTATCAGGAACTTCTACCGCGTATGGTGGTGAGGCTGCTCTTTTCTTGTTATGCTGTTCGGTTCAATTTCAGTAATGCTGGAACTTTATTTTGGCATCATTCCTTTTGCTATAAAGAGCGTGTGATTCACACTAAGTGCTCTGTTGGTTCTGGACATTTGCAACTTTGTGTCTAATGTCGGTTTGTTGCCTTTATATCCTTAAAAATGTTATAAATGGAAGCAGTGTTGCTTAATAAATAGCGCTTCACTGCAATTGGTTACTATAACTTTTTGATGTAAGGAATTGTTCTGTTTACCAGGCCTGGTTATACATGTATCTCCTTTTCAAATCACACATTGTTTAGGTTTTTTTTTCATGTCCTTTGACATGAAAAAAAAGATATTTGACAAGATATATCTTTGACAAGATATTTGAGTGCTGCCTTGTTATTCTTTTTCATAACTTTTTCATTAGTTATGACTTCTCTTTTTTAAGTTTAAGTGTAGAATTGGCACCACAGCATGAGACCAGCATCAGGGAGCGTGCGGTGAGGACATCAGCGCCGCACGCCTCCAGAGCCGACACAGCCCTAGGCAACAAGCAAAGAAGAAGACGCTGCACCCCTAGCAATGGCTGGAGCGGCGCAGCGTGACAATACCCAAGGAGGGGGTTATAGGATATTCGAGTTATGTTGAATATGGGTGGTGTATATATTTATATATCTCTATTCCAGTAAGATAGCCAACTCTATATATCAGTTGGCATGGGAGCTGTAGACTAGTGTTTATACATTACTATCATTATCACTAACACCCATTTTATATGCCTTATTCCCTAGCATAATTATATTAAGATAGGTTACAAGATCTCTTTTGAGACTTGGGTAATACAGATATGTTTAATGGTTGATTGCAGATACAGGATCATAGTGAAAGTAAATTAACAATAAACTAACAATAAAGAAACAGGTATCACAGAATTACATTATGGTCCGGATACGCCCCTATCTTTTGACTCATTAATGTCCCTTAGGTACAGCACATATTAAGTATCACTATTGTGAATGGAGTGTGTTAAGCGGTTTACATATGAGCCACAGAAGGAACACAAGTACTCTATAATAATCAGGATAGTGAATTGCATGTATTAGCTTTAACTTATGTGTTGTTAAAGCGTAGGGATCAAGTGTGTCCAGGTAGAGGTTTGTTGTCTCTTTAAATCCAGGCTAAGAGGTTGATACAGGCAGTGGGGCTACCAATAAGATTGTGAGGGAGCGTATTTAAGCTCCACAGATGAGAAGGGTAATTGAATCTATGATTAAGGCTGTCAGCAGACAAAACGCGTCAGTCTAGCCTTTATTTTTTATTCTACATAAGTGCAAATTTTTAACCAAGAAGGATTAAAGTGTTTTGGAATTTTGAAGCAGTTTTATTCATCTTGTTTCATACGTATGCAAAACAACATGAAATTGGCACAGAAGACATTGTAAAGGCTTATTAACATAAATGGTATTGATTCATTAAATCTCTATTCATCACTATTGTATAGTCTGTTTAAAGTGGACAGGGCACATGTTTACATATGTAAAGATACATATACAAATGTATATGTGCAGAGCATGTGATATCCTGAAAGCATGTTCCTGTTTAAAAGTTAAATAATGTAGGTGCAAGCACTTTGTGTTTGGACTTAGTGTGCATGATGGCACGTCTCCTATAAAAACCTGGTCACAAAGGCACAATCTCGTTTGAACATCTTCTATGCAGATATAATGTTGCAATGGAGCAGCCTTATGCTTTACTGTTTCAGTACTGTTAAATACAGTTTAAGAAGATATATAAGTCCTTTCACTATAAAACTTTAGTGCCATCTTGTTTTTAGATTGCGTCACACCGAAAATTATGCTTTTACAAGCAAACAAAAAAAAAAAGAAATAAAATTGTGAAAACAATACTTGTCAAAGATTAAAAGGGTCAATATAGCAAATGAGCAACTGTGCCTAGTATGTAGATCATGCCAACATAGAAATTGCATTTATGTAGTTTTGCAGAGGTGTGGATGGAAATGGATTGCAATAGGTTCCTTTGGAGCTTATGATTGTGCAATCCTGTTTTAAATCCCGGTTATGAAGATGCCAGTACTGCTAGTGACAATCACCACAGTGTGAGTATGACTTAGAGGGATATTTATCAAGCCGTCAACCGCAAATACGCTGGAATTCCGCAGCGTAATTGTGGTGAGCCTGATTCAACCCATTTATCAAAGCCTACAGAGCAGCAAAAGGTAAAATTTGTGACATAACATACGATCCGCCGGTCTTAATCCGACACAGATAGATGCTTATGTCCTTACAAATGTTCCGAATACAAATTCGGCACTATCTGACAACTTTTGCAAGTTATCAAATTTCTAACAGGTAACTCGCCACTATTACGGCCCAGCGTACATGGTTTTCAATCCGCCACCCTGGAGGCTGCGGATGCCATAGGAATCAATGGGAGTCAGAAAGTAGCGAAAGCTCATGTTCGATGCTGCCAGATATCCCATTGATTTCTATGCTAGAAAACAAATTACGTTTACACCTAACACCCTAACATAAGCCCCGAGTCTAAACACCCCTAATCTGCCACCTCGACATCGCCGCCACCTACATAATGTTATTAACCCTTATGCCGAAGCTCCCGAAGCAAACCGCAATTAAATTAATATATTAACCACTATCCTGCCGCTCCCTGGCAGCAGAAGTCCTCAGTGAAGCCGCCAGAAGTCTTCATCCAAGAGGGCCGAAGTTTTCATCCCGACGGCATCTTCTATCTTCATCCATCCGGTGCGGAGCGGCTCTATCTTCAAGACACCTGGCGCGGAGCATCCTCTTCTTCCGACGTCTCTTGCAGAATGAAGTTTCCTTTAAATGACGTCATCCAAGATGGCATCTTTTACATTCCGATTGGCTGATAGAATTCTTTCAGCCAATCGGAATTAAAGGGGAAAAAATCCTATTGGCTGTTGCATCAGCTTTCATCCTATCGGCTGATCCAATCAGCCAATAGTATTCAGCTTGCATTCTATTGGCTTATTGGAATAGCCAATAGAATGCAAGCTCAATCCTATTGGCTGATTGGATCAGCCAATAGGATGAAAGCTCATTCCTATTGGCTGATTGCAACAGCCAATAAGATTTTTTCCCCTTTAATACCGATTGGCTGATGACGTCATTTAAAGGGAAACTTCATTCGGCAACAGACGTCGGAAGAAGAGGATGCTCCGCATCGGATGTCTTGAAGATGGAGCTGCTCCGTGCCGGATGGATGAAGATAGAAGATGTCGTCTGGATGAAGACTTCTGCCGGCTTGGATTAGGGCTTCGGCCCGCTTGGATGAAGACTTCTTCCGGCTTCGCTGAGGACTTCTGACGCTTTGATGAGGATGGATGTCCAGTCTTCGAAAACTGTAAGTGAATCTTCGGGGGTTACTGTTTTTTTAAGGGTTTATTGGGTGGTTTTTAATTATAGGTTAGGGACTTTGGGCTGAAAAAGAGCTAAATGCCCTTTTAAGGGGAATGCCCATCCAAATGCCCTTGTAAGAGCAATGGGGAGCTTAGGTTTTTTAGATAGTTTTTTATTTGGGGGGTTTGGTTGTGTGGGTAGTGGGTTTTACTGTTGGGCGGGTGTTTGTATTTTATTTTACAGGTAAAAGAGCTGATTTCTTTGGGGCAATGCCCCGCAAAAGGCCCTTTTAAGGGCCATTGGTAGTTTTTTGTAGGCTAGGTTTTTTTTTTATTTTGGGGGGCTTTTTTATTTTAATGGTGCTATTAGATTAGGTGTAATTAGTTTAAATATTTGATAATTTATTTTTTATTTTGTGTAACAGTGTTTTTTATTTTGTGTAACTTAGTTGTTATTTTTTTTGTACCTTAGTAATTTTTAATTGTAGATTTAAATAACTTGAGTAGGGTTAGGTTTTTAAATATGTAATATAGTTAATTTAATTGTTAGTTTAATGTATAGGGTAGGTTAATTAATAGTTTAATATAGTTTAATTTCATTTTAGTATAATAGTTAGGGTAGGTTAATTAATAGTTTAATATAGTTTAATTTAATTTTAGTATAATAGTTAGGGTATTTAAATTAATAGTTTAATATAGTTTATTTTAATTCTAAAGGTAAGTTTAAATTTATTATAAGATAGGGATGAGTTAATATTTAATGTAGTTAAATTTTAGCGGGTTGTTAGGTTTAGGGGTTAATAGCTTAATTTAGTTTATGGTGATGTGGGGGGCTGGCGGTTTAAGGGTTAATAGGTTTAGTAAGTGGTAGTGATGTTGGAGGCCAGGGGTTAATACATTTATTTAGTTGTGGAGGGGTTCAGGAGCGGGGGGATAGGGGTTAATAACTTTATTAGAGTTGCGATGGGCTCCAGGAGTGGGGGGATAGGGGTTAATAACTTTATTAGAGTTGCGGTGGGCCTCTAGGAGTGGAGGGATAGGGGTTAATAACTTTATTAGAGTTGCGGTGGGCTCTGGGAGCAGCAGAATAGGGGTTAATAACTTTTTAATATAGTGGCAGTGTTTAGTGACAGGGTAGAAATAAAGTTGGGAAAAAGCCGAATAGCAGCGAGATCGATGACTGTTAGTTAACAACAGTCCGCTGCTTATCGCCCTGTACTTGGTGCGTGGCTTTTTTACAGCTTTTTTTATAAATAAGGAGAGCTTATTCATGTCTGCGGCAGCGATGTTAGGCGATGTTAGGCGAGCGTATTGGTGCCGTTGAATGCAGCATAGTTGACGGCTTGATAATTCAGCCTCTTAGAATAAAACATAAAAAGATTACTACACACCATTTGTAGATGTTGGGGTCCTGATGTAACGTTTCCAGTATGCCCGTCATGCAAATAAATGGAATTCAGATGGGTAATCAGTGGTGTGGATGGATTCAGATTACAATAGGGTGTCACACATGTAAATTAGTATTTCCCTTCCACATTTAACACAGGCTAATTCAAAAGAACTGTACTGTGACCTTAAAAGGTGTGAATGGGCTATTGTTTCAGTAAGTTTCAGGAGATTTCCCTGTCTCTATATTGAGAGCAGGTAATTAACAAGAGGAAAAACCTCTTTGAAAGCTTTTATGTTGAAAAGATGTTCACAGCTGCAAGCTTTTAATGCACAAATCCATTTTACATTATGATCACTGGAGAAACTTAATGATCTATTTGGGTAGAAAGCAACTGTTTTGTATTTGTTAATATATCTGTGTTTTTTTACATTTTGTTTTTTGCAATTAGATTTTTTTGTACTATTAGTAGTTGACTTTTATTGCTATATTCTGAATGTGTCTAATATGGACCACTATCTCCTAACATTCACCTAGTTTACAAGTTTTGCACTATTGAGGGTGCGGAACGAATGCAACAAAATTTGCGTTATTTCACACTCCATATCGCTGCCATTACAAGTTTCATAAAAGCCGCTTTGTGCGTGTGATATGGTTGTAATGAGCTCCATACCGCACAAAATCCAAGTGCTGCTTTGACGTGCTCGTGCATGCTTTCCCAATAAACATCAATGGGGAAAGAATGTTAGAAAAAAAACTAACACCTGTGATCGCGGGATGAAATGCTCCATAACGCAACCCCATTGATGTCTATGGGGAAAAAAAATTAAGTTTAAACCTAACACCCTAATATAAACCCTGCATCTAAACACCCCTAATCTGCTGCCTGACATCACCGACACCTAAATAAAGTTATTAACCCCTAATCTGCCGCCCCCAACATCGCCGACACCGAAATAAATTTATTAACCTTTAATCTGCCGCCCCGACATCGCCGCCACCAAAATAAATGTATTAACCTCTAATCTGCTGCTCACGATATCGCCGCCACTATAATAAAGTTATTATCCCCTATTCCCCCGCACCCCAACATTGCCAACATTATAATAAAGAAATGAACCCCTATCCTGCCGCTCCCCGACATCGCCACCACTAAATAAAGTTATTAACCCCTAAACCTCTGGCCTCCCTTATCACTGCCACTAAATAAACCTATTAACGCCTAAACCGCCAGCCCCCCACATCACAAAAAACTAAATTAAACTATTAACCCCTAAACCTAACAAACCCTAACTTTAAATTAAAATTACAAGATCCCTATCTTAAAATAAATGAAAACTTTCCTGGGAAATTAAAAAAAAACTAAGTTTAAACTATAAATTAAACTAACATTACTATTATACTAAAATTTAAAAAAAAAACCTACAAATTAAATAAACTAAATTACACATTAAAAAATCCTAACACTACTAAAAAAAAAATCTACAATTACAAAAAATAAAAAATACTAAATTACAAAAAATTAAAAAATACTAAACTACAAAATATAACAAACACTAAATTACAAAAAATAACAAACAAAATTATCCAAAATAAAACAAAATTGCACCTAATTTAATAGCCCTATAACAATAAAAAGCCACCCCAAAATAAAAAAACACTAGCCTACAATAAACTACCAATAGCCCTTAAAAGGGCCTTTTGTAGGGCATTGCCCTAAAGAAATCAGCTCTTTTCCCTGTAAAAAAATACAACCCCCCAACAGTAAAACCCACCACCCAACCAATCCCCCAAAATAAAAAACCTAACTCTAACCAAAACCTAAGCTACCCGTGACCCTGAAAAGGGCATTTGTATGGGCATAGCCCTTAAAAGGGCATTCAGCTCTTTTTCTTGCCCTGAAAAGGGCATTTAGCTCTTGAAAAGTCCAAACCCTAATCTAAAAAAAAAACACCCCCTAAAAAAAACCTAACACTAACCCCCGACAATCCACTTACAGCCATTTCAAAATGGCTTCCCTTTCATTCCTATTGGCTGATTTGTTTTTGAAATTTAAATCAGCCAATAGGATAAGAGCTACTGAAATCCTATTGCCTGTTCAAATCAGCCAGTAGGATGAAAGCTACTGAAATTCTATTGGCAATTCAAATCAGCCAATAGAATTTCAGTAGCTCTCATCCTATTAGCTGATTTGAACAGCCAATAGGATTTCAGTAGCTCTCATCCTATTGGCTGATTTGAATTTCAAAAATCAATTCAGCCCATAGGAATGCAAGGGACGCCATTTTGAAAAGGCTTAATTTGCATTGAATATTCAGTATACAGCGGCGACCATATGAAGAGAATGATCCGTGCCGGATGTCTTCAGGATGGACCCGCTTCAGGCCGCCGGGATGAAGATACAAGATGCCTCCTGGATGATGATAGAAGACGCCACCTGGATGGATGAAGACCTCGCCGCCTGGATGTCCGGACTTCAGAAACTGTAAGTGGATCGTCAAGGGTTAGTGTTAGGTTTTTTAAAACTTTTTTTGGGTGTTTTTTTTAGATTAGGGTTTGGGTTTTTCTTAAAAAAGCTAAATGCCCTTTTCAGGGCAAGAAAAAAAAGCTGAATGCTCTTTTAAGGGCAATGCCCATACAAATGCCCCAGGGCAATGGTTAGCTTAGGTTTTTGTTAGAGTTAGGTTTTTTATTTTGGTGGGTTTGGGTTGGTTGGGTGGTGGGTTTTACTGTTGGGGGATGTTTGTATTTTTGTTACAGGGAAAAGAGCTGATTTCTTTAGGGTAATGACCTACAAAAGGCCCTTTTAAGGGCTATTGGTAGTTTATTGTAGGCTAGGGTTTTTTTATTTTGGGGGGCTTTTTTATTTTTTTTTATTTAGTATTTTTTATTTTTTGTAATTGTAAATTTCATTTTTATTAGTAGTGTTAGTTTTTTTTAATGTGTAATTTAATTTATTTATTTGATAGTTATTTTAATTTTAGTATAATAGTAATGTTAGTTTAATTTATAGTTTAAACTTAGTTTTTTTTAATTTCCCAGGTAAGTTTTTAGTTATTTTAAGATAGGGATCTTGTAATTTTAATATAAAGTTAGGGGGTTGTTAGGTTTAGGAGTTAATAGTTTTATTTAGTGGCAGTGATGTAGGAGGCCAGAGGTTTAGGGGTTAATACCTTTATTTAGTTGCGGCGGTGTCGGGGAGCGGCGGAATAGGGGTTAATATCTTTATTATAGTGTGGGCGATGGAGTGTGGTGGAATAGGGGTTAATAACTTTATTATAGTGGTGACAATGTTGGGGCCTCGGTTTAGCGGGTAATAGGTAGCTTATGGGTGTTAGTGTACTTGTAACAGTTTAGTTATGAGTTTTGTGTAACAGTTTTGTTGCGTAAAACTCATAACTACTGGTCTCAGGTTGCGGAACAGATTGTGTCAGTATAAGTTTTTAGCCTCACCGCAAAACTTGTAATGGCAGCGCTATGGAAACAAAAAATTTTTTGAGTGCGGGACTGACATTGCGTTACAGGCTAAAATCCTTGCGATATTTCTATACCGACAAGACTCGTAATGGCTGCATTACTGTTTTAATGCTGAAATAGCCATTTTTTCAGTGTTAAAACACGAACGCAAAACTTGTAATCTAGCTGAAAGTTTTTTATATGTCTTATTATACAGTACTGAATTCCTCTACTTTATGTATTTACTGTCATCCAGTGGAATAAGTAGAAACCTCAGGGCCCGGTGCAAGAATCCATGAAGACCCCCCAAAAAAGCATGATTATATATATATATATATATATATATATATATACACACACATACAAACAGACTCACTCATCTACACACACAAACACACACATACATAAACACACTCATTTGCACACACACTCAGTACAGTACTTGTATTATTTGTGCAAAGAGGGTGAACATGATGTAACAACCTGCATTTGTTCTCCTGCTTCCTATCTTCACTTCTGCACAGGTTCAAAACTAGGGTTGCCAGCCGTCCACCACAAATACACTGGACAATCTGTCAGTGAATGGGCACATTAGTAAATGGGGGTCACACATTGCCCCCTAAAACTCTACCTCACTCAGCCCCTGCTCCTGAACCAACAATGTATATTTTTTTGCAAGTCTGCAGTCCTTCTATCCCTTGGTTGCCAGTAACATACATAAACAGAAGTGTGTTGACACTCTTGACTGCCTGAATACACATGCAAAAACAGTAGAGGCAGCACTATTCAAGCACTGATATTAAAAATTGAAATTGCACAATTGTTAAATAAAAATAAAATATACATTTTAATATTCAATCATGCAAACTACATTCATACCAAATACGATCCACAGGGACGTCTCCATTAAAAATATTGAAAAACCACATACAATAAAAAAATATGTTAAAATATAAGTGGGTCTATAAAAGTTTAACAGAAAGACTAGATGCTTTCGGGTTTAAGGGTAGGGTGTTTTTTATCCACTTTTTTTTGTCTATAAATTTCAAAGGGGAATGCGAAAATGCAATGGCGATTTCGCAATCGCCGGTGTTAGGTTTTTTTTTCAAAAAAATTCTTCATTGATCTCAAAGGAGGAACACATGCATGTGCAGGCAAAGTCGGAACTTGGTTTCTGTGCGGTATGCGGCATAACACGCACTTTAAATACGTTTTTTTTTTAAATTTGTATCAGCAGTGCAATGCAAAATTAAAAAAGCCATATCCCGCACAGGGTTTTTGCAACAGATTTGCAACGTGACTTGTAATGTAGGTCAAAGTATTCTAAAAAATCCAACACAAAAACATTATACATAATTAAAGGCGTGAAGCAAAAAGTCGTCAAGAGCATAAACCGAAGCACCCTAACTAAGAAAGAGCACAAACAAGCGGAGGCAGTAACAAAAAAGAAATGTGAACAAAAAGAAGCCGACACGCACTAACAAAAAAAAACTTAACACACTTCAAGGCCTACAATAGGGGGAAATAAGGAACTTATATGCCTAAATCTAAAAATGCCTTACATAATGGTCCACAGGCTATGATGTATCCAAAAGCGAGTACCTACTAATAGCCTACAGGCTATACAGGTGCCAACAAAACAAACCCACACTTACCTGAAAAGGCACCCATACTACTGGACTTACCATAAGCAGAAGAAGCTGCTTCCAGTAGATAGCCAACCCAGTGCTTTACATGTGACAGCAGAGGATCTAAATATATAGAGTATAATGTTGAACCAACAGGAGGAGGCTAGGGACCTGTCCCTGCGACACCTGTGGCAGGCCTGTGACTAACTCCCATAGGTGTTCTTTTGCCACTACTCATACTCTAAAAACATCCCTCTGTCCAAACAGTAGCTCTCTGAGTGGAAAACTGGACCTCAAATTGGTGTGCGCATCCTTCTCACAAACACCTGGAGCACCACCCTTCTTCATCTTCCTTCTCTGAAGGCAACAACAAGACTAGTTTCCAGTAGGCTTGGAAGGGTTTTAAGGGCTCTTGAAGTTTTGGAAGCTTTGCCTTCTCCCAAGAGTAAGATCCTCAGGAGTAATGGATTGTGGACTCTCACAACCTTCATGAAAGAAATGACAATAACATTATAATAATAATAATAATAATAATAATAATAATAATAAAATGCCCTAAATATAAATAAATAGGATTTGTGAAAGGAATATGAGGTTCTGTGGAAATTAATGGCAGTAGGGTTAAGGTTTTTTTTTATCAAAGGTAATCGATCAAGGTGTGATAAGACAGGAACACAATAAGGGATATGTGTAAAAACAGTAGTATATCAAAAGGAAAAAAAAAACTGTTAAAGTGCCATAAAACAGGCTGAGATCTATGCATATCCTAAAAGGGCTAATTAATTTAAAATAGTTTGCATAAAACAATTGTTTAAAAATTGCTGGCAAGTATTTTAAAATCATTTTTAAATATAAGCAAAATTAATTTCATAGCTAAGATGCCTGGAGCAGCTAACTCCACCCCTCTTATCAGTATTTATCAGCTTCTAGGCATGCTCCAGCAGATAATCCCTATTCACTCTTGCATTTTGCCAAAACAACAATAGATATAGATACAGCCATTAAAGGAATTGTGTGGGGTGAGTTAAAGCTTTACAATTCAGAAACTAAAAAGAAAGGGTTAATGGTGAGGCAATGCAGTATAAATTTGCAGGTAAAGTAATTAAAGCACATATAATATTATTTTGTCTCTATCCCAACTTGTTTTATGTCCCTTTAAGGGAAGGGTATAAACAGTGTAAAGTCAGTACAAAAAAGTAGTAGTGCAAGGGTATAAAGGTATAAGGGCAGAGACAAAAAGGGATAATAGGTCAGGAGTAGTGAAGAGGTAAAGGGAAAAGGTTCACTCTTAATTCACAAAAAAAGGCCCCAAAACAGTCAACACTACAGCTGCTATGTTCCATTGTCCTACCTGTTAAAGATAATTACAGTTGAGGAAATGGATAAGTTCCAAAGCCTGTATAGTGACTGGGGCATTGTTGCTAGGCAACAAGGGACCTGATGTTTAAAAACTTGCCGGTATGGAGAGAAATCACTCAAAATCTTTGGAGTTTTTTTTTTTTTTTTTCTTACAGTACTGACACAACCTTTTAGATAATCTCGTGGAGAGCTTTAGATCATTAAAAGACCATTTTTATTCAACAGATCCTACTTTTGATGCACAAAAGCAGCAACTCATCTTTACTTATTCTATTGCCAAAGTATTAGATGGAGATGAAAAGTCATAAAACAAAAAATATGAAGCTATCTCAGGTAGATCCAAGGCAAGGATATGGACTACTTAATAGGTGGTAAGTGCAGAATATTTTCTGTAGCAAATTATTTGACTGAAGTTGACATTTTAAATAAAAGCTAAGACTATCATCAATAAGGAAGTCTATACAGGTCATACGCGGTTGTTAGGCATGCTATACTAACTATTAATTTTTTTAAAGTCATATAATCTATCAAAGATATTATCAACATAAGACATGCCCATTTTTTTTCAATGTTGGAAACGAATAAATGTGGAAAATCAATATTGTTTGTAATAGGGAAGATGAGAGAGTAAGAGGAAGCGATTAACTTTTTTCTGCAAACTAAAGGGAAGTAAAAATGTAATTCTTTCTTTGTTACATTGAAAGCGTTTCATCTGTTCACTGACCAAGTCTGAAAGTATGGAAAAGGAGAATATTGTGTTTGATATTCCAGAAAATGACACTTTCTGTATGCAGCCAAAAAGTTATTTTTTCTAACAAAGGTGAAGAAGCTAGAAAATAAATGTCCAACAAAGAATTAGCTAAAGGGCTCATTTGTAAATCCATTCTACAGGTAAACTGAATTGTCTTTAAAAAAGTAAATAAAAAAATAAATGTTAATATGACAGTAACAAGGATTCATGCACTGCTCCAGAAATTGATGCTACATAGGGGTATTAGTCCTTGAATTGAGGTTGACATTTTAAAGGAATAGTCAAGTCAAAAATTAAACTTTCATGATTCAGATAGAGCATGCAATTTTATGAAACTTTCTAATTTACTCCTATTATCAAATTTTCTTCGTTCTCTTGGTATCTTTATTTGAAAAAGCAAGAATGTAAGCATAGGAGCCGGTCCATTTTTTGCTCAGCACCTGGGTAGCACTTTTTGATTAGTGTCTAAATGTAGCCACTAATCAGCAAGCGCTATCCAGGTTCCGAACCAAAAATGCTTACATTCAAATAAAGATGCGAAAAGAACAAAGAAAAATTGATAATAGGAGTAAATGAGAAAGTTGCTTAAAATTGCATGCTCTATCTTAATCATGAAAGTTTAATTTTGACTAGACTATTCATTTAATCCAAAAGTCCAGCACTGGACACTAATTGGCAAAAATTTTATTTTTGGTGTGTTTGTGTGTGCTAGAGATATAATAGCTACTGCCTCCTGGGTAGAGGTTGGACACAGTATCTGATTCCACAGCAAAGTTACCAGTAGTTTTTCCTTCTTGATGAAATCCATTTACTGCCTTCTATATATAACATTTCATGTTGCATAGAGAAAAAGATAATAAGGATTTCTAGGAACATATATGAATGGCAAATGGGGAGACCAGAGAGGTATATTGATGTACAACTCCTGTCAGAAGAAAAAATAAACAAACAAGCAAATTAGGAATGTTAACATGGGGTCTATAGAGTACACTGTTCAACAGCAATTAAAATAAAGCTATAATATAATTTTTCAAATATTATTATCAAAGATAAACATGACAAAACATTTAGGGCTAGATTTATTAAAGCTGAGGCGTACAGGGGCGCGTATACGCGCCCCTGTGCGCCTCAGCTCGCCTGTAGCAGTGCGAAAATACCCACAGGTATTCGGCATTGCACACGAGTGCAATTTTGCGCTCGCGTGCAATCCCGCCCCCTGCCCGCGCACAGCCAATCACGCGCGGGCAGGAGCTGTCAATCTCCTCGGTCTGACTAGACCGAGGAGATTGAATTTTGCCTGATTAGAGGTGGCTAAGAGGCTGGTGACCGCTGCTTGATAAATGACGGCGAGCAAGTTCTTGATAGAACTTGCTGCCGTAGGGGCTTAATAAATCTAGCCCTTAGGAGGAGTATTTGACTGTTGCAGTAAGAAATGTAAAGCTCCATTGGAAATCACCCCTTCTACAGTCTGAGACCAGAGTGTAGATTGTAACTTGGGAGTTTGGAGAATGAAAAAGAGGGGGGGGGGGGCAGGAAACAGGGGCAGTTCTATAACGTTTATATAGGAGGCTAATTAACAGAACTCTAAATATCAAAGTTAAAGTTTTGTTTTATCTTTCTAAAAATTATCTTTCTGTCTTTGTTACCTAGGCTCCAATCATCTTAATACATTTCTAATACATTTTAATGTGTTTTCAAATATGCAGCTAATTTAGCCACTTTTAAAAAAAAAACTGATCATATGTTTAAAGGGATGGTTTACTCCCCTCTATTGTTTTCTCAATGGAGTATATTCAATTGTTTACAAATACATAAGTACTGGTTATAAAAAGGCTATTTAAACAAGAACATTTTTAATAAATTATACTCTCATTGAGGGAGTGTGACAGAGATGCTAGAATATAAATTTTCCATTGTTCTCAGTCGCCCGAGAGAAGAGCACCTTGAATGATTGTGCTCAAGGTCTTTTATCTCTGCAACCTCAGAGATATTGAAGAGGAGGGCGATTCTATAAAGTTCTCTGGCCATGTGAGATTCTATAAGAAATCTCTCCAGTACTATGAAGCTCCTGTTTTTATTCTTTAAAGTCAGTTTTCACCTTGAGAACAGTGTTTCTCGCAAATGGGGCGTTTCCTGTTTTTAAGTAAGTGAAGGCAATGCATACATTACAATAGCACTCTGATAAAACGAATAATGAAATACTACAATAAAAGTACGAAGTAAAAAATTGTGTTGTTTAATCGCATTAAAAATCATAGCAAAATTGTTCTGCAAAACTGCTATTTTATGAAAAAAATAAAATATTGTATTGGAAAATGTGCACAAAATAAATGATTTAAGATGCACAATAGAAATTGTAATAAAACTACACTGCACATGCAAAAAATGCAGTGAAATCCGTCTCTATAATACAAAATTCAAAGTGTATTATTTTCATTAAAGTAAAATGAGTTTCCTCGCCTCTACTAATGGGCTGAACAAAGGCATTTAATCCGTGCAGCTGACATTTCTTCACCATGTCTGGCATATTCTATAAACATTTCAACCTGAAGTTCTCGCTATGTTTTCTTGCAAATTAAAAAGTGTTGAGATTGTGTCAAAATATTCAAAAGTTATCAATAGCAGTGCATGCAAATTACATCACAAGAGCAGGCTTCCATAGGCTCCAGTGGAAGCCTCTTTCTCATACCGTGAGACACGGCACACAGCGATGGGCATCAGATAGTAAATATATATGAATATATACTTTACATATATATTTATGTGTTAATATGTGTTTATAAAGGGGAGGTGCTAGGATTTTTGGACACACAGGTGAGGATACATTTTGATGCCCCCCCACCCAATTAGATACCATCCCATTGCTGCTTTTTGACAAAATGTTACAGAGATGTGTTAAAAAAATCTAAAGATAATTAGAGAACTTCAATTCCTACAACCACATAAAATCACTGACTGTGAATCTGATTTTTTATAACTATAATAGTTAAGTGACAGTGGTAGTTCTGCCTCTGCATAACAAATCAAACAACAGTAGCTCTGCATAACAAATCAAACAGTGGTAGCTCTGCATAACAAATCAAACAGTGGTAGCTGAGCACTGAGCTCTGTAGCAACCCAAGGGTTGTAGGTTCGATCCCCGGCGAGGTCCACTCAGCCTTTCATCCTTCAGTGGTTGATAAAATGAGCAGCACCTTGAGACCCTTACCGGTGATTAGCCGCGCTTTACAAGTACTACATACATACATATGACATGTCATAAAGTTCAGAGTCTTCGGCTGAAACGATATAACATCTTATAGCTTCTGATATGTATATCTATTTCATATACACAGATAGACAATCCCTAAGTGAAGTTGTGAGGAGTATTTTGATACCAAACACCATATATTTTGCATTCTTTATGCTTCTGAGGCATTATAACATATAAAAATATATTTATTTGCAAGGCTGGTTGACCTGTCAATTACCTCAGTGCAGTTCCCAGGTAGAGGCACTGTGTTCCATAATCCTGTGTGGAAAGGTTGGGGCAATAAACTGACCAATTAGACCATAAAGTTATCTCTTGTGGATCTTACAAACTATATATTAGGGCTCTGGCTTATCAAGGGGAACACAGCAACAATTTTCTTCTGAAAAAACAAATGTCTTTAGCACACAAGCTAAAGAAAATTAACCAATTAGCATCTAAATCATGAGGTATTCATGAAAACATCAGACAGTGGTAGTGATACATAACAAATCAAACAACGGTAGCTCTGCATTACAAATCAAACAGGGGAAGCTCTGCATAACACATCAAAGTGTGGTAGCTCTGCATAACAAATCAAAGAGTGGTAGATTTGCATAACAAATCAAACAGTGGTATCTGCACAACAAATCAAAAATCAGTAGCTCAGCATAAAAAAATCAAACAGTAGTAACTCTGCACAACAAATTAAACAGTGGTAGTGCTGTATAACAATTCAACCAGTGGTGACTCTGCATAACAAATCAAACAATAGTAGCTCTTTATAAAAAATCAAAGAGTGGTAGCTCTGCATAACACATCAAAGAGTGGTAGCTCTGCATAATAGGTCAAACAGTGGTAGCTCTTCATAACAAATCAAATAGTGGTATCTCTGCACAACAAATCAAAAAGCAATAGCTCTGCATAACAAATCAAACAGTGGTAAGTCTGCACAACAAATAAAACAGTGGTAGCTCAGTATAACAAATTAAACAGTGGTAGCTCTGCATAATAAATCAAACAGTCATAGCTCTGCATAACAAATCAAACAGCGGTAGCTCTACATAACAAATCAAACAACAGTAGCAATGCACAACAAATTAGACATTAGTAGCTCTTCATAATAAGTCAAACAGTGGTAGCACTGCATAACAATTCAAACAGTGGTGGCTCTTAATAACAAATTATCCACCAAGATTGCAAGTTGTGCGCTAAACCCAGTGCGTAAATAACGCAAAAAAATGAGCAGTATTGCACTCTCCATAGCGCTGCCTTTACAAGTTTCACAAAGACCTTCTTTTTTGTGCGATACTAAGTATAAAAAAATCTAAGATACCCATTGCCCCTAAAGGGTTATTTGTATGGGCATTGCCCTTAAAGGGGCAATCAGCTCTTTTGTGCCCATAAAAAAGCCATAATCTAAAAAAAATAAAAACCACCCAAACAAATAAAAAAAAAACTAATACTAACCCCAGAAAATGTACTCACCGTTCCTGAAGTCCGGAAATCCAGTCGGAGCAAAGTCTACATCCAGACGGCAAAGATCTTCTTCTAGGGCGGCACCATCTTCTATCTGTTCAAATCAGACAATAGCATTTAAGCCGCTCTCATCCTACTGGCTGATTTGAATAGTTCAGCCAATAGGAATGCAACGGTACCACAATATAAAAGTGGCACCTTGCATTCAAGCTTGAGTGTGTGGCGGACAATCGCATTAAGAGGAGGATCCGCCACCGCTGAGGAGGACCAGCACTCCGGATCCACACATCGCCGAAGACCACTCCGCACCTCCGGGAAGAGGATAGAAGAACTTCGCCGCCTGAATGAAGACTTTGCTCCGTCTGGACTTCTGGACTTCAGGAATGGTGAGTACATTTTCTGGGGTTAGTGTAAGCTTTTTTTTTATTTTTTGGGTGTTTTTTTTTAGATAAGGGTTTTTTTATGGGCACAAAAGAGCTGATTGATCTTATCATTAAGGGTCATTTTTGTAGGCAATGGGTAGCTTAGGTTTTTTAGGTAAAAGAGATGATTGCTTCAGAGCAATGCCCTACAAAAGGCCCTTTTAAGGGCTATTGGTAGTTTATTGTTAGCTTAGGGGTGTTTTTATTTTGGGGTGGCTTTTTTGTTTTTATAGGGGTATTAGATTAGGTTTCATTTCTATTATTTTGGATAATTTCGTTTATTATATTTTGTAATCTTAGTGTTTTTTAATTTTTCAAAATTTTTGTGCTTATTGTAATGTTAGGTTTTTATTTTTTTGTAGTGTTAGGATTTTTTCATATTGTAATTAAGTTTTTTTATTATTAGTTTATATTATTTTTTTAAAATAGTAATGTTAGGTTAATTTATAATTTAACTTCATGCTTTTTTTATTTCACAGGTAAATTTGTATTTATTTAAAGGTAGTTATATTGTAAGTTTAATTTAAAGTTAGGGGGAGTGTTAGGTTTAGGAATTAATAGTTTAATTTAGTGTGTTGCAATGTGGGGGGCGGCGGTTTAGGGGTTAATAGTTCTAGTTTAGTATTAACGATGTGGGTGGCCAGTGGTTTAGGGGTTAATAGGTTTATTATAGTAGTAGTGATGTGGGGGGGGCAGCGGTTTAGGGGTTCATAGGTTTATTATAGTAGTAGCGATGCGGAAGGTTGGCGGTTTAGGGGTTAATAGGTTTATTATAGTATTTGCGATGCAGGGGATGGCGGATTAGGGGTTAATACTTTAATTAAAGGGACATGATTTTTCTTTTATGATTCTGATAGAGAATACAATTTTAAACAACTTTCCAATTTACTTCTATTATTTAATTTGCTTCCTTCTCTTGTTATTCTTTGCTGAAAGGTTTATGTATGAAAGCTCAGAAGCAGCAAAGAACCTAGGTTCTAGCTGCTGATTGGTGGATGCATATATATATATATATACATACCAATTGTCATTGGCTCACACATGTGTTTAGTCAGCAACCTGTAGTGCATTGCTACTCATTTAACAAAGCATACCAAGAGAACAATGAAAAATAGTTAATAGGGGTAAATTAGAAAGGTGCATAAAATTGCATGCTCTATCTGAATCATGAAAGAAAAAAATTGTGTTTTATATCCCTTTAATTGTTGGCAATATGGGTGGGCAGCAGATTAGGGGTTCATAGGTTTTATAAAGTATTTGCGAGGCTGGGGATGGCAGTTAGTGGTTAATAGGTTTTATATAGTATTTGCACTGCTGGGGATGGTGGTTTAGGGGTTAATAGGTAGTTTATGGGTGTTAGTGTACTTTGTAACATTTTTGTTATGAGTTTTGTGAAACATTTTTGTTTCACAAAATCCATAACTACTGGTCTCAGATCGCGGAATGGATCACGGTGGTATAAGCTTTAATGCTAGCATTATAGCCAGACTGCACAACCTGTAATATGGGAGATATCAAAATTCCACACTCAAAAGCCATTTTTTGAGTGAGGAATAGAGAGTTGTGTAAAGGCTAAAATAATAGCGGTATAAACATACCACCGCTACTTTTAATATGGGAGACCTACATATTCTGCGTGCAATGGCCAATGTTTCAACGGTATAACCGTACCGCAACACTTGTAATCTTGCAGAAAGAGTGGTAGCTCCGCACAACCAATCAAACAGCGGTACTGTTGTATAACAAATTAAACAGCTGTAACTCTCCATAAAAAAATCAAACATTGATAGTGCTGCATAAATCAAACAATGACAGCTGACAAATCAAGCAGTGGTATCTCTGCATAACAAATGAAACAACAGTAGCTCTGCACAACAAATCAAACAGCAGTAGCTTTGCAAAACAAATTAATCAGTGGTAGCTCTGCATTTCAAATCAACAGTGGTAGCTCTGCATAACAAATCAAACAGTGGTAGTGCTGTATAACAAAATAAACAGTGGTAATGATGTATAACAAATCAAACAGTGGTAGTGCTGTATAACAAATCAAACAATAGTATCTCTGCATAGCAAAACAAACAGTGGTAGCTCTGCATAACAATTCAAACAGTGCTAGCTCTGCATAAAAAAATCAAACAGTGGTAGCTCTATATAATAAATTAAAAAGTGGTAGCTCTGCATAACAAATAAAACAGTGGTAGCACTGTATAATAGATCAATTAGTGGTAGCTCTGCATAACAAATTAAACAACGGTAGCTCTGCATAACAAATAAAACAGTGGTAGCTCTGCACAACAAATCAAGCAGTGGTCCTGGTCCCTGCCCCCAAGCCAAATCCCGCTATATTCTGCTGTCTTGCTTCAATTTTGCTGCCTGTTCAAAGCGTGTGCTGCTCTGTCATCCCGATCAGTCTCTTCCTGTGTCCTGCTCATCATGCTCCTCCTTCTCCGGTCATGTGACTGGTGCTGTATAACTAAGGAACATAACCGGTGATGTGCTGTGCTGAACTGAAAGAGCGGGGGGGGGGGGGGGGGCGGCGGAGCACGGGGGAAGGCACAGCGCACTATTGCCCACAGCACTAGCAGCTAAAGCCAATATACAAATATATAGATATATAGATAGATAAATAACACAAACACGTACTGTGCCCTCAGAAGTCACCCCTGAGTATATCAGCCAGTAACATCTCATCATTAAGGGTTATTTTTGTAGGCAATGGGTTAATTAAATCATTTAGAAAGATAAACTCATCTACAGCAGAAACCCACGGGTATATAGTTCAACCAATTGCTTGAACAACTGCTGCACATTTAAGTAGAAACTACAGAAAAAATAGCTATTCACAAGCAGAATCCTAAAGACCCACACTCTTAACCCTTTTCTGGCCATAAAAGCTGCAGAGCACAGTGTAACTCTATTATCAGTAAAAACGTAGGCCTAGATTTAGAGTTGGGCGGTAGCCGTGAAAACCAGCGTTAGAGGCTCCTAACGCTGGTTTTTACCGCCCTCTGGTATTTAGAGTCAGTCAGGAAAGGGTCAAACACTCACTTTCCAGCCGCGACTTTTCCATACCGCAGATCCACTTACGTCATTTGCGTATCCTATCTTTTCAATGGGATCTTTCTAACGCCGGTATTTAGAGTCGTGGCTGAAGTGAGCGTTAGAAATCTAACGACAAAACTCCAGCCGCAGAAAAAAGTCAGTAGTTAAGAGCTTTCTGGGCTAACGCCGGTTTATAAAGCTCTTAACTACTGTGCTCTAAAGTACACTAACACCCATAAACTACCTATGTACCCCTAAACCGAGGTCCCCCCACATCGCCACCACTCGATTAAATTTTTTTCACCCCTAATCTGCCGACCGCCAACTACGTTATACTTATGTACCCCTAATCTGCTGCCCCTAACACCGCCGACCCCTATATTATATTTATTAACCCCTAACCTGCCCCCCACAACGTCACCGCCAGCTACCTACAATAATTAACCCCTAATCTGCCGACCGCAAAGCGCCTCCACCTACGTTATCCTTATGTACCCCTAATCTGCTGCCCCTAACACCGCCGACCCCTATATTATATTTATTAACCCCTAATCTGCCCCCCTCAACGTCGCCTCCACCTGCCTACACTTATTAACCCCTAATCTGCCGAGCGGACCGCACCGCTACTATAATAAAGTTATTAACCCCTAATCCGCCTCACTCCCGCCTCAATAACCCTATAATAAATAGTATTAACCCCTAATCTGCCCTCCCTAACATCGCCGACACCTAACTTCAATTATTAACCCCTAATCTGCCGACCGAATCTCGCCGCTACTGTAATAAATGGATTAACCCCTAAAGCTAAGTCTAACCCTAACACTAACACCCCCCTAAATTAAATATAATTTAAATCTAACTAAATAAATTAACTCTTATTAAATAAATTATTCCTATTTAAAGCTAAATATTTACCTGTAAAATAAACCCTAATATAGCTACAATATAAATTATAATTATATTATAGCTATTTTAGGATTTATATTTATTTTACAGGCAACTTTGTAATTATTTTAACCAGGTACAATAGCTATTAAATAGTTAAGAACTATTTAATAGCTAAAATAGTTAAAATAATTACAAAATTACCTGTAAAATAAATCCTAACCTAAGTTACAAATAAATCTAACACTACACTATCAATAAATTAATTAAATAAAATACCTACAATTATCTACAATTAAACCTAACACTACACTATCAATAAATAAATTAAATACAATTCCTACAAATAAATACAATTAAATAAACTAACTAAAGTACAAAAAATAAAAAAGAACTAAGTTACAAAAAATAAAAAAATATTTACAAACATTAGAAAAATATTACAACAATTTTAAACTAATTACACCTACTCTAAGCCCCCTAATAAAATAACAAAGACCCCCAAAATAAAAAAATGCCCTACCCTATTCTAAATTGCAAAAGTTCAAAGTTCTTTTACCTTACCAGCCCTTAAAAGGGCCCTTTGCGGGGCATGCCCCAAAGAATTCAGCTCTTTTGCCTGTAAAAAAAAACCATACAATACCCCCCCCAACATTACAACCCACCACCCACATACCCCTAATCTAACCCAAACCCCCCTTAAATAAACCTAACACTAAGCCCCTGAAGATCTTCCTACCTTGTCTTCACCTCACCGGGTTCACCGATCGGTCCAGAAGAGGGTCCGAAGTCTTGATCCAAGCCCAAGCGGGGGGCTGAAGAGTGACGTCCATCCTCGGGCTGAAGTCTGGATCCAAGCGGCGGCTGAAGAAATCCATCATCGGGCTGAAGTCTTGATCCAAGCGGGCGCTGAAGAAGTCCATAATCGGGATGAAGTCTTCTATGAAGCAGCATCTTCAATCTTCTTTCTTCCGGAGCCATCATCTTCCAGCCGACGCGGAACATCCTCTTCTACCGACGCCTACTCGCCGAATGACGGTTCCTTTAAATGACGTCATCCAAGATGGCGTCCGTCGAATTCCGATTGGCTGATAGGATTCTATCAGCCAATCGGAATTAAGGTAGGAAAATTCTGATTGGCTGATCCGATCAGATTGAGCTCGCATTCTATTGGCTGATCGCAACAGCCAATAGAATGCGAGCTCAATCTGATTGGCTGATCGGATCAGCCAATCGGATTGAACTTGAATCTGATTGGCTGATTCCATCAGCCAATCAGAATTTTCCTACCTTAATTCCGATTGACTGATAGAATCCTATCAGCCAATCGGAATTCGACGGACGCCATCTTGGATGACGTAATTTAAAGGAACCGTCATTCGGCGAGTAGGCGTCGGTAGAAGAGGATGTTCCGCGTCGGCTGGAAGATGATGGCTCCGGAACAAAGAAGATTGAAGATGCTGCTTCATAGAAGACTTCATCCCGATTATGGACTTCTTCAGCGCCCGCTTGGATCAAGACTTCAGCCCGATGATGGATTTCTTCAGCCGCCGCTTGGATCCAGACTTCAGCCCGAGGATGGACTTCACTCTTCAGCCCCCCGCTTGGGCTTGGATCAAGACTTCGGACCCTCTTCTAGACCGATCGGTGAACCCGGTGAGGTGAAGACAAGGTAGGAAGATCTTCAGGGGCTTAGTGTTAGGTTTATTTAAGGGGGGTTTGGGTTAGATTAGGGGTATGTGAGTGGTGGGTTGTAATGTTGGGGGGGGGTATTGTATGTTTTTTTTTACAGGCAAAAGAGCTGAATTCTTTGGGGCATGCCCCGCAAAGGGCCCTTTTAAGGGCTGGTAAGGTAAAAGAGCTTTGAACTTTTGTAATTTAGAATAGGGTAGGGCATTTTTTTATTTTGGGGGTCTTTGTTATTTTATTAGGGGGCTTAGAGTAGGTGTAATTAGTTTAAAATTGTTGTAATATTTTTCTAATGTTTGTAAATATTTTTTTATTTTTTGTAACTTAGTTCTTTTTTATTTTTTGTACTTTAGTTAGTTTATTTAATTGTATTTATTTGTAGGAATTGTATTTAATTTATTTATTGATAGTGTAGTATAAGGTTTAATTGTAGACAATTGTAGGTATTGTATTTAATTAATTTATTGATAGTGTAGTGTTAGATTTATTTGTAACTTAGGTTAGGATTTATTTTACAGGTAATTTTGTAATTATTTTAACTATTTTAGCTATTAAATAGTTCTTAACTATTTAATAGCTATTGTACCTGGTTAAAATAATTACAAAGTTGCCTGTAAAATAAATATAAATCCTAAAATAGCTATAATATAATTATAATTTATATTGTAGCTATATTAGGGTTTATTTTACAGGTAAGTATTTAGCTTTAAATAGGAATAATTTATTTAATAAGAGTTAATTTATTTCGTTAGATTTAAATTATATTTAATTTAGGGGGTGTTAGGGTTAAAGTTAGACTTAGCTTTAGGGGTTAATAAATTTATTAGAGTAGCGGTGAGCTCCTGTCGGCAGATTAGGGGTTAATACTTGAAGTTAGGTGTCGGCAATGTTAGGGAGGGCAGATTAGGGGTTAATACTATTTATTATAGGGTTATTGAGGCGGGAGTGAGGCGGATTAGGGGTTAATACATTTATTATAGTAGCGCTCAGGTCCGGTCGGCAGATTAGGGGTTAATAAGTGTAGTTAGGTGGAGGCGACGTTGGGGGCGGCAGATTAGGGGTTAATAAATATAATATAGGCGTCGGCGATGTTAGGGCAGCAGATTAGGGGTACATAGGGATAATGTAGGTGGCGGGGGTGTACGGAGCGGCAGATTAGGGGTCAAAAATAATATGCAGGGGTCAGCGATAGCGGGGGCGGCAGATTAGGGGTTAATAAGTGTAAGGTTAGGGGTGTTTAGACTCGGGGTACATGTTAGAGTGTTAGGTGCAGACGTAGGAAGTGTTTCCCCATAGGAAACAATGGGGCTGCGTTAGGAGCTGAACACGGCTTTTTTGCAGGTGTTAGGTTTTTTTTCAGCTCAAACAGCCCCATTGTTTTCTATGGGGGAATCGTGCACAAGCACGTTTTTGAAGCTGGCCGCGTCCGTAAGCACCGCTGGTATCGAGAGTTGAAGTTGCGGTAAATATGCTATACGCTCCTTTTTTGGAGCCTAACGCAGCCCTTCTGTGAACTCTAAATACCAGCAGTATTTAAAAGGTGCGGCCAGAAAAAAGCACGCGTAGCTAACGCACCCCTTTGGCCGCAAAACTCTAAATCTAGGCGTAAGTTCATAATATGAATTACACAGCACTTACTGATACTGGATTGGGCTAATACAAACTCTGGTGGTCCTGGTCCCTGCCCCCAGGCCAAATTGTGCCCCAATGAGTGATGATTTTCTACTTGCCCACAGCACTAGCAGCTAAAGCCAAAAAAAAAGTTAAGGCAGTTAAAAAAATAATAATAACAATGTTGCTGCAGCAGGTTGCACCAGCTGCTCCAAGATTGTGCCTCCCCCTGGCCAGGGCTCCCTATGGCGATTGCCTAGACGGTAAAAATTCTAAAAAATTTTAAAATAAAAAAATAATATTCTTTATTTTGAGGGTAATTGGGGGTTATTTTGAAAATTAACCAGATGTCTGGCCTCTGGTTAATTTTTTGAGCACTAATTGCTACCACAAGCTTGTGGTAGTAATAACCAGCCACTTGTAATGGCTGGTTATTTATCACGCACTTATAAACTGGCGAATTTGCATGTTTACAGGCACGTGATAAAGTAGCACTCCACTTTTAATATAGCCCTTAATATTCTAACAGAAAAACACATGTATGCAAAAATAAAGTTTATTGTTAGATATTATACACTGAATGCAGAGTAATCTGATTTGTATTGGGTGCAGAATTTTTAATTTTAAAAGTGCACCCTCAATTCTAAAATGATAATATAATTTATTTATGATTATTATTTTTATTTAGTTTTTTCTTTGTGCAATGTAAAAACAGTTTACCCAGTGAGACAGGATAAAGTAAATTAAAACTTTAGCTCATGGAGAGCTGCACAAAACATTTATTTATCACGCTACCAAATAAATAGCACTTGTAGCGTGTATATTCAGTGTAATATGATTCAAGAAGCCTTGTTGTTATTTACAGTGGTTACACACTGTTGGCATCAGGCATGTTTAACTCTAAGGTATAGGTGCTGTGAAGTAGAGACTGATTTTGTTGTGCTGCTAAAATAAGCAGTGTCTGATTGTTCTGTGTCTGAATGGTAACAACATACTGTAGATTACTATTAATTATTTAAGGAATAATCCGTTACTACATTCAATATTATTTTATTATCATTTATTTAGTTTTACAAAATTCCACAGCTCTGGGCCCATGAGTAGGGCTACACAATGATGCTGATTTCTGGTAAAAATATAGGGCCAGATTTCGAGTGGAGCTCAAACGTTTGCACCCGAGCGATAAGGGTTTTATCGTGGGTGTTTGCGCTTGTCAGCCTTACCTCTGGTATTACGAGTTGAAAGTAAACGTGATCATTTGAGCGTAATCGTGATTTACGCTAGAATGATTAGCGTGTCGTCAGAGCTCTGGTTAACTGATTCCCAAAACAAAAAAGTTGGACAAAACACATAAAAAATTCATTACAAAGTGGAATTACTCTTATAATAATGCTATTTAATAAAAAATATTAAAATAAAATATGGCACACAAAAGTTATGAAGGCTAAAATATATGAGATCTCAGGTGTTGAAATATTTAACACTTTATTAAATATGAATATTGCAGAAATATGCTTTAACGTGTTTTCATCATTTTAATTGCAAAAGGCTTAAATGCACTTATATATATGTCTATATATGTATACATATGTATTTATGTGTTTATATGTCTGTAACTACATATATGTAGAACAAAAAAGTTAAAAAGCACTTACTGAAAACACTGGAAAACGGGTTTAACAGGCTGTGAAACTGCCTGAAATACAATGACCAAGCACTACTTCCCCAAATACAATATGCACATATACACCCCTCACAAGGCAAGGAAAACAGCGTCGCTCTGGACCGGGGAGGATTTAACCGTCACCTCTTACCCTATTCCAGGCCTGTAATTTTGACAACTTGGCTCAAATCCCAATTCGGTCAAAAGACGATATGGTGAACCGCTGAGAAGCAGGATACTGGGAACACCAGGAGACTTGCCTCGCTACCATTCGCAGCTGAGAGAGGATCGTCACAGAGATGGGGGAGGGTCTGAAATCCAATGCAGGTACACAGAGGTAATACTTGAAGCGTAGGGCGGGTAATGCAGTAGAAAAGCAAAGGACGGCCAAGGATATATTTAAAAATTAACTTTTAATAGATACAGCAAATATAAAAAGGAGATATATACAAGGGGGACAATCACAGGGGAGAGAAGTGTAAGCAACAGGCTTATGCATTTCGGCCGTACATGGCTATGATTACGGCCATGTACGCGTAAGCTTACACTTCTCTCCCCTGTGATTGTCCCCCTTGTATATATCTCCTTTTTATATTTGCTGTATCTATTAAAAGTTAATTTTTAAATATATCCTTGGCGGTCCTTTGCTTTTCTGTAACCACATATAGACACATATATAGACATACATATACCTTTTTAACTCCTTAACGACCAACGACATATGGGGTACATCTTGCAAAAAAATGCAGTTAATGACCCACAACGTACCCCATACGTTGTTGGTCTTGGAAGCAGTGGAAGCGAACCTGATCTCTTCCAGCCACTTTCATGTTATTGCAATGATGCCTCGACATCGAGGCATCCTGCAATAACACTTCTTAGGCATCCTATGCAGAGAGAGCCACTCTGTGGCCCTCTCTGCATCGGACATCAATGGCCGTGATCGTTGGTGGGTGGGAGCCGATGTGGGAGGCAGGTGGGTGGCCACCGATGAGTTCCAGCAGTAAGAGGTGGGCAGGGTCACCGGGTGCACGCACGGATATGCGCACGTGCACGGGGGGGGGGGGTGGACGCATGCACGGGCGGGAGATGGTGGGAACCATTACACTATGGAACATTTTTAAAACTAAAGTGGGAAAGAGGAGGGAGGGAATTGGGATCTAAGGGATCTAAGGGATCTGGGAGGGGGTGGGGGGGTTGGTATTTGGGGGGAAGCTACACTACAGAAAAATAGGGGAAAAAACAAAACAACATTTTATTGTAAACTGGGTACTGGCAGACAGCTGCCAGTACCCAAGATGGCACAAATAAGGTAGAGGGGGAGGGTTAGAGAGCTGTTTGGTGGGGTCAGGGAAGTTGGGGGCTAAGGGGGGATACTACACAGCAGAATATGGCTTTAATTTTTTTTTTTTTTAAATACATTTTATTTTAGTACTGGCAGACTAAATGCGCAATGGCATTTAGCGGACTTCTAATTACCAAAAAGCAATATGTCTGCTAATTCTGAACAAAGGGGATCCCAGAGAAGCATTTACAACCATTTATGCCATAATTGCACAAGTTGTTTGTAAATAATTTCAGTGAGAAATCTAAAGTTTGTGAAAAAATTTGTGAAAAAGTGAACAATTTTTTTTATTTGATCGCATTTGGCAGTGAAATGGTGGTATGAAATATACCAAAATGGGCCTAGATCAATACTTTGGGATGTCTTCTAAAAATAAATATATACATGTCAATGAATATTCAGGGATTCCTGAAAGATATCAGTGTTCCAATGTAACTATCGCTAATTTTGAAAAAAAGTGGTTTGGAAATAGCAAAGTGCTACTTGTATTTATTGCCCTATAACTTACAAAAAAAAGCAAAGAAGATGTAAACATTGGGTATTTCTAAACTCAGGACAAAATTTAGAAACTATTTAGCATGGCTGTTGTTTGGTGGATGTACTGTAGATGTGTAACAGATTTTGGGGGTTTCATTTTTTCCTCATATTTTATAATTTTTTTTATAGTAAATTATAAGATATGATGAAAATAATAGTATCTTTAGGAAGTCCATTTAATGGCGAGGAAAACAGTATATAATATGTGTGGGTACAGTAAATGAGTAAGAGGAAACTTACAGCTAAACACAAACACTGCAGAAATGTAAAAATAGCCCTGGTCCCAAACGGACAGAAAATGGAAAAGTGCTGTGGTCCTTAAAGGATTACTTTCTGTTATAATTTTTAAGCTAAACAACTAACATATTAAAGTTAATAAACATTAATTAAAACCTACTGACCTATATTTTCTCCAAAACGAAGTTTCATAACGTTCTAAAAGTTATATCTTTTATTCGCCGATGATGTCATGTTATCCTGCCCACTATTTTCAGCACTGCATGTTCAAAATACTTAAACCAATAACTTTGTGTTTAAAGCGCCATTTTGAAACCTAGGTATTGTAAACGGATTGGTACAGAGCAAAGGATACCCAGGGAGTGGGTTTGGAAAACAATTAAATTTGCAGACAAGATTTCTGATATACGGTAGAGATATGTTAATGAAATGCTATTGATAAAAAGCGTATTTGGGGTAGTTAGTTAGTAACAGGCATAGAAAATATTTACTTACAGTGGCCCTTTAAGGAGTTAAAGATGTATATGTATGTAGCTCAATGTTAAAGCCCTCATATCTCATATCTTTCAGCCCTTATAAGTTTTTTGTGCAATATTTTATTTGAATAATTTTTATTAGATAGTGTTTTTATGAGTGTAACTGTACTTTGTAACGTATTTTTGATGTTTTATGACACTTTTTAATTTTGCAAATCAGTTAACCACAGCTCTGAGATTGTGGTAATTATTCTAGCGTATATCACGATTGTGCTCAACTTGTAATAATAGCGCAATTTAACCTGCTTACAAACCGATCACGAAAACTGGTGTGCAGTCATTTGCACACCACTTGTAATCTAGCCCAATATATATATAGATAAGATGGAAAACAACTGAATACAAGAAGGGAGCACTCATCTGTACAGATTTCAAACTACAGCAGTAAAACAAACATAACTGTTTTTAACCTCTTTAAAAAGACAGTAAAAGTCAAAATAAAATTTTCATAATTCAAATAGAGCACACGATTTCAACAACTTCCATTATCTAAATGTGCACAGTTTTTTTTATATTTACACTTTCTGAGGCACCAGCTCCTGCTGAGCATGTGCTAGAATTCACAGTATATGCGGATATGCATTTGTGATTGGCTGATGGCTGTCACATTGTGCATTAGGAAGGAAATTGTAACAAAGTTTGACATTTTTCAAAATAAAATCTAGCACTCTTTTGAAATTCCCGATGATCTAATGGTCTCTGGGCTGGCGACATTGTTTAAGAATGCTCGCCAGTACTTCTATTTCTCTTGTGGGATGATCTAAAGCCACTATTTACCCTGAAAACAGGATGTCTTGCTAAGGGGTGTATACTGCATTTTCGTACGTAAAGCAAATTAATACATTACAAAAGTGCGCAATGAAAATTATTCGGAAAGGAAAACCTGTGCATACAAAAGTAACAGCAAAGTTAAGGCACAGTGCACTGAAAAGAGCGTACTTTGATTTGTATTAGGCGTAATATTAAAGTTTATTATAGGCTGGTTCTTCCTGTATACTTTGTCCTCCATTGTGATCTTTTACATAGCAGAGAGCTCTCATTATTTCTATGTGAGACATCACGCCACTCGCAGGGACAGCCCATTTTCTTTCATAATTGTTTTTTCATTTTTTTGCTTGCTTTTGCTTTTGATCATCGTGTTATAAGTATTTTTGCATTGTTTTATTATTATGCATTTATTAATTTTGTTATTCTACTATGTTTAATGGTCCTTTAAAGCATGTAAGGGTATTCAATTAACACATAGGGGATATTTATCAAAGCACCAATCTCAGTGCATTCGCTGGCGTCAATACGCTCGCCAAACATTGCTGCCGTGAATCTGCATACAACGCCCTTATTTATTTAAAAAAATGTCAAAAACACGCGCATCAAATACAGCGCAATGAGCATCGGACTGTGCATCGGACTTTTGATAAATAAGAGTCACCGATGTCGCGAATATACTTATCTATCTAATTCTTTACCCTGATTGTTTATCAAATGAAGACATTTTAATCTTCTTATTGTAAATGTATTCATATACATATATATTTATATCTATATGTATATCTATACCTATATTTATATCTATAACTATATTTATATCTATATCTATAATATATATATATATATATATATATAAATATATATATTTCAAAATAAATTAATATTTATATATATATTTATATTTTCAAATGATTATTGTATATATATATATATATATATATCTATTTATTTATATATATATATATATATATATATATATATATATATATATGTGTGTATTTCGAATTATATATATATATATATATATATATATATATATATATATATATATATACATCATACAGAGAAAGTCCAGCACTCACTTACAAGCTCTCAGCTAAGATTAAAAGCAAAAATAGAAGGGTTGGCCAAATGGGACAAGCCCAGGTACCACGTCAAGGTCCCTTCAAAAACCTGGGACCCTAAAACAGCCACACATTGCAAGCTCTCAATCCAACAAACTGGGAACAAGTGAAGGGTGCACAGGCTTATGTAATTACCCTAGACATATACAAAACATGGAAGGGGACTACACTCTCAGACTGGACTGGGTACACATCCCAACGCCCTGCAACATGCTCAGCCCTGGGTGCTCACTGGCACTCACAGGAAGCTGGGTCTGGGTGCAAGAACCATAGGAAAAATTAGAAAACAAAGTAATACAAAACAGAGAGAAAGTCCAGCACTCACTTACAAGCTTTCAGTTAAGATTAAAAGCAAAAATGTAAGGGTTAGTTACCGCATTTGGCCAAATGGGACAAGCCCAGGTAGCACGTCAAGGTCCCTTCCAAAACCTGGGACCCTAAAACAGCCACACATCGCAAGCTCTCAATCCAACAAACTGGGAACAAGTGAAGGGTGCACAGGATTATGTAATCACCCTAGACATATACAAAACACGGAAGGGGACTGCACTCTCAGAATGGACTGGGTACACATCCCATGATCCTGCAACATGCTCAGCCCTGGGTGCTCACTGGCACTCACAGGAAGCTGTGCTGTCCCCAGAGTCACAGGCAGTAAATCCCAAACAGGTCTGGGTGCAAGAACCATGGGGAAAATTACAAAACAAATTAATACAACTCACAGAGAAAGTTCAGCACTCACTTACAAGCTCTCAGCTAAGATTAAAAGCAAAAAGGGAAGGGTTAGTTACCACATTTGGCCAAATGGGACAAGCCCAGGTACCACGTCAACGTCCTTTCCAAAACCTGGGACCCTAAAACAGCCACACAATGCAAGCTCTCAATCCAACAAACTGGGAACACTCTTTTTACAGTGCTAAAAAGATACCTATACAAAACCAACATTAAAGGTGCTCCTCCTTTATGGCACACAACATATACAAAGAGAGAGAAGAAACCTTATATATCAGAAAGACAAAAAAGGAAACAATATCTGGGGCGCCAAACACAGTCTTAATATATAATGTATCAGGCTACAGATACTAATGGATACTGTGTAGTATCAAAATCTAGTTAGAAATATATTTAATAATGTGCTGTTGCACTACTCGAAAAGTTACAGTAATAAAACAACATTAAAACAAAATAAAAAATAAAATAAAAAATAAAACGTTCACATATGCATATGACAAAATGAAAACAGATACAAATGAAATTTCAAAAGTTCGTTTTTTTGGACTCCAGATTGAAAGTATGAATCCAACGATCCTGGTCAAAGAATGGCAAAGTTTTTCACTTAAAGGTGCACTTTTTTACCGAACGCAGGACAGTCTTTAACACAGGGCAAAAGGGGCAGCTGCCCAGGGCCCAGTTTCTGTTGAGGGGCCCAAGAGTCCTTAAAAAAAAAAAGGACTGCTGATGTGACATGGGGAACACACACATTCAGTCCTAATACTGTCACAGTCAAAAGTACTCTGCTTATATTTATTTTTTTTAAACTGTGCCAGACCGTGCCGGTGTCATGTGGCATGCCAAGCTATTGCCATGTGCTGTTTTAGATGTGCACTGTGCAGCACTGAATGCAAAGTCCTAACTCGGAATTCAGCCATTCCCACAGCATCATATAAGGTCCTACTGGGGTTACCAATGTTACCAGGTAACTGCTCTGGTGGTAGGGATTGTTTCTGGGTAGGGCTGACTGTAGGCGCATGCAGCAGAAAGCTGGTGCGGCAAGCACATGAGGATTTGAGCATCTGTGCAGCTGCATACACTGCTCTATTCAGTCTTGAGGCTGTGTGACTCATCTCACACTGTATCCATGCAGCCTTGGACAGACAGCATCCAGTCTGCTGGTCCCCTTAGCCCTGCTCTTTCTGCTGTGGCCCTAAGATCAACTAACTGAAGTTTGTTAGAGGAACAGTGCTTTGTAGAAAGGTGCCAGTGGGAAGAATAAGTGAGTGCACACATACCCCTCCCCATGCAGCATTGTCTAGTGCAGGGTGAGAGGGAACTTGTTTCTAGCAAAGAAGTGACATGTGTTGCTGTGGCTGATGTATAGTGTCATGCTGATACTTCACACATTAATGTAAGGTTTATTTTTATAGTTTATGTTTTCTCTCTGTCTCAGATTTTACAGCTTCCCATAGTAGTTTTGTTGTTCCAGTTAGTAAACTTATACTGCACCTCCATGCTTCCTCCTCATTGTTTACCTTGCTTTGCTCTTGTTGCTGCCCTAAATCTCTTTAACCAGCTAACCTCACACCAGAATCACATTCAAAATAATATTAAATGAATCGACAGTGGAGGAATTTATATATTTATTTACTTATTAGTACTGCTTAGGTCCAGTTTCACATATTGCAATTTATTTAATTTTTTAAAATGATTAGCTCATCAGTGGATAATCCACTGCTGGACTAATAATTAAAAAAAAATTGATTTAGTTGTTTTTTGGAATGTTGGGTGGAGAGCGTAATTGCATGGGGGGGGGGGGGCAAGAATTTTTTTTGCCCAGGGTCCAGTCAATATTAAAGACGGCCCTGACCGAACGTGAAATGTAATGGTTGTAAATGGTCCTTATAGGGGATCCTTATCCTCCTGGTCCTTTTCCGTCTGAGACCCGCAATCATAACTTCATAAGTTTCCGAGCTCTTCTGGATACAAACGTATCCAGACAGGAATAGCCAAACTAAAAAAAAACTTTCAAATTTTTTTTTTTCCTTTTACAGATAATTCCTCTCAGTCTCTCAGGAGAGTGTTGCAGTTTACCTTGCTGCTGATATTCATTCTGTGATGTTTTATTTGTATTACTCAGATAGAGCATGCAATTGTAAGCAAATATATAGTTTAATAATATTAGCAATTTATATTTGTTCTCTTGCTATCCTTATTTGAAAAATAAATCATGTAAGCTAAGGAGAACGCAAATTTTTGGTTCATAACCACGGACAGCACTTGTTTAATGGTGGATGTATTTATCCACAAATAAGCAAGAACAGCCCAGGTTGTGAACCAAAAATGGCACATCTTTAAATATTACAATCTTGCTTTTCAAATCAAGATAGAAAGAGAATGAAGATGAATTGACAATAGGATAAAATTAGAAGGTTGCATTAAACTGCATGCTCTATCTGAATCATGAAAGCAAATATTTGGTTTTATTATCTCTTTAATCTCACAAACAGATAAGAATATAGGTGACTGCTGCTCATTGTTCTCTCTCTCTTGCTCTCTCTCTCTTTCTTTCTCTCTTTTTCTCTCTCTCTCTCTCTCTCTCTCTCTCTGTCTCTCTCTTTCTTTCTCTCTATTTCTCTTTTTCTCTCTCTTTCTCTCTTTCACTCTCTCTCTCTTTCTCTCTCTCTCTCCCTCTCCAAAACACAGAAGGGGACTGCACTTTCAGACTGGACTGTGTAAACATCCTATGACCCTGCAACATGCTCAGACCTGGGTGCTCACTGGCACTCAAAGGAAGCTAAGCTATCCCCAGAGTCACAGGCAGTTACGTTCAGACAGGCCTGGGTGCAAGGACCATAGTGAAAATTACAAAACAAATTAATACAACACACAGAGAAAGTCAATAACTCACTCGCAAGCTCTCAGCTAAGATTAAACTCAAAAATGGAAGGGTTAGTTACCGCATTTTGACAAAAATATGACAAGCACAGGTACCTCGTCAAGGTCCCTTCCAAAACCTGTGTCCCCCTAAAGCAGCCACACAATGCAAGCTCTCAATCCAACAAATTGTGAACAAGTGAAGGGTGCACAGGTAACTAAACCTTCTATTTTTAATTTTAATCTTAGCTGAGAGCTTGTAAATGAGTGCTGGACCTTCTCTGTGTGTTATATATATATATATATATATATATATATATATATATATATATATATATATATATATACTGTATATATATATATATATATTGTCATTGGCTTACACATGTATTAATTTCAAAACCTGTAGTGCATTGCTGCTCCTTCAACAAATGATAGCAACAGAATAAATAAAAGTTTTTGGTATGGGTGAAATGTAACGCTGTTTAAAGGGACAGTGAAAATAATAATAATTTTAAACAACTTTCAAATGTACTTTTAGCAACAATTTTGCATTGTTCACTTGGTATTCTTTGTTGAAAGGTAAACATAGGAGGTTCATATGCTAATTTCTTAGACCTTGAAGACTGCCTTTAAACCGAATTAATTTATACCACTGGAGGGCATTAGTTCATGTGTTTTATATTGATAACATTGAGCTCATGCATGTGAAGTTACCCTGGAGTGAGCACTGATTGGCTAAAATGCATTTAAATGACAATAATTGCAAAAAATATCCAAAATATATAATCTTTTGGAGAAAAAACAATAGTGAAAAGTAATATTGCAGAAATAAAAATACTGTATGTTGCACTGTCAGTCCTGACAACATTATTGGCCAAAATTGACCGCCTGAATATAGTCTGCTCGAGCTTGGACTCCCCTTGCATAATTTTCCTCCATACTCTATCAGGGATTTTAATGGCAATGTTGTGCAACATACAGCATATTAAGAAAATAAAAGAGACTTTGGAGGGGACGTACTGAAGAACCCCGCCGGAGATGTCCAAGCAGCAGAAACTCCTCTTCAATACGCCAAAAGTGCGCTCAATCACTGATCGTGTGGCGATGTGGGCCTTGTTGTAGTGCACCTCTTCCACTCTGTTGGGGTTGTGGACGGGTGTGAACAGCCACGGAAAACAAGAATATCCAGAATCACCTGCGTAAAAGAAATAGAGCATTGATATTAGCAAGCAGAATGAATAAAATCTATAATATACATATGTGTAAATATATAAGAGATATTTACCTATGAGGATTCCCTCTGGCATTTATCCCTCCTGGAACTGATGATAGATGGCAGAATTCCAGAGGATGAAGGAATCGTGGTTGGAACCAGGGAGTCCAGAGTGGACGCTCATTATCCTCAACCTGGCATCACAGATGACCTCGATATTCAGCAAGAGGTTATGCTTCATGTCCCGTTATGGCTCCTCTTTACCCCTGGGTGGCTTCACCAATATATGAGTGCAATCTATGGCCTCCAATACTCTTGGCAACACAGCAAGATGATAAAACTGGAGCTTGACAGCATGCCACTCCTCAGGTGTATTGGAGAAGTGGACATGATGGACTAGGCATTGGTGCAAGGCACTAAGGACAACCTTCAGATGAGGGGAGAAGGTTGCCTGGCTCATACCTATACCTAGACCTGTCACAGCCTGGAATGATCCAGTTGCCAAAAAATAGAGGACCGATAGTAATTTTACCATCCCAGGGATTGCCCTTGTCCTTGCAGTCAGTGATTCGAGAGAGTCCTTGATTTCGACATAGAGCCTCTCAATAGAAGCCCTATCGAGTCGAAATCAACAGATCACCTCTCGATCACTGAGGGCATGGAGACCAACCCTTGGCAGGAAAACTCTCGGCACCCATTGGCATCTTTGTTGACGCTCCACAGCTATCATCACCCGTCTTGCCCTGCGTCTCCGTAGTAACAGGACAAACCGTATAATGTTAAGTATATCCATTGCCAAAGAATAATGAAATGAAGTGTGTGGATTGAAACCGCTTTTTATAATGCCAAGTTCTACAGCTGTAAATTATTGCACTAATTGATTGAATAAGTTATGCACCACACATTACATAACAAATTAATGACAGGATTTCTGTATGTTTGCATCATTAGACGAGCACAAAGTGTATGTGCCATCATTGTGCGAGCACAATGTTGTTGTTTATAAGGTAATATGTATGGAATTATACCATCTAGGTGAGTTCACCAGCTGTAAATGCAGGAGTATTGTTTGTGGAATTAACTAAATCACTTATGCACAACACAAGAGTATTTAGCAATAGATTAAATCATTACTCTGGTTTTCTGTTTTTGGATGGCAGCGTCGTGGAGGCTTAAATGGTCAGTGATTATGGTGTTTTCAAACTCCCAAATTAAAGAACAATGGGGTGTATTAACATTGCCATTAACAATGGCTTATAAAGAGAATACAATGTAGAACATTTTGAAATGTAATTAGTGTGCAACAGTTTTCAGTCTCTTGCTATCCTTTGTGGGAAGGAGAATGCCATTTTAAAGACATTTTCATTTATTTTGTATGCAACAGTTTTCAGTCTCTTGCTATCCTTTGTGGGGAGGAGAATGCAATTTTAAAGTAATTTTCATGTATTTTGCTTGCAACAGTTTTCAGTCTCTTGATATCCTTTGTGAGAAGTAGAATGCCATTTTAAAGACATTTTCATGTATTTTGTATGCAACAGTTTTCAGTCTCTTGCTATCCTTTGTGGGGAGGAGAATGCCATTTTAAAGTCATTATCATGTATTTTGCATGCAAAAGCTTTCAGTCTTTTGCTATCCTTTGCAGGAAGGAGAATGCAATTTTAACGACATTTCCATGTTCTTTGTATGCAACTGTTTTCAGTCTCTTGCTATCATTTGTGGGAGGAGAATGCCATTTTAAAGTCATTTTCATGTATTTTGCATGCAACAGTTTTCAGTCTCTTTGTAGGAAGGATGATGCCATTTTAAAGACATTTTCATGTATTTTGTATGCAACAGTTTTCAGTCTCTTGCTATCCTTTGTGGGGAGGAGAATGCCATTTTAAAGTCATTTTCATGTATTTTTCATGCAACAGTTTTCAGTCTATTGCTTTCCTTTGTGGGAAGGAGAATGCCATTTTAAAGACATTTCCATGGAGCAATTCTCTGAAGGGAGCAATTGTAAAGGAGCGTGTGAAGATGAAAAAATAGTATTGCCAATAAGCACTGAATCCTACATTTGTATAACAGCACTTAGCCCTAAGTGATTAATTCATTATCCCATGATGATAATCAAGGTCTTAACTGTGCTGCACTATTTATGGTGATAATTAAAATGCACATACCATATAAAAAATATTTCTGGTACTAAAAACATATCAGAACATGATATTAAACAATTATTTCAGCTAGATGCAGTTATATAACATATGCATTGTATAATGCTTACAAGAATCTCTTTAACTGTATTATTTGATGTTAACAACATTTATATGCTACTGTTAACAAAATATGAATTAGGTTATAGCAATGTTACTATTGCATTATAGGGCCAGATTAGAAGAAGCACGCTAATGCTAATTCAGGTATCGATAAGCAGTATTGATATTACAAGTCAATGGTAAATCAGATTTCTTTCATGTAATTGGCAAGAGTCCATGAGCTAGTGACGTATCAAATATACAATCCTACCAGGAGGGGCAAAGTTTCCCAAACGTCAAAATGCCTATAAATACACCCCTCACCACACCCACAATTCAGTTTTTACAAACTTTGCCTCCTATGGAAGTGGTGAAGTAAGTTTGTGCTAAGATTTCTACGTTGATATGCGCTTCTCAGCATTTTGAAGCCCGATTCCTCTCAGAGTACAGTGAATATCAGAGGGTTGTGAAGGGAGTATCACCTATAGAATGCAATGGTTTTCCTCGTGGGAGATCTATTTAATAGGCTCTCTGTTATCGGTCGTAGAGATTCATCTGTAGTCTCATATTCCATTACCATTACTGATAACTTTTTCAGTACTGGTTTGGCTATCTGCTATATGTGGATGGGTGTCTTTTGGTAAGTATGTTTTCATTACTTAAGACACTCTCAGCTGTGGTTTGGCACTTTATGCATTAATATAAAGTTCTAAATATATGTATTGTACTTATATTTGCCATGAGTCAGGTTTATGTATATTTCCTTTTGCAGACTATCAGTTTCATATTTGGGAGAAAAACATATTTAGGAAAATATTTTTCTTACCTGGGGTATAGTCTTTTTTCAATTGACTGCTTTTACATAAAATTTCCTGGGCAAAATTAAGCTTGCGAGGGCGCAAAATGCCAAAGTTTATTGCGTCATTCTTGGCGCAAGAGTTTTTTTGGAGCAAAGGTACGTTCAATGACGCAAATTCGTAATTTCCAACGTCTTCGTTGACGCCGAGTTCCTTGCACAAGGTTGTGTCTTCAATGACGCGAGTGTGTCATTTCCGGATGCTGTTAGCGCCAAAAAAATTTCAGTTTGCGTTGTGCGTCATACTTGGCACCAAATAATTTCATTATTTTCAAACTCCTTTCCTATATGACTCTTGCCTTTTTTCTATATCAGAGAGCTATGCTGTTTGCATTTTTTTCCCATTCCTGAAACTGCCATATAAGGAAATTGATAATTTTGCTTTATACGTTGTTTTTTCTCTTACATTTGCAAGATGTCTCAATCTGAACCTGTTTCAGAAACCACTGCTGGAACCCTGCTGCCTGATAACAGTTCTACTAAAACTAAGTGCATTTGTTGTAAATTTGTGGATATTATATCTCAAGCTGTGGTATGTAATAGTTGTCATGATAAGATTTTACATGCAGAGAATGGGTACATCAGTAAAAGTACAATGCCTGTTGTTCCTTCAACATCAAATGTACATTATATACCTGTGAATATAAAAGATTTTATTGCTGATGCGATTCAGAAGGCTTTGTCTGCCATCCCACCATCTAATAAACGTAAAAGGTCTTTTAAAACTTCTCATAAAGTTGATGAAATTTCAAATGACCGACAACATAATGAATTATCCTCCTCTGATGAGGATCTATCTGATTCAGAAGATCCTTCATCAGATATTGACACTGTGCGATTGGAGCTTCCTCTCCTCTGGACCCGACCCGCTGGTTTGGCTTCAGAGAACACCGACAACATAATGAATTATCCTCCTCTGATGAGGATCTATCTGATTCAGAAGATCCTTCATCAGATATTGACACTGTGCGATTGGAGCTTCCTCTCCTCTGGACCCGACCCGCTGGTTTGGCTTCAGAGAACACGGAGAGCAGCCGACCTGAACTACCATCATCTCAGTGTTGCTCACAACGGGTAAACATCTTAACCCTTCCAGTGACTTTCACCTTATCTTCCTTGTGAAAAGGATGCTGTACTGAATTTTTTAAAATGGAGTATATTCTTTCCTTGTTAAAAAAGGTGTTGATTACATTGGATATTGAGGAAACTAGTCCTCTTGATATTAAAACTATTAAACATTTAAATTCTGTTTATAAACCTCCTGTGGTTACTCCAGAGGATTTTCCAGTTCCTGATGCTATTTCTGATATGATTTCTAAGGAATGGAATAGGCCTGGTACTTCTTTTATTCCTTCTTCAAGGTTTAAAAAATCGTATCCTTTTCCAGCAGTTAGATTGGAGTTTTGGGAAAAGATGCCCAAAGTTGATGGGGCTCTTTCTACTCTTGCTAAATGTACTTCTATTCCTATGGAAGATTGTACTTCTTTTAAAGATCCTTTAGATAGGAAACTTGAATCCTATCTAAGGTAAGCTTATTTATATTCTGGCCATCGTCTCAGGCCTGCCATTTCTATGGCTGATGTTGCAGCTGCATCAACTTTTTGGTTGGAAAGTTTAGCGCAACAGGAAATGGATCCTGATTTGTCTAGCATTGTTCACTTGCTTCAACATGCTAATCATTTTATCTGTGATGCCATTTTTGATATCATCAAAATTGATGTTACATCTATGACTTTAGCTATTTCAGCTAGAAGAGCTTTGTGGCTCAAATATTGGAATGCTGACATGGTATCTAAGTCTAGATTACTGTCTCTTTCTTTCCAAGGTAATAAGTTATTTGTTTCTCAGCTGGATTTGATCATTTCAACTGTCACTGGGGGGAAGGTAGTTTTTTGCCTCAGGATAAAAGATCTAAGGGTAAATCTAAAGCTTCTAGCCATTTTCGTTCCTTTCGACAAAGTAAAGAACAGAAACCTAATCCTTCCCCCAAATAATCTGGTTCCAATTGGAAACCTTCTTCAAGTTGGAGTAAATCCAAGCTGTTTAAGAAACCAAAGCCAGCCCCCAAATCTGCATAAAGGTGCGGCCCTCGTTCCAGCTCAGCTGGTAGGGGCAGATTAAGATTCTTCCAAAACATTTTGGCAGATTCTGTCCAAAATCAATGGATTCAGAGTATTTTATCTTTCAAGGGTACCGAATAAGTTTCAGAGTAAGATCTCCTGTGAGAAGATTTTTTCTCTCACGCATCCCAGCAAATCCAGTAAAGTCTCAGGCTTTTCTGAAGTGTGTTTCAGACCTGGAGCTTAATCATACCAGTTTCGTTTCAGGAACAGGGTCTGGGGTTTTATTCAAATCTATTCATTGTCCCAAAGAAAGAAAATTAATTCAGGCCAGTTCTGGATCTGAAAATTTTGAATCGTTATGTAAGAGTGCCAACTTTCAAAATGGTGACTACAAGGACTATTCTGCCTTTTGTTCGGCAAGGGCATTATATGTCCACAATAGACTTACAGGATGCATATCTTCATATTCCGATTCATCCAGACCACTATCAGTTTCTGAGATTCTCTTTTCTAGACAATGTAGGACAAAAAAGACAAAAAAGCGCACCTCGATTCAAGCGGATTTATTGGACAAATGACTGACAGATATATACAAGGTAAGTAATACACTCACCAGATGCGTAGCATCAACATGCACATAAAACTTAAAGATGATCTTGCAGGAGTAGCAGAATAGAGCGGTATTGATCTCCACTTCCCACCCCCACTTCACGGCCAGCAATTGCGACAATATCCTGTAAGCCCTTGGGAAATCTCTCTCCTAGACTTCGTCCTCATCTGGGTACTCTTCCACAGGTGTGCGATTGGAGCTTCCTCTCCTCTGGACCCGACCCGCTGGTTTGGCTTCAGAGAACACGGAGAGCAGCCGACCTGAACTACCATCATCTCAGTGTTGCTCACAACGGGTAAACATCTTAACCCTTCCAGTGACTTTCACCTTATCTTCCTTGTGAAAAGGATGCTGTACTAAACTTTCATTAGATTTCATTTGAACTTTGTTGCCCCTGTATTTGCACATTGTATACGGGACATTTTATTATTTGATTATTGTGCTTGTGAGTTAATGTTTTGCCATTGGGCCCATGGAAGCAGTAACATCACATAATTTTGGAATTTAGGAATCTTGGTTTGAACGCAGGGATTGTTTTAAACACTATTATTGTGTAATATTTTTATGGAAGGGTTTTAGCGCAGAAGGTTTTTTGATGTGTCTTTTCTAGACAAGCATTACCAATTTGTCGCTCTTCCATTTGGCCTAGCGACAGCTCCAAGAATCTTTTCAAAGGTTCTCGGTGCCCTACTCTCTGTAATCAGAGAACGGGGTATTGCAGTGTTTCCTTATTTGGACGATATCTTGGTACTAGATCAGTCTTTACAGTCTGCAGAATCTCACACAAATCAACTAGTGTTGTTTCTTCAAAGACATGGTTGGAGGATCAATTTACCAAAAAGTTCTTTGATTCCTCAGACAAGGTTCACCTTTTTAGGTTTCCAGATAGATTCAGTGTCCATGACTCTGTCTCTAACAGAAAAGAGACAATCAAAATTGTTTTCAGCTTGTCGGAACCTTCAGTCTCAATCATTCCCTTCAGTAGTTATGTGGATGGAAGTTTTAGGTCTCATGACTGCAGCATCGGACGCGATCCTCTTTGCTCGTTTTCATATGAGACCTCTCCAGTTTTGTATGCTGAACCAATGGTGCAGGGATTATACAAATATATCACAATTAATATCCTTAAATCCCAATGGTTGACTTTCTCTGACATGGTGGTTAGATCATCATTGTATAGTTCAAGGGGCCTCTTTTGTTCATCCAATCTGGACTGTGATCACAACAGATGCAAGTCTTTCATGTTGGGGAACTGTCTGGGGAACTCTGACAGCACGAAGGGGTTTGGAAATCTCAAGAGGCGAGGTTACCAATCAATATTTTAGAATTCCGTGCTATTTTCAGGGCTCTTCAGGTTTGGCCTCTGTTGAAGAGAGAACTGTTCATTTGTTTTCAGACAGACAATATCACAACTGTGGTATATGTCAATCATCAGGGTGGGACTCACAGTCCCCAAGCTATGAAAGAAGTATCTTGCTCCTGTATAATTTCTGCAGTTCATATCCCAGGTATAGTCAATTGGGAAGCAGATTATCTCTGCCACCAGACTTTACATCCGGGAGAGTGGTCGCTCCATCCAGATGTGTTTTCTCAGATTGTTCAAATGTGGGGTCTCCCAGAAATTTATCTGATGGCTTCCCATCTAAACAAGAAACTACCCAGGTACCTGTCCAGGTCCAGGGATCCTCAGACGGAAGCGGTGGATGCTTTAGCAGTTCCTTGGTGTTACCAACCTGCTAATATCTTCCCACCTCTGGTTCTTCTTCCAAGAGTAATTTCCAAGATCATCATGGAACAATCGTTTGTGTTGCTGGTAGCTCCAGCATGGCCTCACAGGTTTTGGCATGTGGATCTTGTTCGGTTGTCCAGTTGCCAACCTTGGCCACTTCCATTAAGGCCAGACCTTCTGTCTCAAGGTCCGTTTTTCCATCAGGATCTTAAATCATGAAATTTGAAGGTATGGAAATTGAACGTCTAGTGCTTAGTCATAGAGGTTTCTCTGACTCAGTGATTAATACTATGTTACAGGCTTGTAAATCTGTTTCTAGGAAGATTTATTATCGAGTTTGGAAGACTTATATTTCATGGTGTTCTTCTCATAAATTCTCCTGGCATTCTTTTAGAATTCCTAGAATTTTACAGTTTCTTCAGGATGGTTTGGATAAGGGTTTGTCTGCAAGTTCCTTGAAGGGACAAATCTCTGCTCTTTCTGTTTTATTTCACAGAAAGATTGCTAAGCTTCCTGATATTCACTGTTTTGTACAGGCTTTGGTCCATATCAAGCCTGTCATTAAATCAATCTCTCCTCCTTGGAGTCTTAATTTGGTTGTGAAGGCTTTACAGGCTCCTCCATTTGAGCCTATGCATTCTTTGGACATTCAACTACTTTCTTGGAAAGTGTTGTTCCTTTTGTCCATCTCTTCTGCTAGAAGAGTTTCTGAATTATCTGCTCTTTCTTGTGAATCTCCTTTTCTGATTTTCTATCAGGATAAGGCAGTTTTGGGGACTTCATTTAAATTTCTACCCAAGGTTGTGAATTCTAACAACATTAATAGAGAAATTGTTGTCCCTTCTTTGTGTCCTAATCCTAAGAATTCTTTGGAGAGATCCTTACATTCTTTGGATGTGGTAAGAGCTCTCAAATATTATGTCGAAGCTACTAAAGATTTCAGGAAGACTTCTAGTCTATTTGTTATCTTTTCTGGTTCTAGGAAAGGTCAGAAGACTTCTGCCATTTCCTTGGCATCTTGGTTAAAGGTTTTGATTCATCAGGCTTATTTAGAGTCAGGTCAGGCCCCGCCTCAGAGAATTACAGCTCATTCTACTAGATCAGTCTCCACTTCGTAGGCTTTTAAGAATGAAGCTTCAGTTGATCAGGTTTGCAAAGCAGCAACTTGGTCTTCTTTTCATACATTTATTAAATTCTACCATTTTGATGTATTTGCTTCTTCGGAAGCAGTTTTTGGTAGAAAAGTTTTTCAGGCAGCTGTTTCAGTTTGATTCCTCTGCTTATGTTTGAGTTTTTTCTTTTCATTATGAGAATAAACTTATATTTTGGGTTGTGGATTTATTTTTTTTCAGCGGAAAATGGCTGTTATTATTTTATCCCTCCCTCTCTAGTGACTCTTCTGTGGAATTCCACATCTTGGGTATTACTATCCCATATGTCTCTAGCTCATGGACTCTTGCCAGTTACATGAAAGAAAACATAATTTATGTAAGAACTTACCTGATAAATTAATTTATTTCATATTGGCAAGAGTCCATGAGACCCACCATGAGACCCACCCTTTTTATGGTGGTTATGACTTTTTGTATAAAGCACAATTATTTCCAAAATTCCTTTGTTGATGCTTTTTACTCCTTTCTATATCACCCCACTAATTGGCTATTCGTTAAACTGAATTGTGGGTGTGGTGAGGGGTGTCGGGCTTCAAAATGCTGAGAAGCGCATATCAACATAGAAATCTTAGCACAAACTTACTTCACCACCTCCATAGGAGGCAAAGTTTGTAAAAACTGAATTGTGGGTGTGGTGAGGGGTGTATTTATAGGCATTTTGAGGTTTGGGAAACTTTGCCCCTCCTGGTAGGATTGTATATCCCATACGTCACTAGCTCATGGACTCTTGCCAATATGAAAGAAATGAATTTATAAGGTAAGTTCTTATATAAGTTTTTCCAGAGATGGGTTAGCATGGTCAACATTGCGTTAGCACAACCATTACTTTCTATGGAGGTTACAACCGCGCTAAACAGCAATCATATTACAAATTGAAAGTTATAGGTTGCACTCAATCGAAAGCCAAAATTGCGCTACAAAATTTCTAAAAATGTATATGAGTGTATACATGTATTTATGTGTTTATATATGTAAATATGTATGTGGACTTTGAGCCCTTTCCAGTCAAATATCTTGAAACATGCAATATAATTATTTTTTTTAATAAAGTTTTTTATTTTGAAATATACATAACAATAACAAATGCTTTTACAAGGGTATTCGTTGGAGATGCAATATCATTTTTATTCATTTTTAAATGTTTTAATGTGTTTTAAATAAAAATACTTTAAATCCATTTGTTCTTAGAAGAAAATATTATTTTTAAATAGACATTTATATATATATATATATCTATTGCTTAAGTGACAAGATGTGCACACAATTTATTTTTTTCATTTAAAAGAGAATATTCATCATTTATTACATTACATTTATTAAAATTTGTTCTTGAAAACAAAAAAACAAAACAGTTTTTTTTTTCTGTGGTAGCTGGTATAGTTACCTCCCACCATGAGATATTTTGGAATTAGTGGCAATTCATATTTGTTTACTGAAAATATGAACAACTTTTTTGCAACCTTTTTAAAATATATATAAAAAATTTCACTGCTGCTCTTTTATATTGATTGGAACATATATTGAATACATTGCCCCTTTAAATCTTAATGGTATGCGGCAGTGTGATATATATGTACTGTATATTATGGAGTTCTGAACTGATATAATGCAAACATTTATTTTAAAATAAATAATTGCTCTAGATAAAAAATAATAATATTTATAATATATATTTAAAATATATGAGATGTCAAGCTACTGTACATTGGAAAAAAATAACCTCATGTATAACATGGTATCAAACCTGATTGTCCCCAGGGATTCTTTTCTCTTCCCTGGATACTCTGGGTCCTCCTTATAACAAGGATCACCAGACGGCCATTTTGCTGTGCTACTTTGTCAAAGCAGCAATAAGATAATACAATATAGACGACTTCTGGAGAGAACACTCTAAATACCATTAATATGTTTAGGTCTTGACACTTTTTATTGCAATATTTTCATTAACTCTGTAATATTAGATATATTAAAAGTTGAATATAAAATTGATAATTTAGAACATATATATTAAAGAATGCATAATACTTTATAAAAACTACAAATGTTTTCACGTACAATATGAAATTTTCATTTTTTTTAAAAAATCTGTTCAAATGGCTATTTTGTTTTATTGTAATCTCTTAATAAACTCTGTAATATTAGATATATTAAAATTTGAATATTAATTGATAATTTAGAGCAAATATATCAAAGAATACATAATACTTAATAAAAATTACAAATGTTTTCATGTACAATATGATCTTTTCATTTTTTTTAAAAAATCTGTTCAAATGGCTATTTTGTTTTATTGTAATCTCTTAATAAACTCTGTAATATTAGATATATTAAAATTTGAATATTAATTGATAATTTAGAGCAAATATATCAAAGAATACATAATACTTAATAAAAATTACAAATGTTTTCATGTACAATATGATCTTTTCATTTTTTTAAAATTTGTTGAATCAGCTTCTATTAAAAGTTCATTTTTTTAAATAAATACATGAAGCCTATTGCCATATAACATATTCAACGCTATTTTATTTGTTTATACATAAAAACAATGAATATGAGGAAATCTAAGAGGTATATGCAGATGATGAATGATGATTTTGGTTTTAAATATGTAATATAACCAATCAAGAAAAATATTATGCAGGTGTTAATATAAACCAAACAATATGCATATGACTTTGCAAATGACTGTGTTAACCTTTTTATATTTCAACAAAACAATAAACAAGCCATAGCGAAAAAATAATTCATCACAGATTATTATGAATTAAATTATTTTATAAGAATGTTTCTACAACTTGCTAGCAAATTGCCGGAGCACATTGTCATTCACTGATATTGCTATAGGTGCCCTGACTCTGCTCCTCAAATGTTTCTAAGCAGCACAACCTGTTCCCTGTCAATAAAAGCTGTAAATCACTACCCCTATAGTACTTCCTTACACACAACTTCAGACACTCTCCTATCCTTAAACACACCCACTCTTATACCCCCTTTTCATTAAAGTCTGAACTTATAGGAAATACATATATTTATAAGGTTAAATAGGAAATGTGGAATAGTGTGCCACTGATAACTAAAAGAGGACCTTCTTTCTTTATTCTCTTATGAAAAAATGTCATACTCATGTAGACCTATGACATATGGCAAAATTGTTTAAAAAGCATATACATGTTCAGTACGCTTATGCTCAAAAGGCATTCTCTTATGTACATTTCTTCTACCTACCTACTTACCTACCTACCTACCTACCACTACCTTCATGAAGATGTCTTTAGAATCTAAAAGACAAAAAAAAGAGAGCTTTTTTTATTTAAAAAAAAAGAAGAGCCATGATTTTTTAAGCTATTTCCACGACAATAATTTCCATTGATGGAAAACTCTTATAGAATGTTATGTTTCTTAATTGTGTACGTTTAGGAAATACGCACTTTTATGTGATTAAATTGGGTCTGACGGTTCTTAAAGGGACATGGAACCCATTTTTTTCCTTTATGATTCAGAGGGTGCATGCAATTTTAAACAACCTTCCTATTTATGTCTATCATCTAATTTGTTTAGTTCTCTTATTCTTTGTTGAAAATGATACTTAGCTAGGCTCAGGAGATGCTGATTGGTGGCAAAACATACAGTATATCCTTTATGTTATTGGCTCACCCATATGCATTGCTGTTTTTTCAACAAAGGATACCAAAAGAATAAGGCTAAATATATAATAGAAGTAAAATGGAAAATTGTTTAAAATTGTATGCTCTATCTGAATCACAAAAGGAATAAAATAGGGTTTCTTGTCCCTTTAAGCCTTGATAACCAGGAAAATAGCAGAAGAAGGCCTTTTTACAGGTTTGCTAGCTATATTATTAAGAAGGGTTATACATGTTTAGTTTGTGTGCGCATTCGTATTAATTGCTACTTTTGTTACTCCCTTTACAACTATGAGCACAATAATAGATGAAGAAAAATATGGAATAAATGAACATGCAAGGTTTTTTTTTTTTTTTACAAAATTAAATACAACTATTTTAAGCACCAATTCCTAGATGGGTATTTATGTAACTGAATACCTGTTATTATGGATTTATTTATTGCATAATATGTGCTATTTTAAACAACATATACTTTTAAGGAGTTGATTAAACCACGCAATGGAGATTTTGTGTTTAGCTAGATTAGAAAAAAACATAATTTATGTAAGAACTTACCTGATAAATGCATTTCTTTCATATTGGCAAGAGTCCATGAGCTAGTGACATATGGGATATACAATCCTACCAGGAGGGGCAAAGTTTCCCAAACCTCAAAATGCCTATAAATACACCCCTCACCACACCCACAATTCAGTTTAACGAATAGCCAAGCAGTGGGGTGATAAAGAAAGGAGTAGAAAGCATCAACAAAGGAAATTTGGAAATAATTGTGCTTTATACAAAAAAATCATAACCACCATAAAAAGTGTGGGCCTCATGGACTCTTGCCAATATGAAAGAAATTAATTTATCAGGTAAGTTCTTACATAAATTATGTTTTCTTTCATGTAATTGGCAAGAGTCCATGAGCTAGTGACATATGGGATAGCAATACCCAAGATGTGGAGTCTTCCACTCAAGAGTCACTAGAGAGGGAGGGAATAAAACAAAAACAGCCATATTCCGCTTAGAAAATAATCCACAACCCAAAAATAAGTTTATTTTCACTTTTGAAAGAAAAAACTTAAATCAAAAAGCAGAAGAATCAAACTGAAACAGCTGCCTGAAGAACTTTTCTACCAAAAACTGCTTCCGAAGAAGCAAATACATCAAAATGGTAGAATTTAGTAAATGTATGCAAAGAGGACCAAGTGGCTGCTTTGCAAATCTGATCAACTGAAGCTTCATTCTTAAAAGCCCATGAAGTAGAGACCCGACTCCAAATAAGCTTGATGAATCAAAAGTTTCAACCAAGAAGCCAAGGAAATAGCAGAAGCTTTCTGACCTTTCCTAGGACCAGAAAATAAAACAAATAGACTAGAAGTCTTCCTGAAATTTTTAGTAGCTTCCACATAATATTTCAAAGCTCTTACCACATCCAAAGAATGTAAGGATCTCTCCAAAGAATTCTTAGGATTAGGACATAAAGAAGGGACAACAATTTCTCTACTAATATTGTTAGAATTCACAACCTTAGGTAAAAATTGAAAAGAAGTCCGCAAAACTGCCTTATCCTGATGAAAAACCAGAAAAGGAGACTCACAAGAAAGAGCAGATAGCTCAGAAACTCTTCTAGCAGAAGAGATAGCCAAAAGGAACAACACTTTCAAAGAAAGTAGTTTAATGTCCAAAGAATGCATAGGTTCAAATGGAGGAGCTTGTAAAGCCCTCAGAACCAAATTAAGACTCCAAGGAGGAGAAATTGACTTAATGGCAGGCTTAATATGAACTAAAGCCTGTACAAAACAGTGTATATCAGGAAGTATAGCAATTTTTCTGTGAAATAAAACAGAAAGAGCGGAGATTTGTCCTTTCAAGGAACTTGCAGACAAACCCTTATCCAAACCATCCTGAAGAAACTGCAAAATTCTAGGAATTCTAAAAGAATGCCAGGAGAATTTATGAGAAGAACACCATGAAATGTAAGTCTTCCAAACTCTATAATAAATCTTTCTAGAGACAGATTTACGAGCTTGTAACATAGTATTAATCACTGAATCAGAGAAACCTCTATGACTTAAAACTAAGCGTTCAATTTCCATGCCTTCAAATTTAATGATTTGAGATCCTGATGGAAAAACGGACCTTGAGATAGTAGGTCCGGCCGTAACGGAAGTGGCGAAGGAGGGCAACTGGACATCCAAACCAGATCCGCATACCAAAACCTGTGTGGCCATGCTGGAGCCACCAGCAACACAAAAGACTGTTCCATGATGATTTTGGAAATCACTCTTGGAAGGAGAACTAGAGGCGCGAAGATGTAAGCAGGTTGATAACACCAAGGAAGTGTCAGCGCATCCACTGCTTCCGCCTGAACATCCCTGGACCTGGACAGGTATCTGGGAAGTTTCTTGTTTAGATGAGAGGCCATGAGATCTATCTCTGGAAGCCCCCACATCTGAACAATCTGAGAAAACACATCTGGATGGAGAGACCACTCCCCTGGATGTAAAGTCTGGCGGCTGAGATAATCCGCCTCCCAATTGTCTACACCTGGGATATGCACCGCAGAGATTAGACAGGAGCTGGATTCCGCCCAAGCAAGTATCCGAGATACTTCTTTCATAGCTTGGGGACTGTGAGTCCCACCCTGATGATTGACATAAGCCACAGTTGTGATATTGTCTGTCTGAAAACAAATGAACGGTTCTCTCTTTAGTAGAGGCCAGAACTGAAGAGCCCTGAGAATTGCACGGAGTTCTAAAATATTTATTGGTAATCTCCCACCTCCATAGGAGGCAAAGTTTGTAAAACTGAATTGTGGGTGTGGTGAGGGGTGTATTTATAGGCATTTTGAGGTTTGGGAAACTTTGCCCCTCCTGGTAGGATTGTATATCCCATATGTCACTAGCTCATGGACTCTTGCCAATTACATGAAAGAAAATGTAACACTTTAATTGATTTGAGTAAGTAATGAACCAAACGAATATGCAGTTATAAATACACCAGATGACATCCTCTGAAAAAAAACACACAAAAACAATATATAGTTGTCCTTTGTACACGTAAATCTTCATAAAGCAATACAGTTGAAATGTACAGATTGCAAAATTATAAGCCTGTTAGGCCTCCTGCAGTAGAAAAAGCACTGAATGGGTTAAACCATTATATCTCAGCACCCACTGCTCCTAAACAATGCATACCAAATTCCATACATATTATTATAGTGGGCTTGGTATATGTAGTATTTGATAATCATTTTCAAAGAAATATGGAAAATTATCTTATTTCAACATGTACTCCACATATAAAACAAAATATAACCACTCCAAAAGTACTGCATCAATTTACTTCAAATTTCCATGTAGGGGTTGTGTGAATAGGCTGAAGTACTGTATGTGGTCAGGCTAATAACTGACAAATAATGTCAGTATAAACGCGAGAAATTTGATACAATATGTTTTTAATTGGTATACAGTAGTTAACAAAAAAGAAAAACATAAATAAGAATAAAAACAGTGTTAAAAAAGGCAATTACAATAGCATACCTGTATATAAGGGAGTGTATCCCATAGAAAACAAGTGAAATGATCAGTATAGACCGAAGGTGAATTGGTCCATAAACAAAAAATAAAAAAATAATAATAATAATATGTATGTGACCACAGCCAAACAACAATGACTGGATTGTGAGAGTCCTGGTGGATGTTTAAGTCTTATAGGGAAAAAATAAAAAATCATCAGAAGGGCTGTAGGTAATCCTGCATATAAAAAAGACATTCATGATTCAGAGAGAACATACACTTTTAAACGATTTTCCAGTTTATTTCTATTATTTAATTTGCTTCCTTCTCTTGTTATTCTTTGTTGAAGGGTACATGTGTATCAATGTGTTTATTGTCCCAAAATGTAACCCCCCCACACCAAAAATGATTGTATTATATTATATTATAATATAGTTTTAATTTCTGTGAGGTGGATAATTTTATTTTAGAATCCCCATGCCTATTTATATTTGATTTGGGAACTTTACCTCTAATATTAATGTAAGTTTTTTTGGTACTTAATTCCATAGGTTATTTATTGTATACAATATATGTATGTGTGTAATGTGTATGCTTTATAAAGAAGTTTTCCTGTATTTCTCTTTAATACATGTTATTTAGTTAATATGATGTTTCCATCTGTACCTAATAGATCTTAATAGGAAAGTTCTTTGTTCAACCACATTTTCCCTTCTTAAAATATTGTTTGTTTTAACAAAACAAAAATAAAACAACCCTTTCCTACAAGCAAAAAATGGGCTATGATCCTCGTGCTCACTGCTCCATCACTCTCTGGGCTAGATTACAAATAGCACATTAAGATTAGTGCGCATGCGATATTGAAATATGGTGCCTGCTCATATTAAAACGTGAAAGAAAACGCGACCACCCAAATCTTTTATGCTAACCCGACGAACACAAATGTAGATTGTGCTGGTTGGGTTAACGCAACTGATGTCCTTGCATAAAGGATAGGGGCTAAAATAAAAGTTGCACCAAACACAACATAAATGTATTAAAATAAAATGTAACACTCATATATAAAATATCTAATAATAATTATTCATATAAATATTAAACAAAAATAATTAAAAGGTCAAACGTAAATGACAAGGTGTTTGAATGGAAAAGGCTATAATGGATACATACATGTGTAAATATGTGTAAATATATATATGTATATATACATATGTGTATATACGTATACACATATATATATATATATATATATATATATATACACACATGTATACACATAATTTTAATTCAATATTAATATTTAATAATGTGTCTTACTGTGTATGTACTGTAAATATTTTACATTCCAATGTTGTTCACATAAAGGAAAATATTCCTATATATATAGGCTTACCATAATTTTTAGAGGTGAAACTGGGACCACCTGGTGCGGTGCCAGTGGGGGTGTGGTCAGGAGCATGGTCAAGGGGGCGTGGCAATTACCGGTCCTTTTAAAGTAGTAGCTTTTATGTGTGTAATGTTTCGTGGATACTCTACCCTTCCTCAGTCAAACAAGTGAATCACACAGTTTAAATAGATCATAACACCACCCCCTAGTGAAAAAGGCACAATTACATTGTCATGGCAAATAAATAATTAATCTAAATCTCAGATTCTAAATAATGCCAAACATCAAGCATAATTATCACTTTCATAATTATCAATTTCACAATTTAATATCTGCAGTGTAATTAAGAAACAGAGCCAAATACTGATAAGGCATAAATACAACATTGAATGAAAGTAAAAAAGAAACACGTACCTGCTAAAGCTGTTTAAGAGGCTACTCTATACCATAATGCAGGAAGATTATAGCCAAAATGCTATCCTGCATGAAGTAAAGCAAGGCCAAAAATCCTGCCTGTCTGTACTTCCTAGTCATACCCATATGATTCCCCTATTACAGGTAATGTCACCAGGGGTTGGGGGGGGGGTGTTAAATTCTTAGAAAAATAAACCAAGTAGTACTACAAAATTAAAAAAACCTATGCTGCTCACTCAGCCTGTATTACTAAATGTAAACTTTGAAGGACACAAACGTTAAGCTAAGCAGGGCTGTATGTAACAAAGTACCAGCATCCAACTATGCTGGAGAGCCGCAGTCCAGTCGTTTTGAATAATGTGTCTGGGTTTCAGGTGGGCTGAAACCCAGACACATGATTTGAAACCAGTTACGTGCAGTCATAGGAGGCAGCGCCTCCCCTGTCCTATGTGTGTATTACACTTTTTTTATTTTGTTTAATAAAAAATATATTTTTTTAAAGTTTACATATATACAGTATATATTTTTTATGTACCCTAAGGTAAGCCCCCCCACCCCCCCCTGCCAACTCCACGATACAAGGCTGCCTGCCTGCAATTCATCCAAATCCATGTTGTGCAATGCAGAGGCTGTGAGCTGTTCATCTGCCCTCACATTACACAACATGGATATCTTGCTAATTTAATTGTATTAGCCGAGAGCTAGCCCCACCCAGTTTGCTCCTAATAGAGGCTGCTGTCCAATGCAGCCTCCAGCCAATCAGGTCTCAGTCAGTGACATCACTCTTCTTGTGGAGCCTGTCAGCTTGGAGGAGGTGTGTGTTATTCTGGCCGGGAAGAGTGAAGTTTGATCACTACAGCGCTGAGCACATGGGTAATGCAGCAGAAGAAGGTGGTTGTGACTCTCTCTGTTTCACATCCTGAGGTATGTGACCGTGTTGCAATATTACTGAGCTTGTTGTGTGTCTGTAGATTGCTGCTGCTGCCACTTCTCACTCCCTGCATTATTATTCCTATTTGGAACGATCCCTATTGGAATGCAGCTGCCAGCTTGTCATTATGTGGTTGTAGTGTCTGTCAGGAAGTCAGTGAGAAACGTCAGGCAGCAGAACTCTGCAGAGCCCCTGCACTAATTACTTCCTTCCTACTTGGTGTGTTTGCATACTGCTGCTGCCTGTCGTTTCTCACTCACTTCCTGACAGAGCCCCTGGGTTGTTAGTCCCTCCTTGAAACGATCCCCACTGCAAGCTGCAGAGATTTCTCAGGAGCCTCAGCATGTGTCACTGCAGAGTAGGAGATTTTACTGAAGGGTCCCTGTCATTTTAAACAAATTGGTTTTTAAATGCATAAGATGTGAGTATTGTTTTTTTCCCCACATATGCATGTTTAATAAATGCTTATTCTAAATAATTGGGCATCCTTGGACATAAGTATGGGTAGCTCCATTTTGTGTATCATAAGTTGCATAGAAACTCATCCCTGCCATCTACCTCACAGCCACAAACAAATACTGTATATATAGCATACAAGAGGTTCTATGCAGCTTCTGCAGGCAGGATTGCTGCACTTTTGTACACATTAAACTTTTTTTGTACTGTCTTAGTTTAGTATGTGTGTATCCTCAGTCCTAGAGGTGTCAGTGTATGTGTGTATCCTCAGTCCTAGAGGTGTCAGTGTATGTGTGTATCCTCAGTCCTAGAGGTGTCAGTGTATGTGTGTATCCTCAGTCCTAGAGATGTCAGTGTAGGTGTGTATCCTCAGTCCTAGAGGTGTCAGTGTAGGTGTGTATCCTCAGTCCTAGAGGTGTCAGTGTATGTGTGCATCCTCAGTCCTAGAGGTGTCAGTGTATGTGTGTATCCTCAGTCCTAGAGGTGTCAGTGTATGTGTGTATCCTCAGTCCTAGAGGTGTCAGTGTAGGTGTTTATCCTCAGTCCTAGAGGTGTCAGTGTAGGTGTGTATCCTCAGTCCTAGAGGTGTCAGTGTAGGTGTGTATCCTCAGTCCTAGAGGTGTCAGTGTAGGTGTGTATCCTCAGTCCTAGAGGTGTCAGTGTAGGTGTGTACCCTCAGTCCTAGAGGTGTCAGTGTAGGTGTGTATCCTCAGTCCTAGAGGTGTCAGTATAGGTGTGTATCCTCAGTCCTAGAGGTGTCAGTGTAGATGTGTATCCTCAGTCCTAGAGGTGTCAGTGTAGGGGTGTATCCTCAGTCCTAGAGGTGTCAGTGTAGGTGTGTATCCTCAGTCCTAGAGGTGTCAGTGTAGGTGTGTATCCTCAGTCCTAGAGGTGTCAGTGTAGGTGTGTATCCTCAGTCCTAGAGGTGTCAGTGTATGTGTGTATCCTCAGTCCTAGAGGTGTCAGTGTATGTGTGTATCCTCAGTCCTAGAGGTGTCAGTGTATGTGTGTATCCTCAGTCCTAGAGGTGTCAGTGTAGGTGTGTATCCTCAGTCCTAGAGGTGTCAGTGTAGGTGTGTATCCTCAGTCCTAGAGGTGTCAGTGTAGGTGTGTATCCTCAGTCCTAGAGGTGTCAGTGTAGGTGTGTATCCTCAGTCCTAGAGGTGTCAGTGTAGGTGTGTATCCTCAGTCCTAGAGGTGTCAGTGTAGGTGTGTATCCTCAGTCCTAGAGGTGTCAGTGTAGGTGTGTATCCTCAGTCCTAGAGGTGTCAGTGTATGTGTGTATCCTCAGTCCTAGAGGTGTCAGTGTATGTGTGTATCCTCAGTCCTAGAGGTGTCAGTGTAGGTGTGTATCCTCAGTGCTAGAGGTGTCAGTGTAGGTGTGTATCTTCAGTCCTAGAGGTGTCAGTGTATGTGTGTATATCCTCAGTCCTAGAGGTGTCAGTGTATGTGTGTATCCTTAGTCCTAGAGGTGTCAGTGTATGTGTGTATCCTCAGTGCTAGAGGTGTCAGTGTATGTGTGTATCCTTAGTCCTAGAGGTGTCAGTTTTTGGTGTATATCCTCAGTCCTAGAGGTGTCAGTGTATGTGTGTATCCTCAGTCTTAGAGGTGTCAGTGTATGTGTGTATCCTCAGTCCTAGAGGTGTCAGTGTATGTGTGTATCCTCAGTCCTAGAGGTGTCAGTGTGTATTTCTCTTTCATGATTCAGAACAGGTATACAATTAGAAAATTTACAATATACTTCTATTATTTAATTTGCTTCCTTCTCTTGTTATCCTTTGCTAAAATGTTTATCTAGGAAAGCTCAGGAGCAGCAAATAACCTAGGTTCTAGCTGCTAATTGGTGGCTGCATATATATACCGATTGTCATTGGCTCACCCATGTGTTCAGTTAGAAACCTGTAGTGCATTACTGTTCCTTCAACAAATGATACTAAGAGAATGAAGGTGATTACATAAAAGAAGTAAACTAGAAAGTAGTTTCAAACAATTGTATGTTCTACCTAAATCATGAAAGAAAAATGTATAGTTTAATGTCCCTTTAAGAAATACAATTGCAGTTGCTTTGTAAGGAAGGATAACACCTAATAGAGAATAATGTGTTACTTAAAGGTATAGGAAAGTAAAAAAAAAAGTTTTTAACAACTTTAGATTTTTTACTTCTGTTATCTATTTTGCTTTCTTTTTTTGGTATCATTTGAAAAGCATACCTAGGTAGGCTAAGGAGCAGAAATGCGCTACTGGTAGCATCTAGTGATTGGCTCATTTAATGTGTTCAGTTAGCACCAAGTAGTGCATTGCTGCATATCCTTCTACAAAGGATACCAAGAGAATGAAGCAAATTTAATAATAGCATTAAATTAGACTATTTCATCGTAAATTTAAGCTGCCTTTGTCGGGTTCATATATGTGTTTCTCTGGCATATCACAGCCAGTGCCTCACCAGCCTCTGACCTCACTGCACGTCACTGTTTGAAACCTGGAGGTGGCAACCCTACTGGGACAGAATGAACAACTGGGTGGGACACTGGGACAGCGCCTCCAAACCGGGACAATCCCAGTAAAAGTGGGACTTCTGGTAAGCATATATATATATATATATATATATATATATATATATATATATATATATATCTGTATATACTTATACCTGTATATATTCATATAGCTGTATACATATATATTTTTTAAAATAAAAAGAACATTTTCTTCTATGTGAAAAACATTGCAATGTAAAATATTCATAACTACTTTCGGGTTAGTGCAGCTGGTCTAACGCATGCTGGGTTAGCGTGTGAGCGATAAGTGTTTGTGTGCTCCATTAAAGTCTATGAGGAGAAGTTAATCCGGTCATGATATCTGAAGTTCTGAAGTTATCGTGAGTTGGCTTTTGCTCACGTGCAAACAATTTACTTTCTACTTGTAATACAAAAGCTAACCCGCGCACGTTTCAAGTTTACTTCTGGCATTGTTTGCGTGCAAGTGAAAGCGCTAAATAGTGTGCCACTTGTTATCTGACCCTCTATCTTTAAAATAGGAATAAACACTATGGAGTGCAAATTTATTAGTGCTAACTATCAATAGTGCTTTTATTTTTGCTTTCATATTACAAGTTAAAAATAGTCTCGAGTGATAGTCTAGGGCATGCTATCATCAGGATGTTGGATAGCGCAGGTGCACTCAGTTCCTCATGTATTAGACTTCTATGGAGGCACGCCAAAAAATTAATGTAGACTACCAATCAAGCACTAAACTGATGATGCACAAACCTCTGCTCAAGTAGACTTACAAATACATACATAAATATTCACATATACACACACATTTTTGCAATATAAAAACCTTTATTTTATATTCAATAAGTATACATTTGAGTATATGTTTCATGTTTTTTTATGTACATTTTCAAGGGTTAGCAGTTAACAGTTTGTTGCGCTATTTTGTGTTGCTCTTGAGAGCAACACTTGTAAAAATGTGCACTAATTGGACTCCCTGTACTATTCAAAAGTATAGGGAACTCTAAAAAAATTGTCTGCCGCATAAAGATCCTCTGGGTAATCATTTGTAATAATTTTTTTACCAATCACTTGTAATCCCAGATTATGCTCTTCTTAGCGAGGGACTCAGGGCAAGATAATGCACCTATTTATTTCACTCCTCTTGTTATCTAGCCCTATGTGTTTAATCACTGTAAGAGGTTAAATACAAAGGTAAAGCTTGGGAACCAGAGAATGGCTTGTCCCAAGAAGGAAACAACCGGTGAACCAATCTGGAGTGACAGTCACATTACCTTGACAATCACCAGCTGTCTTTGGCTTGGGAGCTGCAATGCTTGTGGATACCAAACAGGGCTTTACCTTTGTGTTTAACCCCTAAGAATAGCACACAATCTAATAATAAATACATCAGAGGCAAAAAGTTGTGAGCTAAAAATCTCTCAAATTACAAGTTGTGAGTTATGTGCTGTGCTTAAGCGCAACACATAATAGCGCCAAGAAAGTTACATCAACTAGAGTCTGGAGTAAATTGTTAGGGCTAAAAGAAAGTATAACAAATCACATATAAAACATATTAAAATAAAGTACATCACACATATAAATACATATTAAAAGTAATATATATTTGTTTGTATATATATATATATATATATATATATATATTTTAGATATATATTTTATGAATGTCATTTTTTTAATAGTGATTTGAAGGGATATAATATATGAAAAAGTGTTGGACAGAGAAGAGTTCCAAGGTATATATAAAATCCTTTATTGAAGTTACATGAGGCACAGTTTAAAATAGTAGACAAATACTTTTCAGTCTATCTCAGGCCTTTATTTAAGCATGAATAAGGGCTGAGACAGCCTGAAACTTAGCTATCTACTTTTTTAACCTGTACCTCATGTAACTTAAATAAAGGATTTTTTATGCAGAAGAAACAGTGCTGTTGGTACATTTATTTCTATACATTTGGATAAAAAGAGCTAAAGAGTTTTGTATTGAAGGACAGAAAAAGTGGTGCTGTAACAACCACTTTCTCTAGGCCATAGAGTCCCATAGTGAATAGTATACAAACAACATGCTTAATTTAGATCATGTCATTTTTACAATATTCCTTAATGTTAAATGAACTTGTATTCTTTCTTGTTACTTAGTACTTTTGCCCTTAACTCAGAATTACAACTGTGTATATTATTACACATTGTTATTAAATACAATGGTCTATAGTTTGTTTATCTTACAGTACATGAATATTATTACTTTTTACTGGATACAAAATTATTTTGTAAAGTAACTTAGCTAATAATGGAGATTCTCAATAAGGATGTATAGAAAATTTGAAATGCTAACATGTCCAAGACCGAACTACTTTTAATCCCCCCCTAACTCTACTACAGTTTCTAATTTTACAATCCCTGTTGGCGGCACCACTATCTCCCCATTACCCCAAGTCCGCTGCCTTGGAGTCACACTTGACTCAAATCTGTCCTTCATTCCCCACATGCAATCGCTCTCTTCATCCTGCCGCAACCACCTACGCAATATCTCCAAAATTCATCAGTTTCTGAGCGCTGAAACGACTAAACAGCTAATCCACTCCCTGGTAATCTCCCGACTTGAATACTGCAATAACTTGCTAACTGGCCTCCCTCTCTTCTGCCTCTCTCCCCTTCAATCCATTCTAAATGCATTTGCCAGGCTAATTCACCTCTCTCGATGCTCTGTTTCTGCTGCACCTTTCTGTGAGTCCCTTCACTGACTCCCCATTCACAGCAGAGTTAAATTCAAAATTCTCACCCTAACCTACAAAGTCCTCACCAATGCTGCCCCACCCTACCTGTCCTCACTCATCAACAAATATACTTCAGCCCGCCCCCTAAGATCCAACAATGACCTGCTCCTTGTGTCCTCTACCATCACCTCCTCTCATGCTAGACTACAGGACTTCTCTTGAGCGGCACCAACCCTTTGGAACGCACTTTCTGAAGCTGTCAACTTTCCCCTAACCTCTCCTCCTTTAAACGTTTCCTTAAGACCTTTTTGTTCAGTGAAGCGTATCACCCGACTCAGTAATAAATTAATTTCACTTACCTAACAGTGGCCCTCATCTATCTCCTCACTAATATCATTCTCACTTTTGCAGTCCCCACCTCCTGTTTCCTATCCTCCTACCCATCTAGATTGTAAGTTCACACAGGAATAGGGCCCTCAATTCCACCTGTATTTGTCTGTAAAATGTTGTCTTTTATTGTATTGTTACTCTGTTGTACTTTTATCTTTGAATGCAAAAAACAAAGCGCAATATGAAAGTACTCTGCTCCCTTTAAAATGATCCAGAGAATCAGATAACAAAACAAACACTAGTTTAACAACACTAAAGGAAGCTCTGGTGCATAAATAGGAACTTGGTTAAACTTCCCTTATCGTGAACCTGCTAAATAACCAGTGCTAAAAAGTACTAGTTAGCAGGTTCATGATAAGGGAGGTTTAACCAAGTTCCTATTAATGCACCGGAGCTTCCTTTAGTGTTGTTAAAATACTTTTATCTTTGTACCCATGGGCAGCGCGGCAGAATCTGTTGGCGCTTTATAAATAAATAATAATAATAATGCTTTCTAAAACACCTCATCTTAAAACATCTTGAAAAATCTTTAAATGTTTTTTATTTAGTAACCAAAGAGAGTCACATATTCCAAATTCATCTCTATCTCTTTGGAGATGATTTAAGTTACCTTATTATTACACTGACGTTCACTCTGGGAAAAAAATAAAGATTCTGTGCTTTCTAACGTCTCATTAATATGAGTTAGTTATGTATAAGCTTTAACCTCTGGCAGTATATTTATCATGCCAAGTTTCTGAAACTTTTAGCAATGTCTTCTTTTTATATAGTTACCATAAATATTCTAATAAGGAATAAATATGTACAAGATACCTAGCAATAATTTAAATATGAGATCAACCTATTTATACAGTAGTCTAACAAATGAAACCATTAAAAAACGTAGAATCACAGAATAAATTAGCAACAAAAGATAACTTTACACATAACATTTCACTAAACAACATATTTCAATTTTATAAAACTGTTGAATAAAAACATATATTATTAGAAACAAATATAACACAGCAAAGTGTCACAAACGAAAAATATACTTGTTATAAAGAAATAAGGAAATCTTAAATTGTTGCCAAGTAAAAGTAAAATTAAAAAGTCCAACAATAACCTGCACAACGGAGCGCACAGATAATGCTCTGTTCTCTGGAAGTAAAGACGGCTCTGTTAGTAAAGGGGAGGGCGGGATATTTAAATCCCTTACTTACTGGCTATGGCAGCTGTTGGTTCAGCGTGTCTGTTTTTCACACGCCAAAGAGCAAAATCCATGATCCACAGAGAGAACCAAAATAAGCGCTTCAAAGCCAAGGTTGATGAATAAAAAACTGTGTGTTTTATTAGGACATTTAAAAACAAAGAATGTTAAACTAAGATATACAAATTTGCTATTTAATATAAAAACATTTTCCATTCAGTTTTCTTTGCATTCTAGCATAATATCAATTCTTTGCAAAGTTTGCTATATTCCCATATATAATACATAGATTAACTATGCAGATTTACTCTTGATATTCACTTATTCAGGTTGTCTAAATGAAATGTGTAATGTATCACTTTAAATTTGTGTAATTAAAAGGCAGGCCTTTGCAGGTGCACAGGTAAGCAGTGATCAAGTGCTACCTGAGCACGAAACATGTCTGCTCTGTGTGCCTGCTACACTAACCTGGATTACTTTTTGTCCTTTGTGGACATTCTTTGTTTTTAAATGTCCTAATAAAACACACAGTTTTTTATTCATCAACCTTGGCTTTGAAGCGCTTATTTTGGTTCTCTCTGTGGATCATAAAAGTAAAATTATCCTAGTGTTATGAATGATTGCAAATTTATTAAAGAAAATGAGATGACCATTGTGCATTATGGCCTTGATTACATCGAGAATGCAACTAATAGCACATGGTTTCAGACTAAGGACCAGATTTATCAAAAGTTCCCTGGTGCATGTTCGTATGAGTGAACTTGTAGCCCAGAGTTAAGAAGCAGCAGTCATCAGACCGCTGTATTTTAACCCACTTTGCCACCTGTTATGTGGCGTATCTCAATCTTTTTAAAACAGGGGAGATTGACAGACCCTGCTTGCGCGATAAGTTGCGGTGAGCAGGGGGCGGCATTGCACACTAGCCGTAGCGTGCAATGATAAATGTGGGGACGCGATGTCAGGCAGACAGGGGCGAAGATGTACGATGTTACTTTTATAAATCTGGCCCTAAGAATAACACACAATCTAGTGTTATAAGAGTATTCTTGTCTAGGAGTCCCTACCCCCTTTCCCGTCCCACTACAAGTGGATGGCATAAAAACTTAACTATACCTTTAATATTACAAGTGGTGATTTAAGTGTTAAACCCATAAACAATACTTATTACTGCTGAAAAATGTTGTGCTTTTGGAGACCTGAAATTATTGCTTGATAATTTACATGACAAAATACAAAACATATATTGAAATAAAGAATTTAAGTTATAATTCTATTTAATAAATTAAAAACAAAAGTTTATTAATGAAAAACCAGACACAAAATATTAAAATTTCACATTCCAATGTTCTTCACTTAGAAGAACATGTTCTATTTATCCATAAATGCATATTTCTATAAAGGTAGAGACAGGTGCACTCTCACAAACTTGGTTCCTTGGTTAGGTTGCTGAGTGAAATTTCAAATATAAACAGAAGAAAACAGCACTCACTGGGCTTGACAACAAAAGATGTCCTTTATTCAATTGACGTTTCAGGGCATACAACCCTTCATCAGACCAACAGAACACAAGTAAATACCAAACTTAAATACCATATAAGCCCCTCCCCCTATTAAAAAAACACACCAAAGCATATGGAAACTTTCAATTCCGGTACCCAATTATGCAGAAAAAAACAGAAAAAAGTACATAGTGTAAAACCGTTTTTAATAGGAATACAATAAAAACACACTAAGTTCCACTCACATTTAAAATCCTCAACTAATGAGGCATGAAATCAGCACATAAATAGGACTAGCAAAGTCCAGCAGCAGTTCGTAATAACAAAGATATCCCAGTTAACACAAGGTGCTCCAGTCATGCAGAGACAAAACTTGGTCCAATACAAAGATAGGAGAGTAACCTTCCCTATAATTATAACCTTACGCGTTTCAAAGGGAAAAGAGGTGGTAACAGGGAAACCCTGTTAAGACAGAGGGAGACCTTTTGGATCCATGCATTCAATACTAGAACCCCTGCAGGATTGAATGTGGATATAGATATTGCAGCTTTTCTGTAAATAGCCCCTCCCTTTTTTAAGGGACAATTTCTGAGTAATGTCTAGTTTTGGGATCCTTGTGACCAAATATCTGTTGTGTTTCTTCCCCACTTATGGAATTTTAAAATTTTAAAATAATTTAATTTTTTTAAAATATTTGGTATATACTGCTATAATTAATTTACAGATGTTATTTATTTTTTAAGACTACGGTCACATTTCATTCATTTTATTATTTATATATTTATTATTAGCCTGCTTATAATCCTTTTTTATAATTGATAAGTATAATAATATTGTTAATGCCTTATTTAATAATTTTATTCTATTGATATTAACATTAGCTATTTTGCTCGCTGTATTTTTAAGGTTCCTAATAATCTTTTATTTATATCAGGTCCTATGAAAACGTACCCATTCTATTATATGCTTTTTGGGTCATATGTACTATCTAATCTGAATCCTATATGGTAAATAATTGTAGGATTTATGTTTATCTTTATATTGTGTATACCTCTGTAACCCTAGTGGGATCAATCTATCCTGAATATTTGAGATAATATGAGTGTTTATTTTGCGTAACCCTGAGACTTTTATCAAGTATATTTATAAGTGGTTTCAGTTTTTAGGAATATTATAAAGTAGTATAGATTTGTTTTTAAATCAGTTTGACACGCAAAGTAATATATTGCCCCTTTCCGATTCGCGAATGTTAGCGGATTGTTGTTGGTATCCAGGACAACTTATCCGATTGAAGGTTGTCTTTCTGATTGCCATTGCGCAAGTCCAGAAGTGACGACTTGCGTTCCACAGCGACCGGAAATACCCTTTGCGTGTCACACTGACAATCGCAATTACAGAATGTAGCAATCTAATCTTTATGGGCCCTATTTAAGGTGAGTTTAGATGGATTATCACTTACCTCTGATGAAGAAGGGAATCGAACTATTTTAACCCCTTCGAAACGCGTAAGGTTATAATTATAGGGAAGGTTACTCTCCTATCTTTGCATTGGACCAAGTTTTGTCTCTGCATGACTGGAGCACCTGGTGTTAACTGGGATATCTTTGTTATTACGAACTGCTGCTGGACTTTGCTAGTCCTATTTATGTGCTGATTTCATGCCTCATTAGTTGAGGATTTTAAATGTGAGTGGAACTTAGTGTGTTTTTATTGTATTCCTATTAAAAACGGTTTTACACTATGTACTTTTTTCTGTTTTTTTTCTGCATAATTGGGTACCGGAATTGAAAGTTTCCATCCACTAAGAGAGCACAAGAACCAAGGGTGTGTGCTGGATTTCTACACAAGCAAACAGTGACAAGACCTTGGAATTTCCAGAGATCCACGATCAGCTTGACCCATACTACAGGAGGTGCCTAGCCCATCAGTCATATTGCTACATTCTTACCTCATAGGATTGAGGGGACTGGAAGTAAGTGCACACCCAAAAGGGGAGAAATTGATGAAGAATTTTTGTTCTGACCTTACTCTTATGAACTTTTGGGACTGTGTATTTTACTATTTATATTTTTAAATATTTTTTACTTATTTGTGTTCATTTTTTATACATATTTCTTTCTATTTTTACTATACAGGTAGCCCTCAGTTTACGCCGGGGTTAGGTTCCAGAAGGAATGGTTGTAAATCGAAACCGTTGTAAATTGAAACCCAGTGTATAATGTAAGTCAATGGGAAATGAGGGAGATAGGTTCCAGGCCCCTCTCAAAATTGTCATAAGTAACACCTAATACATTATTTTTAAAGCTTTGAAATGAAGACTTTGAATGCTAAACAGCATTATAAACCTAATAAAATAATCACACAACTCAGAATTTACTTGCATTTTTCTGCAAACAGTTCTTTTTATGCATTCCAATCTGGACTGATTTATAGACAGGAAGATCTTGTTCCTTTTAAATCTGCTCGATAGCTCAGGTCTGGTTAAACTGATTAATGTCAGCTTGCTTGGCTTTGCTGCAACACAAGCGGACAGCTCCATCTACTGGCTATTTTAATAAATGCACTGCTTCTCAATGCTTTTCAATAGCAGTCACATGACTGGAAAAAAAGGTTGTTATTCTGAAACGGTGTAAATTGAACCGTTGTAAAACGAGGGCCACCTGTATTTGGTATAACTGATCGCAGATTTATATATTTTATGTAAATTACTCCCCCTTTTCTTAGATCAGTATATATTAGCTGTGGTACCTGCGCTATCCTACATTCTTTGATTTTCATCTATTTTTCTATTAGAGGTGTGAAGGGACTCCTCTGTATTTTAGGATTTGGCTGCAAGTGGCTAACAGCTAGGGTAGTGTATAGTGTGTATATATATATATCAGTGGCGTATTTAGGTTTTGTGCTGCCCAAGGCACTCAAAATTCTGCTGCCCCCTAACCCCCCACCCCCCTAGGCTTTAGGCTGTTTTTTGGCCATAATATTTTTCGGTCAGGGTATAATGTGACTTTTAATAAACCCTGCATACACCCAGGTCAAATATCTATATATGTGTCTGTGTGTATATATATATATATATACAGTACATATTAATGTGTGTAGCTGTGAAGATTCAGATTAAGCAAAGCATTTTTAAATTTACTTTTGTTATCAAATTTACTTTGTTCTCTTGGTATACATTGTTGAAAAGCAGGTGGCCAAATAGTGCTCCAGACACAGGCACACTCCTCAACCTACCTACCTGCTTTTTTTTTTTAAAAAAAGAATACGAATACAATGGAGTAAAATTGACAAAGAAGTATGCAGTTATGTTTTCTTAGATGAATGTGGGGTGGAGATATGATTATGGCATTGTACATACGGTTATATGTGTGGTGGGTACACATCTATATATTATAGTCACAAGGAAATTAAAGGGTTTGAAATATTTTTTTTTATTTGCAAAGTTGATATCAACTGAGCACTTATTTGCAAAATACCTGCATAAATGTGCATTTAAATTTCCATTTTGTGTTGCTTTACACATCATGGACAAAAACTCCTTATGCATTTTAAATACCTTCTTAAATACCCTCTTCAAAATGCACTCAAGAAAAAAAATACATACATTTTCCTTTAAAAGACAAAATATTCATTACTAGCTGCTCAATATTACTTTTTCATTTATTACAGTCAGCCCAGCTATGTCATCATCTCCTCCAGTGTCTGGCAGGTGATAAGAGCCCCATATCCTGGCAACAGCACTGGTGTATAGCAGCAGCTGGTGTATAGCACAGTCCGCAGCTATAGGCTCAGGGCAGCGGTCTCCAACAGTGTCTGGCAGGTGAACTGAGCTGCAGGACTCCCTAGATGTGGGCAGGGACATGGCTGGGCAGACTAGTGATGGACATTTATGGGTGGTGTGGAGGCAAATACAAGTTTGGAAAATCAGCTAGCCTAGAGGAACAGCCAGACAGAAATACCAATTTGGGATGCTCCTTTAAAATGCTGGCCGGTGGGTTGCTCTGGCTGGTTGTAGTAAGTAACCTGTTTGACTTGCCGGCCAGATCTGAAGACTTTGTTTTTTCCACGCTCTCTAGCTGCTCTTGTCTTCCTCTCCAGTGTCCGGTCATGTACCTTGTGCTGTATAGGAACATGACCTGGCTGGAACTCGACGAGGAGCAAATAGTACTGCAGCATGGGGTACAGAGTGGTGCTGCATGTAAAGCCGGCACGTGTGGTGGTTGGGGGTTCCGAGAGCATGGGGAGGTGGGCACTCTGCGCATATAATTACTTATTCTCAAAATAAAAAACACTGGCCAAAACAGATAGTAAAAATTTTATATATATAAAAAAGTGCCGCCCCCTCAAATCTGTCGCCCTAGGCCCCTGCCTTGTTGGCCTAGGCCATAATACGCCCCTGATATATATATATATATATATAATTATATACAGGTATAGATACATACAGCCATATATACATAATTGTAAAAAATTTACAGTAAATACACAAACACTTTGTAAAATATGAATATTGCATAACTATGATTTCATTTGTTTTGAGCTCCTTGACTACACAGAGCTCCAATGCACTTATAGATATATGTCTATATATGTATACATATGTATTTATGTGCATATATGTCTGTAAATACATATACAGTGGGGCAAAAAAGTATTTAGTCAGCCACCAATTGTGCAAGTTCTCCCACTTAAGAAGATGAGAGAGGCCTGTATTTTTCATCAAAGGTATACCTCAACTATTAAAGACAAAATGTGGAAACAAATCCAGACAATCACATTGTCTGATTTGGAAAGAATTTATTTGCAGATTATGGTGGAAAATAAGTATTTGGTCACCTACAAACAAGCAAGATTTCTGGCTCTCACAGACCTGTATCTTCTTCCTTAAGAGGCTCCTCTGTCCTCCACTCATTACCTGTATTAATGGTACCTGTTTGAACTTGTTATCAGTATAAAAGACACCTGTCCACAACCTCAAACAGTCACACTCCAAACTCCACTATGGTGAAGACCAAAGAGCTGTCGAAGGACACCAGAAACAAAATTGTAGACCTGCACCAGGCTGGGAAGACTGAATCTGCAACAGGCAAGCAGCTTGGTGTGAAGAAATCAACTGTGGGAGCAATATTAGAAAATGGAAGACATACAAGACCACTGATAATCTCTCCACGCAAGATCTCACCCCGTTGGGTCAAAATGATCACAAAAACGGTGAGCAAACATCCCAGAACCAGTCGGGGGGACCTAGTGAATGTCCTGCAGAGAGCTGGGACCAACGTAACAAAGGCTACCATCAGTAACACACTACGCCGCCAGGGACTCAGATCCTGCAGTGCCAGATGTGTCCCCCTGTTTAAGCCAGTACATGTCCGGGCCCATCTGAAGTATGCTAGAGAGCATTTGGATGATCCAGAAGCGGATTGGGATAATGTCATATGGTCAGATGAAACCAAAGTAGAACTGTTTGGTAGAAACACAACTTGTTGTGTTTGGAGGAGAGAGAATGCTGAGTTGCAACCAAAGAACACCATAACTACTGTGAAGCATGGGGGTGTCAACATCATGCTTTGGGGCTGTTTCTCGGCAAAGGGAACAAGATGACTGATCCGTGTACATGAAAGAATGAATGGGGTCATGCATCGTGAGATTTTGAGTGCAAACCTCCTTCCATCAGCAAGGGCATTGAAGATGAAACGTGGCTGGGTCTTTCAGCATGACAATGATCCCAAACACACCACCCGGGTAACAAAGGAGTGGCTTCGTAAGAAGCATTTCAAGGTCCTGGAGTGGCCTAGCCAGTTTCCAGATCTCAACCCCATAGAAAATCTTTGGAGGAAGTTGAAAGTCCGTGTTGCCCAGCGACAGCCCCAAAACATCACTGCTATAGAGATGATCTGCATGCAGGAATGGGCCAACATACCAGCAACAGTGTGTGACAACCTTGTAAAGACTTACAGAAAAACGTTTGACCTCTGTCATTGCCAACAAAGGATATATAACAAAGTATTGAGATGAACTTTTGAGATTGACCAAATACTTGTTTTCCACCATAATTTGCAAATATTTTCTTTCCAAATCAGACAATGTGATTGTCTGGATTTGTTTCCACATTTTGTCTCTCATAGTTGAGGTAGACCTATGATGAAAAATACAGGCCCCTCTAATCTTCTTAAGTGGGAGAACTTGCACAATTTGTGGCTGACTAAATACTTTTTTGCCCCACTGTATATATATATATATATATATATATATATATATATATACATATATAAATGCATAAATACATATGTACACACATATAAACATATATATATATATATATATATATATATATATATACACATACATATACATACATATTTAGACATGTATATCTATGTATCTCTATGTTAAATGCAGTCCTTTTTTCTTTTTCTAACACCTGAGACCTCATATCTATGCGCTTCTATAACTTTTTAATGCAATTTAAAAAATAAATAAAATAAATATTAGATAGTATCTTATGTGTGTAACTGTACTTTTAAATGTCATTTTGTTTTGTTTTGTGCAACTTTTATTTTTATTTGAGCGTAATAGTTAACCAGAGCTCTGAAGTTGGCTATCCCGACACATGGTAAATTCAATTGCTCTTGAGCGAACGCATTTATTTTCAACTTGTAATACGTCCACTCTTTCTGACACGCAAAGAGCTGGGATAAATAATTTATTGCTCGTGGGCAACAGTTATGCGCCACTCGTAATTTAGCCCACAGTGTGGTACTGAGAATGGCTCAAAGGTGTATATGTAGGTGTGTATATTTGTATGTGTTTATATATACTTATATGTGCGTATGTGTATGTGAAGTATTTTATAGTTAAAGAACCAAAAAACTCAACATTTCAACAACACATAAATTGTTTCATTATTGAAAGTAAAACATTATTGGAATATACGTTTAATATTTATTTTGCTTCCTTTTGCTGTAAAATACAACTGAAAATTGTACTTGTTGCACTTTCTCCCAGGGAGGCATGGGTTAAAACTTTTAGCTTATTTAAATTTCATTGAAATACTATAGTACATAACTAAGTAAAAAAATCCACTTCTTGAGTTGAGTGGAGGTTTATCTTACCACCATATTAGCGCTCAAGCAATAACCAACATGAGTTTTTCAGCACACCCCTATAGAAGCCTAGAATGTGAGGGATTTAGCACACTCTCACTATATGATATACAAATGTTAGCATTCCCTAAGACAACCACCCAAGCGATGAAATATAACTTTGGCTATTATGAGCACTATTGGTTTAACTTAAACAAAGTTCTAATATTTTTTGCATTCCACTTGTAATATAGCATTATATGTTCAGAATAATTAGCATATCTATCTATCTATCTATCTATCTATCTATCTATCTATCTATCTATCTATAATCTTTCTGTCTATCTATCAATCCATCTCTCTCTTTCTCTCTCTCTCTCTCTCTCTCTCTCTCTCTCTATATATATATATATATATATACAGTATATATATATATATATATATATATATATATATATATATTTATGGGCAAGTTTATAGTCAATCACATTCAAGGCATTACAACATTGGCTAAAACGGCACAGTTTGGTTTACTACTACCTCCGCTTAGATAGCCTGTAATTTTTTTGTACAGATTGTTTATGCTATAGCGGCTAAATGCGTCCATTATGAGATGTATGGAACTATAAGTCCCAGCAATCAGCACAACCTGTGCAGTGCTGGGAAGTGTTAGATAAGCCAGGGTACCTAAAATAAACCCAAACACAATCCATACAATTTTCCATCAGGGTAAATAACTTGTGACAAAAGTCAGGGAGAAATCATTAAAATAGAGGAAGAATCAACCTGTAATTCATTTTAAATCAAAATAAACATAAAAAAAATTGTGTCTGAAAAAGCAAACAACTTACTTGTTTTATTGCAGAGGGCCTGATATTTAAAACCTTCAGGCGAGATATTCTAAGAAGTCTCGTTGGTACGGCGAGGCCCTCAACTGATCATGAGCAAGAAGCTAACTGAAACTATTCTATGGTGTCTCCTAGTAATGAAAATAGAAGAACCAACACATACTTAGCTTAGACTTGAATTTTCATGTGCGGCACAATTAATTCACTTACATACTGAAAACCCTTCTCTTGTTATGTGTTATGTTGCGATAAGCTCCATACCGCACAAAACCCAAGGCCTGACTCTATGTGCTCGTGCCTGCTTTCCCCCATAGACATCAATGGGGTGAAAGTGTCAGAAAAAAACTAACACCTGCGATCGCAGGATGGCGATCGCTGTAACGCATTGATGTCTATGGGGAAAAGAAAGTTATGTTAACACCCTAACATAAACCCCTAGTCTAAACACCCCTAATCCGCCAACCCAACATCGCCGACACTAAATAAAGTTATTAACTCCTAATCTGATGCTCCCCGACATTGCAGACACTAAAAAAGTTATTAATCCCTAATCTGCCGCCCCTGACATTGCCAAAACTAAATAAACCTATTAACCCCTAAACTACCGCCCCCACATCGCTACTAGTAAAATAAACCAATTAACCCCTAAACCGCCGCCCCTCCACACCGCAACACACTAAATTAAACTATTAAATTAAATTTACAATATAACTATCTTTATTTAAAAAAACTTACCTGTGAAATAAAAAAAGTTTAAACTATAAAGTAACCTAACATTACTATTTTAAAACAATAAAATTAACGAAAAATAAAAGGTCTAAGATTACAAAAAATAATAAACAAAATTATCCAAAATAATAACAAATAAACCTAATCTAAAAACAAAAAAGCCCCCCAAAATAAAAACACCCCCTAACCTAACAATAAACTACCAATAGCCCTTAAAGGGGCCTTTTGTAGGGCATTGCCCTGAAGCAATCAGCTTTTACCTTAAAAAATTACAAAGTTCCCCCTAAAAGTAAAACCCCCTACCAACCAACCCCCCAAAATAAAAAACCTAAGTCTAAAAAAACCTAAGCTACCCATTGCCCCTAAAGGGGCATTTGTATGGGAATTGCCCTTAAAAGCGCATTCAGCTCTTTTGTGCCCAAAGCCCTTATCTAAAAAAAAACCCCACCCAAAACAATAAAAAAAAAAAAACTAAATATGTATGTGCACATATACATACATACATATAAGCACATATATACACATACACATATATACACATGTATACACACACAGTATATAAAAATAAGAAGAACATTATCTTCTAAGTGAAGAACATAGGAATATGAAGTATTGCTAATGCACCTTTTGCTTTAGTGCAGTTGATCTAGCTCAGTGTGGGGTAGCTTGCAAACAATAATAGGAAAAGGCTTTCTCTAATGCATTCTTTAGAAGTCTATGGGGGAGAGAGAGTGGTGGCGATATCCAAAGTCCTGAAGTTTGTGCGTCTGAGTCTTTTGCTCTCACAATAACTTTTTCCTTAACTTGTAATACCATTGATAACCCCACAGTGAATTATTTTACCTTGAGCACAGTTTTTATCATGAGTGATAAAAAAATTAGTGTGCCACTTGTAATCTGGCCCACAGGGACATTTGTTGAGCAATTTCAGGTGTGCTAGGACATAACAGTGACCCAGCAGGTTTAACATTGAAAGTGATCGAATGGTTCCTCCCTAATAAATTAGACCATAACAGATTGCCAAAACTTAGGAACATAATAGTGACCCAGCAGGTTTAACATTGAAAGTGATTAAATGGATCCATCATAATAAATTAGACCATAACAGATTGCTAAAACTTAGGAAATGGAAACCTTCTAGATCTATACCCTAAAAAGCTTACATCCAAAGAGTTTAAATATACATTTAGACATACAGGCATTCTTGGTTTGAATTTGATTGATCTAAATAAAGTAATCCAAGTATTAGGTATCTATACTTAATTTATGTTATTGCATTAATTTGTATCTATACTAATAGAAATATGTCCATTGCTCTCTTCATGAGACCTATGATAATATGAGTAAGGCCACTAGATAATTTCACTTAATATGTGGGAATATCCCTTTTAAATATTCTAAAGCACACATTAACAATAATTGTATATGTATACAGAGAACTAATATCAGAGTATAGCGATATTCCTGTAAAAATTATATTGTTACTAATGTGGATATGTATAATCTTCTGAAATTAGGTCTTTCTAGATGGGGTATCTAAAAGTTTATTCTGTATTGATACTATTAGATATATGTCCATCGCTCTCTTTCTGAGACTTATGAAAACATGAGCAATGTCTCCAGATAATTTAACACAATATGTGGGAATATCCCTTTAAATACTTTAACACACTCGCTAATATTATTATTGTAGCAAACAATATTGAATGTAATTATATATGCAGACAGAGAACGAATATCTAAGTATAGTATTGTGTCAGCATATGTTATACTTTTTTCTATATGGATAGATACAAAATCCTCTTTTAAAATTGGGTCCCTGCAGATAGGGTATTTAAAGGCTAAGTATTCTTGTCAATGTACATCTCTTGACAAAGTTGCCACGCTGGGGAACGAAATGCATGTTGAGACGTACACACACCCCTAGGTGATCGCAACAGGTTTTTGCAATAGGACGTGTGTTTCATTGCAGTAAGAGACTTTCCAAATGGATCCCTAACACAGCTGATCCAAAGGCAGACAAACGTAAATCTGGGATGGGTTCACCTGACCCCTATTGGATGGTGAACCAGGAGCAACAGGGAGGCAGTAAGACTTCACGGCATTCACCTGCCTTAGGAGTATATTTGATGTGCCTATTATACTTTTTATTCTGGTACGCTGAATACCATTTTTTAAGGTTTTAACATTGTTATTAAAAGGCTTTCACTTGAGTCCAGGTTGCGCTTCTCTCTTTTTATATTATTCAGTTCCTTTGTCTACACTCGGGGGAAATTCGCTTATGCACCCCCAGGAGAGCAGTATACACTTTGGTGAGGATCATTGCATATTATTGTGCACTCCCCTTTGCGTGGTTTGCACTTTTATACCATTGGGAAATTTGACTTTTAAGACATCGGATCATATGTATTATTGTGGACTTTGGACTCATATAGGGACACTAAAGTCAAAATTAAACTTTCATGATTCAGATACACTATGTAATTTTAAACAACTTTCCAATTTACTTCCATTAACAAAATGTGCACAGTCTTTTTATATTTAAACTTTTTGAGTCACCAGCTCCTACTGAGCATGTGCAAGAATTCACAGCATATACGTATTTGCATTTGTAATTGGCTGATGGCTGTCACATGGTACGTGTATGCATTTGTGATTGACTGATGGTTGTCACATGGTACAGGGGGAGTGGAAATAGACAAAACTTTTAAAATTGTCAGAAAAAAATCTACTACTCATTTGAAGTTCAGACTAAGTGCTATTGCATTGTCTTGTTACCTTGCATTTGTTGATTATGCAAATCTACTGTGTTGACTGGTCCTTTAAGAATATTGTCCACTGTGTGACCACCAGTTGTCACTGTGTGACCACCAGTTGTCACTGTGATAATTATTGATCTTCTCTTTTGTAACTACTCCTTACCTCAGAAGCGCTGACTTTTTACCCTTTGTTTGTGTTAGGAGTGCCACCATTATATGACGGCTTAGTTCAATTAAACAGTGTTTTTCAGAGGTCTGGACACCAGCAGCAAGTAACTCAAATGGAAGAAAGCCCAGCAGATACACAACCAGCATCACCCAGGTAAGGAATCAGTAACAAGACAACCAGATAACAGAAATGCCAAGAGGCAGGACAACTAAACACACCATCAATGATGGCAAAGCAACAGATGGAATGTTGCAAATATGTGTCATGTCAAAATGAACCCTACAATGTGTGTGCAGCAATATAAATGAGGGTGTTGCATCATGTGTAACTGGATAAGTAACTTGCTGCCGCAACATAGATGCCCAATGCTACAAGTACAGAGTTGACAGTCCTGACACATGCCCCTTCAGAACCTCCTGGTAATCATTTATTTTATTAAACAATGTTAAACCTTGAAAAAGATGGCGAAATTGAGGTAACAACTTAAGTAACCCCACGGGTTAAGTTTTTTTGGGTCTTATAGTGGTACAGATCTGACATTCAGCAAAATAGTCCCCCACATCATGTTTCATAGTTGACCATAAAACGTGAGGCTGTGCAAATATCCCCACTTGAGAACAATGGATCCAAACAAAAGCGCCACTCCTTGCATAATTCAAATTCAAATTCAGGACACTTTAAAATATAAAGGGACAAGAAAGTGCTCCAATGGTACAGTATATCCAATTCAATAATATTCAAATCACCATGCACGTATAGGAAATATACTCACAATATTCAAATCACTAGAAAAAGTGTCGTATAAGCATTCTGGGCGAGTTAAGAGTTCCCCAGCTAGCTCCCTCTGATATTACTGCAACAATGAACTGGAATACACTACTTACTGAGTTGGCAGGTGATATCTCATATGCTCTAATAAATACTGACTCAAAAGGAGTTACATTTTTAAAAAACCCACAAAGTGAGCAAGGGGTATTCGTTAAACATTTTCGGCTAGATTATGAATTTTACGTTATGAGGGGTGCGGTGCTAACTTGCACATTATTGTCACCGCTCACTTCCCTACAGCGGTGGTATTACTGGTTTATAAAAACCCGGCGTTAACAGGCAAGAAGTGAGCGTAGAGCAAAATACCAGCGCTGCTGAAAGCTGCGGTGAGCTGGTTTTACGTGCTCGTGCACAATTTCCCCATAGACATCAATGGGGAGAGCCGGCTGAAAAAAAGTCTAAGCCCAGATAACAAAAATTACTTCCACAAAGCCATTGTTTATATACTTTATCTTTTACTAAATGTCTTTAGCAGAAGAGATTAGATAAGGTAAACCTAGGTTTTAACATGGTGCCATTTATTAATTTATAGAATCTAAGGTACTTTGAAGAAAGTAAAACTTTACACTTATTTCTTTAATATTTAAAAGAACATTAAGTACATTATAATTAAATAATCAACAAGTGCATATTAAAAAGAAATTGCAATTTTAACATGCAGTCAATATTATCTGACAAATTTCAAAATGTACTTCAATTTGCCAGCTTCTTTATCCTGTGACAAACAATAGCCAATCACTGACTCATACATCTACACACTGTGGACTCTTGCCATTGCTCAGTAGGAGCTGGTGCACAACGTGGTAATGGAAGTAAATGGAAAAGTCTCAAAAACGTCATTCTCTATCTGTTTCATAAAAGTAATACTAATTTTAATATCCCTTTAACCAACTAATGTAATACAAAAATATACATGTTTATATTATTCTCAGGCTAATCTTTAATTTGCGTGCTTCATCATAAATAACATTTATTTACTGATGCTTCATTATAAATAACATTTATTTACTGATTAATGTCCTTTAAAATACTAAAATTAAAATTAAACCACAACAGACCAACCAATAGAGATTGAAAGGAACCAGTTGACCTTTCCAAATCATCATTTAGTAAACATTGGTCAAAAGGGTTGCAATTTTTTTTCCCCTTGGGAAAATCAAGGCTAATCTCTTAGTACTAACACGTAATAAAAGATAACAAAGCCTTTCTTAATTATTTAAGGCTTAGATCTAGAAATACAAGCATTTTTTTTTCTCAGTGATTCATAAAAGATTGTCTCTCATTTCTAGGTTGCTGGTTACATTTTGAATGAACTCAACTCCCCACTTGACAAATACTTAAATCAATGAACAACACTGTGCAGTTGCCAAGTTGGCTTAGCTGATTAGAAAAAGCTGAAGCTTTGGATGTTGGAAATAAGTGACCCACTCTTGCAAAGTGCTTGTAATGAATTGGCCAGACATTTTATAGAAAACATGCGTTGTTCATTGGCTTGGTTTGCTGTTTAAAGATCATAAAATATTGAGGCGTTATAATCCCAGTTTAATTGTGGGTTAGTTTTGATTTATCTCAGTATCAATTGCTATAGTTTACAGATAAGAATTATATTTTTCTTTGCTGTTGATTTGTTTGTTGTGTATTTATACACTCCTTATAGGTGTAATAAGATTTCAGCCAAGGAACTGAATGATCTCCAAAGTAATTTTTTAAAAGACTTACAGTATATGTTGTATACATAACCTTGTATTCATACAAAACATGTATTCACAGTTCTTCAGTAAAGCATTTACACTATTTATCAAACTATGAAAGCAACTTCTGGGTCTTTGAGGTGCAGGATTGTGGTCTGCTTCTTAAGCCAATCACCATTTCAATATGGGCTGGACTTCCCAGACTGACTCTTCCAGGATTATTACAAACCTAGTTCTTGTGAAACTGATCGTGTGAAAGCAGGAGGGAGGGCAGAATAAGCTTTTACTTGTGCAAAGATAAATATGTGGTAGCAGATGCTGGCTTTGCAGCACAAAATGTGGGTGGATATATTCCCTGGCTAAATGTGGGTGGATATGTTCCCTGGCTAGGGAGCTTGTTTTCTGGGAGCTTGATAAATGGGTTCATAATTTTATGCTTATAATTTTGTATTAATTCTATCATACAATATTTTTTATATAATAAAAAAAAAAATATATATATATATATATATATATATAATGCAAAAAAAGGCAGCACTCACTGGTCTTCCATATAAATAAAATTTAGCTTTTATTAGTACAAAAGAGGTTTAAAATTATCCCTGAATTTTAAACCTCTTTTGTACTAATAAAAGCTAAATTTTATTTATATGGAAGACCAGTGAGTGCTGCCTTTTTTTGCATTATAAATACTTTTTTTGACATTGCACCCTGGCAGATGATATATACAATATATGGTGTACAGTTCTATTCTGGACTTTGCTTTTATATATATATATATATATATATATATATATATATATATATATATATAGTATGGGAAGTAGAATGCAATTGTAACTAGTACAGCTGCAAGATACCTGTTAATGGGTGTGCAAACCTTTTTTTGTGGTTGTTAACCACACCCTGAACTCTGCAAGCAAGCTGAAAGATACATCATACACCTGGTCATACACCTGTTTTCACTTGATCGTGGAGGAGATCTTGCCAGACAGCTCAGAGACTCTGGCCTGCCTAGTCTGCGCTACATTACAGTGCTAGACCACAAAGCACACATCAGAGTGAAACACACTCGTTTGCAGTTGTTCCTGTCATATATACCTGGAGAGTTTACCGGACAACTCAGAGGATCTGGTCTGCTTAGTTTGCAATACATTACAGTGCTTGAATACATGGCAATCTACTGAGGAGACTATCTGTGTGCCAACTTATCCTACTATCTGGAGACAAATTTCTTACTAGAGTTGGGAGAATAACAGTTTGGAGACAACATGGGCGGAGCTTGAGACCAAAGTGAACTACACAGCATTCACAGCACTTGTTGGGAATCTGCCTGATCACGCCTCACACTTACCTCATACGATTGGGGTGGTGTCTAGTAAGTAGTTTATATAAGCCTCAGTGGATATTAACTGTTTTGAAACTCCCGAATTGCTAAGACTCACCATCTCATCTCACAACTTGGGATTATTACCGCCGCTACCAGCATTATTTTTCTGCAATTTGGAACTATTACCACTATTATCTTTATGTTCTCATTAGATAAGAGATAAAATTACTACAGCTATCAGTATTGTTATCCTATAATCTGAGACCACTACCATTATTATCTTGATGTTCTCATTTGACAAAAGATATAGTTTACAAATTCCTAAATATAACAATATATATTTTTGGTGGGCACACTAACTGGCGCTGAATTCCTTCCAGCACTCTTCTTTTCGAACATATATATATATATAAATAAATATATATATATATATATATATATATATATACAGTATATTAAACAAAACAACATTAGATAATGTTGAAATCTATGATATAATATTTAGTGTTTTGGAACTTGAAAAATACCACTTAACTTCCAATTATATAATTGTCTCGAAGATACTACTTTGAGGTCTATTAGTAGTACGTTGCCCTACATAGTTGTCACATAGGTTTTCAAATTAAGGGTCATTGAAATCAACAGAAAGCCCAGTGTTCACATTATTGTTTGACACCCCTTATCAAGAGTATTTAAAATGTTGGCCTGTTTTGCTTAGCATATATATAATCCGTTTTTCACTATTGCTTTTAAACTATGAATCCTGAAAACAACACATAAAATCTGATCATAATATTTGTTTTAATATGGCAGATAAAGTAACAATGTAGCAGGTAAAACGGATCATTGGAATACATTAAAAGGGAGAATATTATACAATAAATGTCCCTTTAAGAGTTTGGATGGTTTATAAAAGGTAAATAAAAATAAACACATATCACACGTCCGTAAGAGTATAGATGTTTCTGTACTTTGGTACTAATTGTTTTTTCTTGTTCTTGTCTTGAACTGCCTATCTTGGTTCTCTTAATTCCCATCTCTTGCTTGCATTTCAACCTCTTTCACTCCACTTCTTTCTTTCTCATATCTTCCAGTTTCCTAAATTCAGTATGAGGCGAATGAGACAAATCTCCTAAATTCCTTTGTTTTCCAACGGAACAGAGGCAATGCTGTATTGATGCTTCTCATCAATAAGCTACTTAACTGATGGATACCATCAATAAAATGTATTAAACCTCCCTTTTTGACCTTATGATTGAGGTTACACAGATAATTATTACACCAGTTTGCACCAGATTATGTCAGTGCACTATTTTATAATGCTAACACACACATCCCCATGGTTAATTTTTGAGTTACAGGGGAGGGGTTTTAGATGATATATTTACTATTTTTGTGTACACTAAGGTTTGTCTAAAGGAGGTGTGTGTACATCATCGCTCTTTCTGTAAATAATGACAAATATAATCATAGGTGCGCAAAAAAGGGAGTGATTAATAAAATGCACACACATATATATAAACATAACACAAAGTTAATTTGTTTAATAGTTTTGTTTTCTTTTTACAGACATGCCAGTTTCAGACCATTGTTTCAGTATTCTTTTAATAAAATATGTAGAATAAAAAAGCATAAGATAACATTTTAAATAAACAAACAAAAATTCATAAAAAACTGTATTTATTCAGTAAAAGCAAAAGTGTTACAAACATAACAGTACTTCTCAAAAACCCATTAGGGGCTAGATTGCCAGTGTAGCGCAAACCTTTGTGCCCCAGGTGATAAGGGGTATATCGATCATCAGGCTTATCGCTCGTATTACGAGTTGAAAGTAAACTCAATCATATGAGTGCAATCACGATTTAAGATAGGATCATTACCGCAACTTCAGAACTCTGGTTAACTGTTTTGCAAAAAAGTTGCAGAAAACAAATAAAAAATGCATTACGAAGTACAGTTACACTCATAATAATATCATCTAATAAAAATGCTTTAAAAAAATTGCACACAAAAATTATAAAGGCTCAAAGATATGAGATCTCATGTGTTAGAAAAAAAAAGACAGGCAAAGGGCTTTAACATGGAGATACATACATATACATTTCTAAAGAGAGATATCTATGTATATATATACAATATATATATATATATATATATGTGTTTATATATGTGTACATATTTATTTATGTATTTAAATGTGTATATATGTATTTACAGACATATATAAACACATAAATACATATGTATACATATTTAGAAATATATATATATTTAAGTGCATTGGAGCCCTTTGCCGTTTAGTAGAGGAAAAAATGTAAAAGCATATTTATGCAATATTCATATGTAATAAATATTTTAACTAGGTATTTCATGTAAATATTATACATTCCAATGTTCTGTACACTGCATAATTTGTTCTAGGTTTTTTCAAATAGATATTCCCATAAATATCTGTATATATCTATACCTATATATATAATTATCTTTATATATAGGTATAAATATATATTGTACCTAAATACCATCAGATACATGTAGAAATATTCTTTCTGAATAAATAGAACATATTCTGCTATATGCAGAAAATTGGAATATCAAATATTCATATTTTTATGTTGGTTTATAGCAAATGGTAGTATGTGATCAGGTTTGTGCGAGAGTGGGGTGTTAGGTTTTTTAACACTTTTTTTCTCCATTGACTTCTAAGGGGGAATAGGTGAACATGCACGCAATATTCTAACTTCATATTTTTGCGATCGTCGAATTACAATGAGCGCAAAAATCTTCTAGCACAATTAACGCTCAAGCAGGAGCATTAATTAGCACTCCGCTTGCCCTAAAACTAAATTAAACCTGTCTCTAAATAGTGTGCTTTACAACTTACACTCATCTTCATTGAGCTCACTATGTTATAACAATTTGCTAAAACTGTCCCTTCTTCGGCCCCTAGTTTTCCTCACCTTGGCCCTAAAATAGAAAAGAACAAAGAAATTAAACAGGCATGAAATCCAAAATGTCTCGCTCATGATTCAGATAGAGCATGCGATTGTAAACAACTTTTAAATTTACTTTTGTTACCTAATTTGTGGTGTTCTTTTTTGTATCTTTTTTTCAAAAAAGGATACCTAGGTAGGCTCAGGAGCTGTTGATTGGTCACTGCACATATATGCCTCATGTTATTAGTTCACCCAATGCATTTAGATAACTCCCAGTAGTGCATTACTGCTTCTAATTTCAAAAGAAACCAAAAGGTTTTATGTCCCTTAAATAAAAAAACACCCCAGAAAAATAAGAATGATAAAATCACAAACAAAATAATAATTATAGAAAATACCTAAAATGAGAGTTATTAACAATTCAAATCCAAATCACGAAACCCAATGCGCAAAATGCATATTTTGCATTCCTATGTTCATTTAGATACATATCTATACCTATATAGCTATAGGAATAGATACAGTATATAGGTATAGGTATATAAAGATACATCTGAGCAAAAAAGGCTGTGAAAATATGTCTGTTGTTTAACCTTTTGATTTTTTGTTTTACAAAATACACAGAAATACTCTGCTCTCAGATACCAAACAACTGCAGACACAGCAAAGGTAATCTATATGAATTCATATGAGAATATATATATTTGAAGTATATTTCCATTGATATTTTGCATTTGTTAATAAACCTGGGTGACTAGGAACAGGAAATTGTTCAACCATGACTTCCTCTCACAGGGGCATGAATATGACGTAACACATAGACCCCTTGTTGTTGAGCTTCACAAAATGGGAAGTGGCTATAAGAGAATAGCAAAAGCATTGAAAATCGTCATTTCCACCATCAGGGTAACAATTAAGAAGTTCCAGTCAACTGGAAATGTTCTGAATAATTCTGGAAGAGGACGTGTGTCTATATTGTCTCATTGTACTGTGAAGATGATTTGAATGGCCAAAATATATCCAAGGATTACAGCTGGAGATTTGCTGAAGTATCCAAAACTACAATCCGACATCCTTCCGTTTGGAAGAGTTTGGGAGGGTTTCAAGAAAAAAAGCTCTACTCTCATCCAAAAAAAACCTCAAGCATCTTCAGTTTGCCAGACACTACTGGAACTTCAAATGGGATCAGGAATTGCTTACCTAATATTTTTTAAATAAAGTTGGGATCTTAGTCACACAATATGGCCATATTCTGGTCAGCCAGTCACCACTTACAAGGTTTTCCAAAATAGACTAGTATATGTGTTTGGATGTGCGCCAATACCTGTTTTTGTCTTATACTTATTTTGGTCATTTTGGCAGCACTCCCACAATATGTGCATTAATATATAAGATGTTTTTGTTAGATGTGCTTAACCAAACCCCCCTTTTGTATAGTCTCGTATATATATATATATATATATATATATATATATATATATATATATATATATATATATATATTAGGATTTTTTTATTGTTTTTATTGTAATATTTTACACTTTTTAATCTTTTGGCTTTTTTATCTATTGGCATCTTTTTGCAGTTTGCTCTTCATTAGTAGTGCTTTTCTCCACCCCCCTTTTTGTATATGTCATTCCTATCACAGTTTTGGAGATTTATTGGGATTTTCTGGGGGATTAAGCTAATACTGTCTCTAGGTAGCTCTCACACCATCTTCTCTTGTTCCAATAATTGTGCCATACATATATTTAACATTTTTTGAATAAGCCTGTGTTGTGTTTTCGATTGTTTGATATTCATGAGAGCAGAGTAATTTTGTGTATTTTTTTGAACAAAAGATTAAAAGGTTAAACAATAAAGACACATTTTCACAGCCTTCTTTGCTCATATTTATCAAGGGTGCTAATATTAGTGGAGGGCACTGCACTTGAATTATTAATTAAGTAATATATATATATAAAAAGGATTTCCTGGTGCAATGATATATGCAGGCATCAGATGAACAACTGCCACTGCCTGCTTACCGTGAAGATGTGCGGACATGTTTCCTAACTGGAAACATTGACCATCCAATTCAATAGATAAATTGGGGCAAATTAATTGTATGTGGCATGTGCTAACTATATACATATTTGTGATCAAGACGTAAAATTCTCAAATCTTCAAAAAAAAAACATATGCAAGTTTAAATGAGCTAAATGAATTTATTTTTTACAGATGTTTTCATTTATTTATTAAATATTGCATAGTATATACATAAAACAGGGTAAAAGCATGTAATGATGCAGGGGAAAAAATGAAAAAAATGAATGTATGTTTACAATTGGTGAGGAGGCATTTATTTTTGTTATACATAGAATTTAAATATATTTCAGTTGGTGTAGAAAGACAATCTGGATCAGAAAATAGTTCTTACCTAGAATAATTTTTTTCCAGTGTTTAATCCCTTAGTTTACTATAATGTTTAGTCATTTTCGTTAATATTCAGTATAATATCTGGTCTATTTGACTTAAAATATAATTTTTAAACATTTTGCATTCTATTGAGTAAATATTGAGGAAGTTAACCAGTATATTTTCATTTTGTGGTAATGCTGCATTTCTGCTGTAATTTATTTTAAATACCCAGAACATTAGCATCCTTGGTATGTGACTATTTTATTTAGCTACAAACAGATTAGAACCAAATAAGATTTGATTTTATATGTTGTCACTTACACTCCCCATCCAAAACAGACCACAGAGTTTCAGTCCTTTTTCCTTTATGCAGTTGTGTACAAACCAAAATGAGATCTCTGAACCTAACTACAAAATAGGTCCAACACCTGTGTCTCATAGGATTATAATGTTCCCTTATCACATGACCTGCTGCCTCTGCTTGGTGAACCTACCCTTTGTTAAAAAGTCTATTGCTACATCTCCCATGTGGCACTATAGCATCTCCAATCTGCTGCAAACATTAAACCTTGTGTGTTCTCTATCTATCTATCTATCTATCTATCTATCTATCATCTATCTATCTATTTATTTATTTAGGAAAAGTTTGCCAGAATTCTTAGTTTTAATATTAAGTACCTTAGGACATCATTTCTACAAATATTTATATTTTCAATTAAAATAAATACATAACTAAAAACAATGTATCATTCATTTAATCTGTCTATTACAGCGTTTTATTCAAGGTGTTTATTAAAACAAATACTTGAAAACCCCCACAGTAAATTATTCCAGTTGTATCCCACAGTCTTTATTTCATTTAAAATAAAAGTATTAAAAAAATTACACATACAATCTAAAACCTGCAACTCTGTCATTAAAGGTATTTAGCAAACTACCATATTTAGGCATAGTGAAAAAAGCACTATAGCTTGTGGTCTGTATATACTTCCTTCAGCAGGTTTGATAAATGGAAAAATCACGATAAAGGGCATCTGATATAGAGCTAGATTACGATTGAAGCGTTATTTTGCACTCATGCGTTACCTTCACTAGATGGAGGCTTTTGTGCACATCAAGTTGCGCTTGTTTACATGCTAGAAAAACCTGACGCACGCAAAATGTTGAACTTCGAATATCACAACCGCATTAACGTATTCTTCAATAGACTTTTTTTATCAGACAGTGTTTATATGCGTGTAAGTGTACTTTTCCATTTATTTATGTTGTGTTTAATGCAACTTTAATCTTCCCCTACCCTTTACGCGAGCTCTGAAGACACATAACCCGTCAGGTGTTAAATTTAATAGCGCTCAACTTGTAATATGTGTGCTATTTCCATTGCGTGCAAAAAGCAGAGAAATACCCAACATCATTTACGAGCTACAGTTAACGTACCACTCGTAATGAAGCCCATAGTTACTAAAAATGTGCTTCACATTTCCAAAATAAATTCTATTTATCTATTTTTTCATTTAATTTATTAATTTATTTTATTATAGCTGTTTATTAAACATAGAAATATAATTTTACAAGTTTGTAAGTAGTAGCAAAAATATTGGTTTTAAAATTATGGGATATTTCTTTTAATGAGATCACTATAATTTTAATAAATATTTTTTTTTTTATTAAAGGGACACTGAACCCAATTTTTTTCCTTTCATGATTCAGATAGAGCATGCAATTTTAAGCAACTTTCTAATTTACTCCTATTATCATTTTTTCTTCGTTCTCTTGCTATCTTTATTTGAAAAAGAAGGCATCTAAGCTTTTTTTTTGGTTTAGGACTCGGGACAGCACTTTTTTATTGGTGGATGAATTTATCCACCAATCAGCAAGAACAACCCAGGTTGTTCACCAAAAATGGGCCTGCATCTAAACTTACATTTTTGCACTTCAAATAAAGATACCAAGAGAATGAAGAAAATATGATAATAGGAGTAAATTATCTGAATCATGAAATAAAAAATTTGGGTCCAGTGTCCCTTTAATGATTCAATATCTTTGTTGTTGAGTTTGTGTTTGTTGGTAAGTTTGATGCAATTTTGTTCAAGTATGTTCTGTATATGAATAACACCGAGACTCTTTAACATTACAGTCATTAAAAATTCCTAAATCATGATCAATCAGGTATGAAAAGCAGCAGATGAGTTAGCATAATTAGCATTTTTATTTATATTCACGTCATGAATACATGAATAAGGATTCAAAGCATAAAACAGACAGATTGCTACATTATCCTAATCTTTTGCTCTTAATTGCTTTCGGAATCTCAAATGGAATTCTTTATACTATGTTTGAAGATATCCCATTTCCAGATTGTTTGGTACTTTAAAGCAAACTCCCCAAGGTTTAGCAAAACTTGAAAAGGTACTCTAACAATTCATATGTTATTTTATGCAACATTTTTATTAAGAAATGAGAGATTAGTGAGCTCTCATAAACATGTTCCATAAACAAAGAGATTAGAGAGGTGTAAGGTCTTTCTTGTCTTAGTGACGCTATGGGACTGTTTTTGAATCTCTGGACTGCATATCTATAAGGACAAGATTTGAATTGTGTCTCATCACTTCTTCAACCTTAACAGACTCGGAGTTGCTTCAAGTCAGTCAAGGCACATGACTAGGGCCCTATCCCAATAGAGGATAAAAACAAAAATAAAAATGAATGTAATTAATATTATCATGTGTTTGCTATTGCTTGCGGTAGCAATAACCAGTCACTTATTAATTAATTATTGTGTGAATTTACCCGTTTGCGGATGCACGATAATTTAGTTCTTCACTTGTAATCTAACCCTAAACTTTTTATGCAATTGCCTTAAAAAGACTTATATGGAGTTGTGCATAATAAATACTCCATAGGTGAAAAAAATTGATATGGTTCTTAGAAAAACATGCATTCTTTAATCATGCCGCAACTTTCCATAATCTGGCAACTTGAGACCCACATTAACCCAGCCACTATCTTTAGCTAATTGGAGCAGAATTAACAAGATTTTTGAGAGGCATTGTCTAAACTGGAAGAAAGAACACAAAGTCCCACAGCACATAAAAAATGCAACTCACTTTATTGGAAAGTGGAGGTCCAAAGAAAACAGCAACATTTTGGGGCTATAAACCCTTATTCATGCTCCCAAAACGTTGCTGTTTTCTTTGGACCTCCACTTTCCAATAAAGTGAGTTGCATTTTTTTATGTGCTGTGGGACATTGTTTTCTTTCTTGCTGTTTGGAGGCCTGCAGTGGGTCTCTTGTCTTGCACGTGCACATTATAAAGGGACTTATTGCTGATTCCTATTTTTTGGTTGTATTGTCTAAACTGGACCCATGGCTCAGTAGTTTGCTTACACTTTTCCTGTGGCCTAATAGGCTGCACTTACTAGCTAACTTACCTGCTTTTCTCTTTCAGCTACCTTATGCCTTATCCTGCCTGTTATACACCTTTGCTAACTGTGCTATAGGTGCTAATCAGTATTGTGCATGTTTTTTAAGCTAATAAAGTTTGCAAATTTGAATAAAACATACTTCCAAAAATGTCCTGAATTTGTCTGAAAGTGGAGGCCAAGAGACTTTGGGGTGTGGCTTATTGGTGTTTTGTGTGCAGAGAGCTGTGACATGAGTGTGCCACGGGCAGAGCCAAGGCACATCCTGGTTTTGCTCTGGAAATCATGACTTTTGCCTTGAAGGAGAAGCTACAGAGTGGGCAGATGGTTGAGTGACAGAGCTTCCAACCTATGGCAATCCTGCAACAACAGGTATGATTTGGATGCATAAAATACCTTCCCTCACAAGTAATACATTTTATGTTTTTTACTACACGCATTAAAGGTCCGTTGTGTTGCTATAGAATAACATATCACCAAAGTCTAAATGTTTTTTTAAAACAAAGTAACATTATTTTTACTGCAATTGATATCCAATAGCCAAACTCCCCCCACCAGTTTAGCTAAGTTACATGAAAAGGGGGCAAAATACATGATAAAAATATATTGCACTTGTTTTAGTACGCATAACTGAACATTTTATATAAAGTATCAAGGTGTTCACTATCCCTTTATTTCTGTAATATGCTGGTAAATGAATAACTTTGTTGCTATCCCCCCCCCCCCAAAAAAATATAAATAAATATATAATTTATTTCCAATATACAAATACTGCATTCTGGTGTTTCTACCACAACTCTTATAGAATTCTTAGAAATAGCAATAGTAAAATTAATCATTTAAAGACACTCACACACACACACATGACATGACTTTCTATATTTATATATTTTAACTACTGGAAACAAACTAAAATGATTTAAGGAGTTTATTTTTTTCTTACAACACATATATTTACAATACAATATATTTACCAAAATGTTAACAATTATTTCACAAATATAAAAAAAAAAACAGTAAATGAAAGGATAACTTAAATGAGATAAATAGAATTAATAAATCAAATTATTTACAGGATAGGCACATTCAAAAAGCCTGTTCAGCCTATATGTGTTACCACGCCTTTGCCAAGAAAGATCCACCCTTTGTGCTGAAATCACTGGGGAGAGAGTAATTTAGGCTGCCCTTGATGTAACCAATACATCACTGTCTTCTGGGCTAGGTTTAAAATTAAAGTCTGATGTAAAAAGTTAAACAAAAATGAGATAGAAATTGGCAGAGGTTGAAGAGGGTCAAAGTATTGAAAACATAAGGTGAACTATAGCTACTTTTGATTTATGTTTTGCGGACGTTGCAAAAAAATGAAATAAAATTAGAAATCACAAAAGCCTCTTTTCGATGGACATAATGAATCATAATCTGTTAACATTTGTCCAATCGTCTTTGGTTAGGATACCCGGAATCTTTTCAGCAATAAATAAAATCAGTCAAACTCCATATGGATAAATGTTTACAATATTGCAATTGGACTTGAGGCATGGGAACCCAAATGCGTCTTCATATTTTAGCTGAATGTGATTGTTGAAAACATGTATGTTTGTGTTCAGACACTGTGTTGATTGTTTAAAAATAATTTGGAGCATATTTAACTAATGAAATCTGCAGACAGAAATGGCTGCAGAATGTTTTCTTTCTCAAAAGGGAAACAAAGCTGTTTTATGGCATTTCTCAATTTTACACATAATAAGACAGATGCCAAGAACTGGGAATATATCTTTAAATGAGCCACAGAAAATACAAAGATGTTGTAACATAGCAGTATCACATGCTCATTGCTCATTATTTCTTGGAATACAATCTGGAATAATGTATCCCAACTACACATAATAGACACATTACAAATTACCAGAAATCCTTTTACTGTAGAGGCACAAATCCATGGCTTGAATGTCTGAACTGTAAGATGCATTGTTACTTAATTATGTAAAACTAGGAGCATTTTATTCTGCATATGACACTGTGTAATCAAAGGGCTACAATATACAAAATCATTATGACAATACATATTACAGTTGTAATATTCTACCCTAATAATGATACAACCAATACATTATCATTTATAATAACTTGCATATATTATATAAGAATTTGTTTAATGTAATTCATTTGGAAAAAAAATGTCTGTGTTAAAGGGATACTAACCCCAAATTTTTTCTTTCATGATTCAGATAGAACATGCAATTTTAATCAACTTTCAAATGTACTCCTATTATCAATTTTTCTTTGTTCTCATGTTATCTTGATTTGAAAAAGCAGTAATGAAAGGTTAGGAGCCGGCCCATTTTTAGTTCAGCACCTTGGTAGCGCTTGCTAATTGGTTTGCTACATTTAGCCACAAATCAGCAAGTGCTACCCAGGCGCTGAACAAAAAATGGGCTGGCTCTAAAGCTTACAGTACTGCTTTTTCAAATCAAGATAGCATGAGAACAAAGACAAATTGATAATAGTAGTAAATTAGAAAGTTGCTTAAAATCTCATGCTCTATCTGAATCATGAAAGAAAAAAATTGGGTTTAGTGTCCCTTTAAAAGAACTAAAATATCTCAGGTTGCCAAAGATTATAGTCTAGCTTTGTGGTTTAATATGGTCACAAAACTTTTTGCTAAGCGGCATTCCCCTTAATATGTATAGACAAGTGCCAATGGAATTCCAAGAATATAATACATAGTGTAATGTAATGCTCTTAAAAAGTAAAAATGAATGAATATTTCTATACAAGTTGTTAACCCCATTGATTAATCCTAATGGAAATTCAAATATTTGGCCAAAATTTTTAATAATGTTCATTTTATTTGTCTCATAGATTTTTTAAGTCATTCTTGTAAAATCCGCATTTGAAGGTCATATTTTGGTCGATCAAATGTCTCATAAATTAGTAGAAATTATACATTTAACAATGGAAAGCCATTGCTTTCTGACTTCCATTGAAATTTGATTTAATTTAAAGGGGCATATTTATCAAGCTCCGTATGAAGGCTCGCCGGAAACAGAAGTTATGAAGCAGCGGTCTAAAGACCGATGCTCCATAACCTGTCCGCCTGCTCTGAGGTGGCGGAAAGATATTGTCAGAAATCAACCCGATCAAATACGATCAGGTTGATTGACACCCCCTATTAGTGGCTGATTGGCTGCAAATCTGCAGGGGCAGCATTGCTCCAGCAGTTCAGCAGAACTGCTTGTGCTATGATAAATGCTGACAGCGTATGCTATCGGCATTTATCGATGTGCAGCGGACATGATCCGCTATATCGGATCATGTCCACTCACACCATAATAAATAGGCCCCTATGTCTTTATTGCATTCGAGCTACAGTTGATAAGGTCTTACATGGTGTTGATATATATGCCTCTCTGTTGCTATCAGTAGCTATTAGTATAGGATATGTGCTAGCATGTGTAATACAGTGCAGTGCTTATGATATGTAGTTATCAGGGACAGGGCACGCGTCATGCTCAATGCAGGAATTCAAGAAAACGGGACATAAAAGTACATTTGCAGTGAAACAGAGCTAAGAATAAATTCACAATTCACTGCTGAATAATATTCTGTGCATTTAAACATTAATTTTAGTTTATTTTTCTGAGTTGCCAACTCATGGGATATGCTGTTTTTTTCTTTACTGGCCATGTACTTTCAAAACATATTTGTTATAGACAAAATGATGTTTCAAATAGTTATTGATGTAATATTGAATAATACCTAGTTTTATTGCACTTAGCTTTATTGCGCTTTGCAGATATTGCTCTTTTTTAAATTAAAGGTTTATGCAACCCTGTATTAAGCAAGTATATCAGAGCCATTTTCCAACATATATACACATATAAACACATAAATACATATGAGTATACATATATACTCACCTATATATACACACCACCAGCAAAAAGGTTATGAAGGCTCAAATGATCATTAGCATTTTTTAGTATTAAACTATTTTTTAATTAAGGTATGTAATTATTTTTTCAGACATAATGCTGTTGCACACTTAATAGACTACAGTATAGTGTAAATATAACTTTTATATGTACTATATGTACTTTTATTTACCATCTTGACGTTTATGCAACAATTAGTAGGAATAAAATATATATTCATACCATAAAGAAATTATTTTAAAATTATAAAAACATCTAGAGGCCTATTTATTAAAGGTCTTGCGGACCTGATCCGACAGTGCGGATCAGGTCCGCAAGACCTCGCTGAATGCGGAGAGCAATACGCACTCCGCATTTAACATTGCACCAGCAGCTCACAAGAGCTGCTGGTGCAACGCCGCCCACTGCTGACTCGCGGCCAATGGGCCGCCAGCAGGGAGCTGTCAATCAACCCGATCGTACTCGATCAGGTTGATTTCCGGCGAAGGGTTATGGAGCAGCAGTCTTTAGACCACTGCTTCATAACTGCTGTTTCTGGCGAGTCTTCAGACTCGCCAGAAACACAGGCCCACAAGCTCCGTACGGAGCTTGATAAATGGGCCCCCAGGACTCAGAAAGGGTTGACTTAGATATTTTTTTGCATTGTATATAAAATATATATTATCCCTTACTAAACTGGTTTAGCAGATCAGTGAGACTAAAATAAAAGTATATATAATGGCAATGACTTTGACACTTCTTTTTTTAATTTAAAAGTATACTCCATATGTATATTTTCTCAGAACCTGGATCAATGATCTCAGAGTCCAAAACTGAGGCAATACATTTCAGTGAATAATATATTGTAGATTAGAGTGATGGTGAGTGATGGGACATGCACAGCATATGTGCGTATGCCACTTAAACAATGATAGCTTTCAGAAAAAGCATTTTCCTAACAGAAATATATTGCAAAATGTTTTTTAATTAATATTGAGATGTACTCATGCACAGTTTGGTTATGATTATTATGTCCCTTTTAAACCCAAACCCAAACATTTTCTTTCAAGATTTAGGTAGAACATACCATTTTAAAAAACTTTCCAGTTTATTTCTATTATTAAATTGGCTTTATTCTTTTGGTATCATTTGTTGAAGGAGCAGCAATGCACTAATGGCTTCTAACTGAACCCATGGGTGAGCCAATTAGCCAATGAACATTTCTTTAATGCAGTTACTATTTTTAAGTAAGTTAAAGGGCATGAAAGTAAAAATGTAACTTTCAAGGTTTAGAAAGAGCCATGCATGCTTCTATTATTAAATGTACTTTGATATCTTTTGTTGAAAAGCATACCTAGGTAGGCTTATGAGCAGCAATGTACTGCTAGAAATAGCTGCTGATCAGTGGCTACACACATATGCCTTCGATCATTGATTCAGCATATGTATTCATCTATCTCCCAGTAGTGCCTTGTTACTCTGAAACTGACTTTAAGTATAGTTATATAAAAGCAATAGTACAATATTACAATTCTCTAACACATTTTGCTTTTATACTTTTCTGTCTTTTTACTATAGAACAGATTCCGCATACTATTGACTTGTAATCCCTTTTGATATTGTACAAGTTTACCAAATGCACAAACAGTAATTATGCTGCGACATGTATTCTTTAATAGGACGCCAGTGCGAACATTGTTTTAACTTGCACGTAGCATGGTTTTAGCAACCTATTCTTCTGTGAGCATCATTCAGGGACTTCAGTGTTTTAGAGATACTGCAGACACTTTGTGAGACACTTTTGTGATGGTAATATATTCTTAGGATAGGCAGCATTGATTCCCATAAGCAAAGGGATTTGGATTTATATCTCGTCTATACATTCCCCATATCCCAAAGCCTTTTAAAATACTGAAAGAAAAAAAATAAAATAACAAAGAAGAGAAAGAGGACATCAGAGAGAAATAGAAAACAAAGGAGAGAAACATGAGGTTACAGGACATGGAAACAGAATATCTGGATGCAGACTGCCTCCCGGACATAATTTGCTGGATGGTGATTGATGGTACGGTGTTGTAAGGTCTGCATTACACAAGCTAAAAAATCTATGGATGCACTACAGCCTTCGGTGCTAGAAAAACCAGGAACGCATGCCAAAGCAGTGCTCATGTCGTAGATGGTAGTGGCTTGCTATAAGTGACTGGTTATTGCTTACAATGACAGCCATTTTACTTTTTAATGGAATCATCTGGTATCTTCAAAGTCTCCTCACTTTCTCTCTTCCCCAATGTTCATTACATTAACCATTGCAATATTCACTTAAAGGGATATGGTTTTTATTAAAAATGTTATATTATCCATAAGAAAAAACAGCATTTAAACACTCTGACATGTTGATTGCCTGAAAAGAAAATATAAAGTAAAAGCTGATAACATTTTAATTGAAAGTATCAGTTCTGCACTTCCTGCTAATATTCAGGGACTTATAGGTACTTCCTACTAATGCTTAATGAACATTTACAGGAAATACTTAAAGAGACATGAAACCCAAAAATGTTCTTTCATGATTCAGATAAAGTTGACAATTTTAAACAACTTTCCAATTTACTTCCTTTACCTAGTTTGCATTGTTCTCTTGGTATGCTTTGTTGAAAAGAATACCTAGATAGGCGCAGGAGCAGCAATGCACTTCTGGGAACTAGCTGCTGCACATATATACCTTTTGGCGTTGGTTCCCCGAATGTGTTCAGCTAGCTTCCTGTATTGCATTGCTGGTCTTTCAATAAAGAATACCAAAGGAATGATTTGAATTTGCTAATTGATTCAACTTAGAAAGTTTTTTAAAATTGTATGCTTTATCTGAATCATGAAAAAAACCCATTGGGTTTCATGTCCCTTTAACAACCAATGAGCATCACTAAACAGTTGTATTTGTTTATTTAAATTTAAATGGTTTTTACTTATAAATGTTCAACTCAGAAGCAAATATTAAACATATTAAGATGCTGGGCTTTTATATGGATGACATAATCTTTTGAACACAGAGCACCTTTAAATGATAGTACAGACATCAATTTACAATATTATTACATGTGATCTGTGTCTGTATGAACTATGCAAACAAAAATGCAGCAGTTAAACATGCAAAAAATTTTTTGTATAGAAAGGGTTACCAGATTACTCCTTACTGTGACATCCACATGCACTTCCGATATAACAAGGAAAGTAGCAGTGCGAAAGCGTGCTGCTATAGAAAGGGAAGTTCCACAGTTTGTTTGTGATTGGATGTATCACCACCTGTAAAGCTTCAGAAAAAAATGAATTCCTAAGAGAAGGCCGTGGAAATGAAAGATTAAGAATTAAAAGTATGTTCTTTGATAATTATACAGTCTTTCGAAACATTGGTTTATGGCAGATGACCTGTATTGCTGCCACACTGTAATATTTTGAAAATTATTGTATCAGTGTTTACCATCACTTTAAAGGGACAACAGTCTACACCAGAATGTTTATTGTTTTAAAAGATAGATAATCCTTTTATTACCCATTCCCAAGTTTTGCATAACCAACACAGTTATATTAATATACTTTTTACCTCTGTAATTACCTTGTATCTAAGCCTCTGCAGACTGCTCCCTTATTTTAGTTCTTTTGACAGACTTGCATTTTAGCCAATCAGTGCTGACTCCTAGGTAACTCCACGGGTGTGAGCACAATGTTATCTATATGGCACACATGAGCCCTCTAGTTGTGAAAAAAATGTCAAAATGCATTCAGATAAGATGCAGCCTTCAAGGGCTAAGAAATTAGCATATGAGCCTATCTAAGTTTAGCTTTCAACTAAGAATACCAAGAGAACAAAGAAAAATTGATAATAAAAGTAAATTGGAAAGTTGTTTAAAATTGCATGCCCTATCTGAATCATGAAAGTTTATTTTTGACTAGACTGTTACTTTAAGTATAATATGTTTTCATTTAAAAGGGAATTAACAGGAACTGCATGTTCTGATACAACTGATACTATGGTATGTATGCTCACTGGCTAGAAGAGACATTGCCCACACAAAAACAGTTTTTTTAGCACAGTAATATCCACTTTTCAAGAAACAAAGCAATATAAAACATTTTTAAATACTGTCTTTTTGGTGGAATACATCAATTTCTTTAGAACAATGTGCCTTTATTTTCTCACATATGAATGTTTAACAGGTAAAAATAAAATAAACACAGATTTAAAGTATTTTGGAGGGAAAAAAATTGGTATAGGGGCGGAGCTAACCACCGAAGTGGATGGTCGCATTTTCACAGAGCTCCCGGCTACAGACATGCTATAAGGAATTTATTCCACTCTTTACACAACTCAAATCCATTTAGAGGCGAGTTCTAGTATCGGTTCAGATCTGGGAGCATACACACAACTCTATTTCATTCGACCTGATACTTTGGCAAGACTAATCATATAGGGACCGTGATACCCGAGCAATCCAAGATGGCGACAACTTTGTTGCAGAAGGAAATTCTGAGACTCCTAGGTCTGCATTTCTCGCGATTAGAACGAACACTCTAGACAGTGTTTGAGGAGGGACCATCAGCTGGCGGGTGTCCAAGGAGCACCGTGAGGTTGCGAGGCCCTTATGAGGGCAATCTGTGTTGGGATTCTGAGCTTTCCCTTACTTGGATTAAATGTGGCGGAGCTGCCCTATCGCAAGATGAAGGACTTGTTCATGCGGAGTATCCTATTACCGAGCAGATCAGATGTCCCTGTGAATACTACTTTGACCCAGTATGAGCTGCACTCTACCCACCCGTTGAAATCTGGCTGGCTGAGGGAGAGACCATACCTTGGACCCTATCAACAATACAGAAATTCCTTGTTCTCTCCTACTTTGTCTTCCACCCGGGAGCTCTGCAGTAATGCAATTCTTATAGGTGGTGACGATCCTCTTACCTCTCAACACTAAGGATCTGAGAAGGCGATGCTTGAGGAGGGGGATCAGCCTGAACTTCTTCGGAGTGGCGCTTTTGGAGCAAAGGCGAGAAGGAAACTTTGCTGTGTTCCTGATCCGGAGGGCTCTTCTTTAATGCTGAACATCAAAATTCCTAGGACTGCTGTCTTTTTATGTCTTAAAGTCTATCAAAGTTCATATGAAAAGGAGCCTCAGAAAGCAGGACTTGGTTAACTGTATGTAATTTTGAGCCATAGGGAACGGTAATACTGTTGTTATCCGTTCTTTATGTAGCTAACTCTTGACGCTCTGGAGATTCTGAAAGAACATATACAAGTGTTTGCTTTAGAGCTAAGCTTGCTCTCTATAAACTTGATGATATTGCTGATCTGATTCATATAACTCTCTTTAATTTAAACTAAATATTTTCTTAACTGGACTTGTGTCAATAGATAGTTGCTCTAGTTTCAAGAGTGATTTTGTTATATTGCTTAATGTTGTTAACACATAACATGTTTATAGGTGTCTCATAGGTTTGTCCATAGTTGTGAAAGCTACCTTGCAGCATTTTCAGGAGCTAAATTTTACAGTTCACTATTCTATGCCTGATTTTAAATAATTGAGCCCTTGCAGGGGTGGTTAGAGTAGCTTTCCTTGCACTCTGCCAAATTACTGTTTAGTTAAGTTTGGTATTACAGGGTAATGCCCATATGAATATAGTTCCTCTACCTCATTGTGTACCTTACCATTATTGTGGGGTATCTTTGCATAATATCTGAAGGCGGTGTGTTGTTGATTTGTATACATCCTCTCTCCTGCACTGATTTAAAGTTCTCTACAGTTTCATGGCACTATAGTTAAATGTGTTAAAGGTGTTCTTCTACTTTTATAATATGGCTGACTATATTTACAAATCATATGTGAGCTCTTACAAACCTCTATCCCTGACTGTACTTGTACATTCATATTAACCCCCCCCTCCTTTGTTTTGCTTTGTTTTTTTTTGTTTTTTTTTCTCTTTATGTCTTTCTTCATATTTATGGTCTCTTATACTTTATTCATTTATGTATACATGGGTATGTCTCCTAGATATTAACCTAATGTTATAAATGTAGCTAGGGGTGTTATAGCTTGATTAGATGATTGCTATTTGGCTAAGTGTTCTAAGTGTTGCCTCTCGCAATAATACCCTTTTATTGTTTGGAACAGGTACCTGTTGCGGGGTATAGGGCCCGTACCCAGACATCAGGTCCAACATAGTTTGTTTTTTTTAAATAGAAAATTAAAATTTGCTGTCTTAGTGTTGACTACAAAAGTCTTTTCATATTGAGGCAACAATACCTTGTTTTGAGGAGACTCTAGCCCTATATTGCATCTCGAGATTATACACATCTTGATTTCCACCCCTTGCCCATTAATATGCATACAGATATAGTACAACAAACCCACTGCTATCTCTGGTATTAGTGGGACCTATAGGAGTTGTTCCTCAGTGCTGTAAAACTAACTTTATATCTTTTCCTCACCAAGAGTATGTCACACTGACAAGTTTGATTTCAAGTAAGTCTTCCCCTGCTCCAGCTGTAAATGAGTCCATACTTTTTATCCCTACAATCAACCACAATTAATATAAAACCTCCTCCCCCCAAGTAACGAGTCTCCTAGACTTAGGAGAACTAAATATGCGGTTTCTCTTGCCCATACTGCAATTTCAATTACTCCCTTAGTACTTATTTTCTTTTACATAATACCATAGCATGGAATCCATCCTCTTTATTCAGATCAGCGGGTCTGATCAACAGTACCTACCATCTAAGTATTCATTTCTAAAGCATTTCTCAGAGGCCTCCTTTAAGACCACTGAGATTAGGGCGAAGCCTGTAAGTGTCTCGAAATCTTAGTTTGAAGGCTCTACTATGGATTCTATTCATTACTAGGGGAGTTTATATAATACTATATTATATAGAATACATTACATCCTACATTTCATATTATATTGTGTACTTTTTTTTTAGCTCTATGGATGGTTAAACTTATTTGTTAAAATTAAGGAAAACTGAGGTTGATTTAACGTTACCTTGCTATATGTGCACTACTACAATTTGAACATCTTACAATGCTATATATTACAATGACCTTTTGTATTGTTGCTATTTGTTTTACTCACTGTTTATGCAGCAATAATGTAATGTTTTAATTTTTTCTTCTTCAATAAAAATTATAAAAAAAAAAAAAAAAATTGGTATAAAATGAATATAAAATTGGTATAGGGAATATTTAAAGGTATAGAAAGGTCAAAAATGAAATGTGCATGGGTGCATATCAATTTAAAATATAAGCATTTTTGTTATATAGTTTCATTGCAACAACGCTTCTAATAAAAGTTATTACTGCTTTTCAGTGACATACGCACATATCCTGTGAAGGCCGTGCACCTGTATTTAGAAGCAATACACACCACCACCAGCTCTCTGAGCAGACACAGGGGTCTATTTATTAATGTGCGGACGGACATGATTCGCTATATCGGATCATGTCCGTCCGCACATCGATAAATGCTGACAGCATACGCATATTCTTTATATATACAGTATACATATAAATACTGTATATATATATATATATATATATACACATACACACATTATAGCCCTTTTCTGTCAAATACCTTTTAACTCTTTTAACCCTTTTAACATTTTAAATATTTTTTTCAGAACATTAATATATGATTGAATCACTTAATTTTAATGTATTTATGTTAAGCTTGGTGTACTTTTTTTAACCCTTACATTTTACACTAGGGGCTTTATGTACTAAGCAGCTCTAGAGCCCTTGCGAGGCAGGTTTGTATATGCGAGCCTGCTTCCTGCAATGTAAGATGCAGCGGTCATCCCTTCTGTCATGCGCTTGGTCGTGCAAGAGAAGGGACAGGCTTTAAACGTTCAAGATACATATGGACAGTGAATCCTTTCAAGTTGAGAAGCTTGTACGCTCCCTTTTTAGTACATGGAAACCTAGATCTTCAGGCACGCTAATTTGTTTGGTTTGCGCTTGAGCTGACCTGTTTGCTTTCAAATTGTAATATGCGCATAAGTTAGCATGGTTGCAATATTGCTTATTGTGACCTGCACTAACTTGGCAACTCTGTCTGCCAATCTGAAGTTAAATATCTTTGAGACAAAGGGGCTAATTTGTAATCTTTAATGGTAAAATAAATCTAAGTTTAGTCTTCATTTGCATATTAATTGTCATGTAAAACTGGCTTGTAGTTTTAGCTGGTAGTATGGCAACATTTTCTAACTAAATTATATGACACAATTCAGTCTTTGAAATGACAACCTGAATTGGAATACAACATTTCTGGTAATTCCCGAGTCAAAAAGGATGATCTTCCTGGAGACATTTTGAAGTAATCGATGACTCCAGACTAGTCATCAGAAGCCATCCTAAAGTATGCCCACAGGCCGAAATATTTAAATGAGATGACTCTAGAGTCATTCACTGGTTTCTCATGCTTGTAAAGTAATCAGTAAGGTAATCTGCTAATCATTCTGAAGTCATCACCCATAATGTTTTACTTTAGCTGATGACTTTACAAGCCTGATGATGTGGAAACGATTTATAAAGTAGATTGATGATTATCAAATGACTTCAGGATGGTCTCTAAAGTAATTCTGATTGTCTTGTGTCATTTCTGCTTTTAAACATTATGAACACATTCAAAGTGTGTTTTAAGATAGAATAATCATTCAGCTTTAAACCCTGATGATTAAAGATTTTCCATCTTGAAGAGAAATTATATTGCAGTCTTTACAGGGGCTGAACTCACTGAATTCTATAAGAAAAAAGGCAGAACCTGGAAGTCCCCGAGAGATGACAGAAATGATTCCCCAGCACTTTGAGATCTCCCACAAGATTCTAGAAGGGACACATTTTGCTATACTTTACCAAGGATCATTCTTTCCATTTCTGTATGTGAAGGGCAGACAAGCCCGGTGCAATATAGGACTGCATGACATGCAAGTTTTATTACCTTTTATTACAGTTAACTTGTAATATACATACATTAGCGTGCGCTGGTATTACACAGTGGAGCGCAAATATTGCTTCCTTGAAAGCAATATTTAGGGCTCCACTTGTAATTTGGCCCTAAATTCACTAAAAGCCTCTCCAGCCTCTCCAGTCTCTCTAATGTATATGTTATTGTACAGAGCTAACAAAGAACAAAGACGTATGTGAGCTTCCCTTATGGACACTGTCAAATAACCCATGAACTAGTAAAACTGGAAAAGATAGAAAGACATTCAGTCTCTGTGGGAGCATTGGATTTATCATAGAACCTCCAAAAATGCAGATAAGTAAATTGGCTATTCAGGCCAACTTCACCCTTAAGCCTCATAGCTAGTTTTGTATATTCATTATTATTATCAGGTATTTGTAGAGCGCCAACAGATTCAGCAGCGCTATCTCTTTTATAGGGCTGGATTAATTGGTATAATGACTTCTATCTGCAATGGTCATTAAACCTAGGTTGCCTCACTAGAGGTATGGAGTACTTCATGTGATATTGTCATTAGCTAACTATAACAATTGAAAATAAAGAATAAACAGGGCATTCACAATGTCTTCCAAATGTAAGTTACTGACAATCAATAGTCATAAACATAATGTAAAACTTTCCAAAAAATAAGTTAAAAATATTTTGGCCTTTATTTAAAAAAAAATTAATTTGCTGTCTGCTAATGGTTTTATTAATTAAAAAGGACATTCTGGTCAATATTTAAATGCACATAGATGAATTACATCTTTGAATAGAAACATATTTGCAATGTACATGTATTGGCAACAATGCTTCTAGTAAAAGTTATCACTATTTTAGTGTTAAGATTTTTCTCTGCACGTGCATGTGAAGCATAGCTTGATATTCTCAGTGCACCGGTATTTTAAATACTGCAGCTGCTGAGATCACAAGTGGGGCTTATATCATGTCAGAAATAAACAAATTGAGTTATTACCAGATGGTACAAGCACTGTAAGCTCCCTGACAAGTGCTTTGTTTAAAATGCTGGTGCACGGTACAGCTATAGTTTTATTAGAAACATTTTTACTAATACATGTATAGTACAAAAATGCTTCTATTCAAAACTTAAATACATCCATGAGTATTCCAATTTTAGCTGAAATGCCCTTTTAATATAGCTAATGTAGCTAGCAATTTATTTTCTAGCAACATATTTTTTGGCAGATAAGAACCAGAAGGTTCTTTGATTCTGTTCATGTGTCTACCTGAAGTGTAGGTTTTTACGTCATAAAGAAGATTAGACACATGTTGGGTTGTAGCAGTTGTTAGAGGAAATATGTGCATGTAGCAGGTACTGATCTTGGAGTTGATTGATAGGCATGCCCATTGCCCAATCAGCACCTTGGTTAACTCAGAGGCACCGGTCAGTGAACTTCTCAGTCTGTGAAAAAGCAGCAATTTATTTCCAACACACTTTCAAAATCTGTTTAATTATTTTTTTAAATGGACTCATGCATATTGTAAGTGCTCTTGAAATCCCTTACTGTATTTCTTTCACTACTTTATTTGGAACTTTAGTCTTCCTTTCTTTAATGTATGTTCAGTTATGTATGTTCTTTAGCAGCGTTTGATATTCATAAGCAGAATAACAGATATTCATTGTTATTTGGAATTCAATAAATGATGAACTTAAAGCAAGGATTTTTCGGGGATGTTTATATAGAAAGACAATCAGTTTGTACAAAAATGAAGGTAGAAACATCCATAGTGAATAAAAGCAAAAATATGGTTTAGAATCATACTCTCACACAACATCTTTTATTTTTCTTTAATCAGTTGGTTACTAAAAAAAGGCTGCAACTCCTAAAGGATAGGCAAACTTTTCCCCCCCTTTAATTTACCACTATCACAGTTTTTTTGTGTAACTATATTTAAATTGGAGGCATAGAAATAGGTTAATTTTACATTCAGCAATTATCAGTGAACAGATACAAGTGCAAGCTCGATTATTCTCACATTATATGCTTAACATGATTTGCATTCATTTTTTTACACTTTGTAAATACTAGCGCTTTAAAAACGACTTGACTGCATTTATTAGGTAACAGCTGTCAATGCAGTTATATTAATAAAGGGATTCACACATGATGTAGGGAAATGATAAGCGCAAGACATGTTTACTACAGTATATGCAACAGAGGGCTTATCAGTGAAATACAACTTTATTAAAACAAGGCATAAGTAACACGGGGAGGGGGGAGGGGGATTTAATGTGATGCATTCCCTGCTTTGGAGGCTTTGCAGTGAGCAATTCCTGCAACCACACAATTAAAGGGACAGTTTACTCCAGAATTTTTATTGTTTAAAAAGATAGATAGTCCCTTTATTACCCATTCCCCAGTTTAATATAACTAACACGATTATATTAATATACTTTTTAACTCTGTGATTAGCTTGTAGTTAAGACTATGCACACTGCCCCCTTATTTCCGTTCATTTGAGAGACTTGCAATTTAGCCAATCAGTGTTCTCTCATAAGTAACCCCACGGGCATGAGCACAATGTTATATATATGGCACACATGGGCTAATGCCCTCTTGCTGTGAACATCTGTCAAATGCATTCAAATAAGAGGCAGCCTTCAAGGACTTAGAAATTAGCATATGAGCCTACCTAGGTTTAGCTTTCAACTAAGAATACCAAGAGAACAATGCAAATTTGATGATAAAAGTAAATTAGAAAGCTGTTTAGAATGATATACCCTATCGGAATCATTAACATTTAATTTTGACTAGACTGTCCCTTTAAGAAGCAGAAACTGCTTCTTTAGCTACTTCGCCACCTCAGAGGAGGCAAGAAAAATCACCTTGACACTCAAGGAGCAGGGGGCAGCATTGCACAAGATAGCTTTTGTGCAATGATACATTTTGCCACATGATGCTGCATTGAAAGTGGTAAATGAAGGAGGACAGGTTATCTACTTGAGATTGTGTCCGCCTTATCTCTTGAGATATATATATATATGTAAGTAATATTTCAAGGAACATGCACTTGAGAAGTATTTATGCTAAGGCGATGTACCTTCTGTTTTGTGAATAGTTATGGATACAAAGCTATAGGGGGCTATTGCAATTAAAATAGTTGCACAAAAAAGTTTGCATGGCCTTTGTTCAAATTTTTAGATTGAGGCCAATTAATTAGAAATCCATGTTACAGTGTGGATATCTACTGGCCTCACACCATGTGAACTCCTTTAATACTTACATTAAAGGGACACTCAAGTCAAAATGAAACTCTCATGATTCAGGTAGAGCAGGCCATTTTATACAACTTTCCAATTTACTTTCACTAACAAAATGTGCACAGTCTTTTTTTAATTACACTTTTTGAGTCACCAGCTCCTACTGAGCATGTGCAAGAATTCACAGAAAATACGTATATGCATTTGTGATTGGCTTATGGCTGTCACATGATGCAGGAGGAGTGGAAATATACATAACTTTGAAATTTGTCGAAAAAAATTTACTACTCACTTGGGGCGCGATCAAATATACGGCGCAGGTTTCGGCGCAAGCGTGGGAACCTGCGCCGCCCGTAATTTCACCTTGCACATCGGGGTATTACATAAACCCCGCCGGAAGTTCATAAAGTGCTGTAAGTTGGATAAACTAGCGATGTCCAGAAATTAGCGTAAATACAAATTTCTGGAGTCGCTAGTGACTTACGGCACTTTAGAAACTGCCGGCACCTAAGAAAAGTAAAGAAAATAACAAATCTCCCGTAAAAGTCTAACACGCCTCACAAAAATAAGCCCGACACATAAACCCCTATATCCGAAACCCCCCCTCATTACTAATATTAAATGTATTAACCCCTAGACTGACAACTCCCCACAACGCAATATGCCTATTTAAACTATTAACCCTTATATCCGCCATCATACCCACACCGCAAGTAATAACTCAATTATTGTCCCCTAAACTGCCATAGCCCACAACGCAATTAACCTATTCAAGTATTAACCCCTAAACCGCCATAGCCCACATAGCCTATTAAATGTATTAACCCCTAATCTGCCGCCTCCAACGTCGCTGCCACTATAATAAAGTTATTAACCCCTAAACCTAAGTCTAATCCTAACCCTAACACCCCCTAACTTAAATATTATTTCAATAAATCTAAATAAACTTTCTATTATTAACTCAATTTTTCCTATTTAAAACTAAATACTTCACTATAAATTTAAACCCTAAGATAGCTACAATATAATTAATAATTACATTGTAGCGATTTTAGGATTTATTTTTATTTTACAGGCAACTTTCAATTTATTTTAACTAGGTAGAATAGTTATTAAATAGTTATTAACTATTTAATAGCTACCAAGTTAAAATAAAGACAAATTTACCTGTAAAATAAATCCTAACCTAAGTTACAATTACACCTAACACTACACTATCATTAAATAAATTAAATTAATTAACTACAATTAGCTAAAATTAAATACAATTAAATAAAATATACTAAAGTACAAAAAAAAAAAAAAACACTAAATTACGGAAAAAAAAAAAAAAAAGTTACAAGAAGTTTAAACTAATTACACCTAATCTAAGCCCCCTAATAAAATAAAAAGCCACCCAAAATAATAAAATTCCCTACCCTACACTAAATTACAAATAGCCCTTAAAAGGGCCTTTTGCGGGGCATTGCCCCAAAGTAATCAGCTCTTTTACCTGTAAAAAAAAGAAATACAACCCCCCAACATTAAAACCCACCACCCACACACCCAACCCTACTCTAAAACCCACTCAATCCCCCCTTAAAAAAACCTAACACTAACCCCTTGAAGATCACCCTACCTTGAGCCGTCTTCACCCAGCCGGGCAGAAGTCTCCATTTGATCTTGGCAGAAGAAGAGGACCTCCAGCCAGGCAGAAGTCTTCATCCAAGCGGCATCTTCTATCTTCTTCCATCCGGCGAGGAGCGGCTCCATCTTGAAGACATCCGACACGGAGCATCCTCTTCGTTCGACGTCCAACTGAAGAATGAAGGTTCCTTTAAATGACATCATCCAAGATGGCATCCCTTAAATTCCGATTGGCTGATAGAATTCTATCAGCCAATCGGAATTAAGGTAGGAAAAATCCTATTGGCTGATCCAATCAGCTAATAGGATTGATCTCACATTCTATTGGCTGTTCCAATCAGCCAATAGAATTGATCTCACATTCTATTGGCTGTTCCAATCAGCCAATAGAATGCAAGCTCAATCCGATTGACTGATTGCATCAGCCAATAGGATTTTTCCTACCTTAATTCCGATTGGCTGATTTCTATCAGCCAATCGGAATTGAAGGGACGCCATCTTGGATGACGTAATTTAAAGGAACCTTCATTCTTCAGTTGGACGTCGAACGAAGAGGATGCTCCACGTCGGATGTCTTCAAGATGGAGCTACTCCTCGTCGGATGGAAGAAGATAGAAGATGCCGCTTGGATGAAGACTTCTGCCTGGCTGGAGGACCTCTTCTGCTCGGATTGGATGAAGACTTCTGCCCGGATTGGATGAAGACTTCTGCCCAGCTGGGTGAAGACGGCTCAAGGTAGGGTGATCTACAAGGGGTTAGTGTTAGGTTTTTTTAAGGGGGATTGGGTGGGTTTTAGAGTAAGGTTGGCTGTGTGGGTGGTGGGTTTTAATGTTGGGGGGTTGTACTTATTTTTTTACAGGTAAAAGAGCTGATTACTTTGGGGCAATGCCCCACAAAAAGGCCCTTTTAAGGGCTATTTGTAATTTAGTATAGGGTAGGGAATTTTATTATTTTGGGGGGCTTTTTTATTTTATTAGGGGGCTTAGGTTAGGTGTAATTAGTTTAAACTTCTTGTAATTTTTTTTTATTTTCTGTAATTTAGGGGGGGTTTGTACTTTAGTTTATTTTATTTTATTGTATTTAATTTTAGCTAATTTTAGTTAATTAATTTAATGTATTTAATGATAATGTAGTGTAAGGTATAATTGAAACTTAGGTGAGGATTTATTTTACAGGTAAATTTGTCTTTATTTTAACTAGGTAGCTATTAAATAATTAATAACTATTTAATAACTATTCTACCTAGTTAAAATAAATACAAAGTTGCCTGTAAAATAAAAATAAATCCTAAAATAGCTACAATGTAATTATTAATTATATTGTAGCTATCTTAGGGTTTATTTTATAGGTAAGTATTTAGTTTTAAATAGGAATAATTGAGTTAATAGTACATTTATTTAGATTTATTTAAATTATATTTAAGTTAGTGGGGTGTTAGGGTTAGGGTTAGACTTAGGTTTAGGGGTTAATAACTTTATTATAGTGGCGGCGACGTTGGGGGCGGCAGATTAGGGGTTAATACATTTAATAGGCTATGTGGGCTATGGCGGTTTAGGGGTTAATACTTGAATAGGTTTATTGCATTGTGGGCTATGACGGATTAAGGGTTAATTGTTTTAAGAGTAGTTTGCGATGTTGGGGTTGGCGGATTTAGGGGTTAATAATTTAGTTATTACTTGCGGTGTGGGTTTGATGGCGGATATAGGGGTTAATACACTTTTTTTGCAGGGATTTTAGGAAGTTACGGTGCTCCCATACTCAGCGCAAGGCTTGCTACGGCTGCCTTTTATGGCGAGGTAAAAATGGAGTAAGATTTCTCCATTTTTGCCACGTATGCTGGATATTGGATACTGATATGCGACGCGGTTCTATGTTAGCCTATTGCAGTAATAATTGCGGGCGATGGGTGAAATATACGCGGGTAACTTGTATGCTACGCCGTATATGTAATACCAAAATCACGTAAAATCTGGCGGCTGGCTGCATATGTAATGGAGGCCTTGAAGTTTAGACTAAGTGCTATTGCACTGTCTTTTTATCATGCATTGGTTTATTATAAAAATCTAGTGTAATTACTGGTCCTTTAAGAGATTCTCACAATTACGTTACAGTCCACCAGAAAACACCTTTAATTTGGCCTCTAGAAAACCTCTTTTGAATGGCATTTTTGACTGTGGCATTTAATGCTTCTTGCTTTTGTAAAATTGTGCTTGTGCCACACTCCCCGATGAGGTCAAAAAGCAAATATTGTAACCTAGTTTTTTTAAATGCTGCAAATTACCTAAACCAGCTGTATCATTTTCAGCATTTTGAAAACATAGGTTACAGAATTAGCTTATTGGTCTCTCTAGGGAGCATGAGACAAGCAGAATTTTCTTCCACACAAAAGCTAAAGGTGTTTAATGTCCCTTTATAGGGACATTAAACCATTTTATATTCTAATATAAAATGTTTAATCACGTGTAGTAAAAATCCTTTGCCATATACTTTCATTATTTATTTGATCCCCATTTCCTTTAATTTATCTTTAAAATTTGTTTTTCTTAAAGGGACACTGAACCCAATTTTTTCTTTTTTGATTAAGGTAGAGCATGCAATATTAAGCATCTTTCTAATTTACATCTATTATCAAATTTTCTTCATTCTCTTGGTAACTTTATTTGAAAAGCAAGAATGTCAGTTTAGATGCCGGCCCATTTTTGGTGAACAACCTGGGTTGTCATTGCTGATTGGACAGCACCAATAAACAAGTGCTGTCCAGGGTCTGAACCAAAAATTGGCTGGCTCCCTAGCTTCAATGCCTTCTTTTTAAATAAAGATAGCAAGAAAACAAAGAAAAATTGATAATAGGAGTAAATTAGAAAGCTTCTTAAAATTGCATGCTCTATATGAATCAGCCAATTGGATTGAACTTGAATCTGATTGGCTGATTCAATCAGCCAATCAGAATTTTCCTACCTTAATTCCGATTGGCTGATAGAATCCTATCAGCCAATCGGAATTCGAGGGACGCCATCTTGGATGACGTCCCTTAAAGGAACCTTCATTCGTCGGGAGTTTGTCGTGGAGGAAGGATGTTCCGCATCGGCGGGATGAAGATGGAGCCGGAAGAAAGAAGATTGAAGATGCCGCTTGGATGAAGACATCGCCCGGATTGGATGAAGAATTCGGCTTGGCTGAGTGAAGACGACTCAAGGTAGGAAGATCTTCAGGGGGGTAGTGTTAGGTTTATTTAAGGGGGGTTTGGGTTAGATTAGGGGTATGTGGGTGGTGGGTTGTAATGTTGGGGGGAGGGGGTATTGTATGTTTTTTTTTACAGGCAAAAGAGCAGAATTCTTTGGGGCATGCCCCGCAAAAGGCCCTTTTAAGGCCTTAAGGCTGGTAAGGTAAAAGAGCTTTACAATTTTTATTTTAGAATAGGGTAGGGCATTTTTTTATATTGGGGGGCTTTGTTATTTTTTTAGGGGGCTTAGAGTAGGTGTAATTAGTTTAAAATTCTTGTAATCTTTTTTTATTTTTTGTAATTTAGTGTTTTTTTTTGTAATTTAGTGTTTGTTTGTTTTTTGTAATTTAGTTTAGTTGATATAATTGTAGGTAATTGTAGGTAGTTTATTTAATTAATTTATTGATAGTGTAGTGTTAGGTTTAATTGCAACTTAGGTTAGGATTTATTTTACAGGTAATTTGGTAATTATTTTAACTAGGTAGCTATTAAATAGTTATTAACTGTTTAATAGCTATTGTACCTGGTTAAAATAAATACAAAGTTGCCTGTAAAATAAATATTAGTCCTAAAATAGCTACAATATAATTATTTGTTATATTGTAGCTATATTAGGGTTTATTTTACAGGTAAGTATTTAGCTTTAAATAGGAATAATTTATTTAATAAGATTTATTTTATTTCGTTAGATAAAAATTATATTTAACTTAGGGGGGTGTTAGGGTTAGACTTAGCTTTAGGGGTTAATACATTTATTAGAGTAGCGGTGAGGTCCGGTCGGCAGATTAGGGGTTAATAATTGTAGGTAGGTAGCGGCGACGTTGGGGGGGGGCAGATTAGGGGGTAATAAATATAATATAGGGGTCGGTGGGGGTTAGGGGCAGCAGATTAGGGGTTCATAGGGATAACGTAGGTTGCGGCGGTGTACAGAGCGGCAGATTAGGGGTTAAAAATAATATGCAGGGGTCAGCGATAGCGGGGGCAGCAGATTAGGGGTTAATAAGTGTAAGGTTAGGGGTGTTCAGACTCGGGGTACATGTTAGGGTGTTAGGTGCAGACATAGGAAGTGTTTCCCCATAGGAAACAATGGGGCTGCGTTAGGAGCTGAACGCTGCTTTTTTGCAGGTGTTAGGTTTTTTTTCAGCTCAAACTGCCCCATTGTTTCCTATGGGGGAATTGTGCACAAGCACGTTTTTGAAGCTGGCCACGTCCGTAAGCACCGCTGGTATTGAGAGTTGCAGTGGCGGTAAATTATGCTCTACGCTCCCTTTTTGGAGCCTAACGCAGCCCTTCTGTGAACTCTAAATACCAGCGGTATTTAAAAGGTGCGGGGGAAAAAATACACGCGTAGCTAACGCACCCCTTTGGCTGCAGAACTCTAAATCTAGCCGTAAGTTTCTCCCATATCTATCTTTCCTGTTGAGGACAATTAGAGACATATATATATATATATATATATATAAAGGCAATATAAAAAAAGAGTGCACAAATGAGGCTGTGTGGTAACTCTGTTACATAGTTACTTTAACAATCCTATGTCATACACAGTTTTTTTCATGCTCTGTTGTATTGCCTGTTTTATATTTGTCTCTAATTGCCCTCAGCAGAAGAGATAGGGGGTCTGGGACTATCATTTGATAAAGCTCAGATAAAAAAACAAAATTTATGCTTAACTGATAAATTTATTTCTCTTGTGGTGTATCCAGTCCACGGATCATCCATTACTTGTGGAATATTCTCCTTCCCAAAAGGAAGCTGCAAGAGGATCACCCACAGCAGAGCTGTCTATATAGCTCCTCCTCTAACTGCGACTACCAGTCATTCGACCGAAGACAAGCAAGAGAATGGAGAAACCATAGGGTGCAGTGGTGACTGTAGTTTAAAAATAAAACACACCTGCCTTAAAATGACAGTGCGGGCCGTGGACTGGATACACCACAAGAGAAATAAATTTATCAGGTAAGCATAAATTTTGTTTTCTCTTGTAAGGTGTATCCAGTCCACGGATCATCCATTACTTGTGGGATACCAATACCAAAGCTATAGGACACGGATGAAGGGTGGGACAAGGCAGGTGCTTAAATGGAAGGCACCACTGACTGCAAAACCTTTTTCCCAAAAATAGCCTCCGAAGAAGCAAAAGTATCAAATTTATAGAATTTTGAAAAAGTATGAAGCGAAGACCAAGTCGCCGCCTTACAAATCTGTTCAACAGAAGCCTCATTCTTAAAAGCCCATGTGGAAGCTACCGCTCTAGTAGAATGAGCTGTAATCCTTTCAGGAGGCTGCTGGCCAGCAGTCTCATAAGCTAAGCGTATTATACTCCTTAGCCAAAAAGAAAGAGAAGTTGCCGAAGCCTTTTGGCCTCTCCTCTGTCCAGAGTAGACAACAAACAATGCAGATGTTTGACGAAAATCTTTAGTAGCTTGAAAATAAAACTTTAAAGCACGAACCACGTCAAGATTGTGTAAAAGACGTTCCTTCTTTGAAGAAGGATTAGGACACAGTGACGGTACAACAATCTCCTGATTGATATTTTTATTAGATACCACCTTAGGTAGAAAACCAGGTTTGGTACGTAACACTACCTTATCGGAATGAAAAATGAGATAAAGTGAATCACATTGTAAAGCAGATAACTCCGAAGCTCTTCGAGCCGAGGAGATAGCTACTAAAAACAAAACTTTCCAAGATAAGAGCTTAATATCTATGGAATGCAAAGGTTCAAACGGAACCCCTTGAAGAACCTTAAGAACTAAATTTAAACTCCAAGGCGGAGCAACAGGTTTAAACACAGGCTTAATTCTGACTAAAGCCTGACAAAACGCCTGCACGTCTGAAACCTCAGCCAGACGTTTGTGCAAAAGAATAGACAGAGCAGAAATCTGTCCCTTTAAGGAACTTGCTGACAAACCCTTCTCCAATCCATCTTGGAGAAAAGATAATATCCTAGGAATCCTGACCTTACTCCATGAGTAACCTTTGGATTCACACCAATGAAGATATTTACACCATATCTTATGATAGATTTTCCTGGTGACAGGCTTTCGTGCCTGTATTAAGGTATCAATGACCGACTCGGAGAAACCACGCTTTGATAAAATCAAGCGTTCAATCTCCAAGCAGTCAGCTGCAGAGAAATTAGATTTGGATGGTTGAAAGGACCCTGAAGTAGAAGGTCCTGTCTCAGAGGCAGAGTCCATGGTGGAAAGGATGACATGTCCACCAGATCTGCATACCAAGTCCTGCGTGGCCACGCAGGTGCTATCAAAATCACCAATGCTCTCTCCTGCTTGACCTTGGCAATCAGACGAGGGAGCAGAGGAAACGGTGGAAACACATAAGCCAGGTTGAAGGACCAAGGCGCTGCTAGAGCATCTATCAGCGCTGCCTTGGGATCCCTGGACCTGGATCCGTAACAAGGAAGCTTGGCATTCTGGCGAGACGCCATGAGATCCAGTTCTGGTTTGCCCCAACGTTGAATCAACTGTGCAAACACCTCCGGATGGAGCTCCCACTCCCCCGGATGAAAAGTCTGTCGACTTAGAAAATCCGCCTCCCAGTTCTCTACTCCTGGGATATGGATAGCTGATAGGTGGCAAGAGTGAATCTCTGCCCAACGAATTATCTTTGAAACCTCCAACATCGCTAGGGAACTCCTTGTTTCCCCTTGATGGTTGATGTAAGCTACAGTCGTGATGTTGTCCGACTGAAATCTGATGAACCTCACTGCCGCTAGCTGAGGCCAAGCCTGAAGAGCATTGAATATCTCTCTTAGTTCCAGAATGTTTATCGGAAGGAGAGCCTCCTCCTGAGTCCATGACCCCTGAGCCTTCAGAGAGTTCCAGACTGCCCCCCAGCACAGAAGGCTAGCATCTGTTGTTACTATTGTCCAATCTGGCCTGCGGAAGGTCATACCTTTGGACAGATGGACTCGAGATAGCCACCAGAGAAGAGAATCCCTGGTCTCTTGATCCAGATTTAGTAGAGGGGACAAATCTGTGTAATCCCCATTCCACTGACTGAGCATGCAGAGTTGCAGCGCTCTGAGATGTAGGCGGGCAAACGGCACTATGTCCATTGCCGCTACCATTAAGCCGATTACTTCCATACACTGAGCCACCGAAGGGCGAGAAGTAGAATAAAGAACACGGCAGGAATTTAGAAGTTTTGACAACCTGGCCTCTGTCAGGTAAATCCTCATTTCTACAGAATCTATCAGAGTTCCCAGGAAGGAAACTCTTGTGAGAGGGGATAGAGAACTCTTCTTTTCGTTCACTTTCCACCCATGAGACCTCAGGAATGCCAGAACAATGTCCGTATGGGACTTGGCAATTTGGAAATTCGACGCCTGTATCAGAATGTCATCTAAGTAAGGGGCTACTGCTATGCCCCGCGGCCTTAGGACCGCCAGAAGTGACCCCAGAACCTTTGTAAAGATTCTTGGTGCCGTAGCTAACCCAAAGGGAAGAGCCACAAACTGGTAATGCCTGTCTAGGAAGGCAAACCTGAGAAACCGATGATGATCTTTGTGTTTCGGAATGTGAAGATAAGCATCCTTTAAGTCCACGGTAGTCATGTATTGACCCTCCTGGATCATAGGTAGGATGGTTCGAATAGTCTCCATCTTGACAGATGGGACCCTGAGAAATTTGTTTAGGATCATGAGATCTAAGATTGGTCTGAAGGTTCCCTCTTTCTTGGGAACCACAAATAGTGTCAGGTATCACATAACCACTATACCTTTAAGACCCAGTGCAGACTCACTCCTTTCCCTATATAAGGCTCCTCCTCATGATATCTCATTGCTTAGTATTGCAGTAATCTTTCCTAGATCCTCTGTGTACCTATGCCATCCTGTGAACGCTGTTCACAAACCTCTGAACTCCTGAGAAACTTAACATTGAAACTCCTAACTCTGTTGTCTTGTATTATTCTAAGGCAACTTATCGTTTTTCCTGTGTTCTATATTTAAAGTTGAGAGGACTCTGCTTTATCTCTCTGCCGCACTCCGGTTCCAGCTACGGCTCTCCTTGCCTGTCAGCTCACAGCAGTGTTCTACGGGAACGCGGTGACGTCACCCGCCAGCTTCACATTACCGCTGATAGCAGCAGCTCCTATTCTCTGCTCACTTCCTCAGCTTGTGGCGAGTTTTGCTTCGCGCTCCTGCTTGGTAAGCACTGCTCTAGTTTGATCCTCTGAGCTACCGCAGAACATTGTATCTTTGCCTTACTCTCCTAAAAAGAAATCTAAAGTTATATGAGTGCCAATATTATTTGTTTTGATCCTCTCACTTCCATAAGTTTTTCTCAGTGTGTGGCAGCCATATTTTGTTTTCTCTTGCAAGAGTCTGAATATTATAAACATTACACTGCATACAACTCTTATATCAGGATTGTTTTCAACTACCCCTGCTGCTTTATTTTTTCCTTCCACAGTGTCAACCCTGACACATGTGGCAGCCATAGGGGATATGTGGGAAACTGCACCTGTATGTTAAAATTGTATTGTGTGATTACTGAGTAATACATTGTTGCGCAGGATCACCATGTGTATCCCATACTATTCACTAATACAATACACCCTATTTAATAGTGTCATATCCTAGCAGTTGTGGTTCTAAAGCACCTGATGTTACATTCTTATTTAAGCTCTTTAAATTTCAGTTCCCTTGACATACTCTTGACATAATACTAAGCCCACTAACATGGACCCAGCTGGGATGAATACACATATTCAGAACCTCACTCAGAGGGTTGATCTGCTTACAGAGGCCTTGAATACCCTCAAAGTGGAAAATGATACTATGAAAACTTACATCCGGGATGTTGTGGATAAAAGGGTCCCCTTACTGGAGCCCCAGGTTAGTACTCCAGAGAAATTTAATGGTGATCGCTCTCAATATAGGGATTTTAAGAATGCCTGTTTGCTCATGTTTTCTTTGAAACCCCATACTTATCCAAATGATAGAGCTAGAGTATTAACTGTTATTTCCTATTTGAGGGGTGAGCCACGCACCTGGGCTAACTCCTATTTTGAAAGTAACGATGAGATTCTTAATTCATTAGAAAATTTCTTTACTGCCATGGGTACCCTATACGAAGATCCATACAAACAGCTCACCGCAGAAAACGCTATGAGAAACTTAAAACAGAAGAAAAGAATAGTCGAAGACTATATTACAGACTTTAAAAAATGGGCCAAAGACTCACAGTGGAACAACCTGTCTCTGAGAAATCAGTTTAGGTTGGGCCTATCAGATGGCATAAAAGATGAGCTCTCTCGCACTGACTTACCCCAAACCCTAGAAGAATTGATGTCTCTCAGTATTACCATCGACAGGCGCCTTAGAGAGAGACAACAGGAACGCTCCTACCATGATAGCTATCCTAAAAAACAAAACATACCTGCTGTGAGTAAATCTTCTTCCGAACCTATGGATATAGGTTTCATTAAAGGCCCCCTTTCCTCCGAGGAGAAGATCAGGCGTAGGGTTAACAACTTATGTTTATATTGTGCCTGCGACAGTCACACTGTTAGAGATTGCCCATCCTTGCAGAAACAGAACAAGGGTAAGACTATCATTCAACCTTTTTGTTGTACCACTCAGCTCTTACCTGATCCATACTTACACTTGTCTCTTCTCTTGCAGTGGGACTCCCATCGGGTCAACGCTACCGCGATCATTGATTCGGGAGCAACAGCTTCCTATATTGATAGTGTATTTACTCAAAAAAATAAAATACCTGTAGTCAAAAAGAAGTCTCCTGTCTTATTAAGAGGTATTGACGGTACTCCTATCCCCACTGGTCCCGTCGAATATCAGACTATCCCTTTACTTATCACCTCCACCGGCCATCATAGGGAATATTTTACTTTTGATATCATTCCCTCTCCTATTGCACCTATTGTTTTAGGTATAAATTGGCTTTGTACTCATAACCCCCAAATAGATTGGAACTCACTTACCCTTGATTTCAATTCAAAGTTTTGTCTGTCTACTTGTTTCCCTGCAACTGTTCTTCATACATCTGCACTTCCTGAGGATCCTCAGATCCCTGCTGTTTACCAGGACTTTGCAGATGTATTCAGTAAGGCAGAGTCTGAAAATTTACCACCCCATAGAAAATATGATTGCCCTATAGAGATCATTCCAGGGTCTGAAATCCCTACAGGGCATATCTATCCTCTATCCAATCCAGAACTCTTACATTTAAAGACTTACCTAGACGAAAACCTTAAGAAGGGTTTTATTCGCCCCTCTACCTCTCCAGCTAGTGCAGGAATTTTCTTCGTGAAAAATAAGGATGGTACTCTTAGACCCATTATCGATTACCGTCAACTTAACAAGGTTACTATAAAAAACCGTTACCCTTTACCCCTTATTCCTGAGTTAATAGAGAGGTTAGAGGGCGCAAAATTCTTTACCAAACTGGATTTGAGGGGTGCCTATAACCTCATACGTATAAGAGCTGGCGATGAGTGGCTGACGGCATTTCGAACCCGATACGGTTTGTTCGAATATGTCGTCATGCCTTTTGGGCTCTATAACGTGCCCGCAACTTTTCAGCACCTCATCAATGATATCTTTAGAGATATTTTAGATATTTTCATTGTTATATATCTTGACGATATTTTAATTTACTCCAAAACATTTGAAGAACATATCTCTCATGTTAGACAAGTACTTTCTAGACTAAGAGGTAACCACTTATATGCCAAGGCAGAAAAATGCCTTTTCAATACACAGTCTATATCCTTTCTCGGTTATGAGATTTCTCCCAAAGGTATCTGTATGGAAAACAAAAAGGTTGAAGCAGTCTTAAACTGGCCCATACCAAAAAGCGTACGTCAGGTTCAATCTTTTATGGGTTTTGCGAATTTTTATCGCAAGTTTATCAAAAACTTCTCTAACATATCTCTACCTCTCACTACGCTGACAAAAGCAAATACATCGTTTAAGTGGACCCCACAAGCACAACAAGCTTTTGATTTACTTAAACAGATGTTCACTTCAGCTCCCATACTCCGTTTTCCTGATCCTAATTTACAGTTTGTACTGGAGGTAGATGCTTCCAACCATGCTATTGGAGCTGTTCTCTCACAGAGAGAAAGTTTGAAAAAACCTCTTCATCCTGTCGCCTTTTATTCTAGAACTCTAAACTCTGCAGAACAAAATTACCCTATTGGTGATAAAGAACTTTTAGCTATAAAGCTGTTTTAGAACATTGGCGACACCTTCTTGAAGGCACTCCAGTGCCAACACTCATTTATACGGATCACAGAAACCTCCAGTATTTAAAATCCACTAGAACACTCTCGGCCAGACAGGTTCGCTGGAATCTTTTTTTTTCACGCTTCAACTTTCTGATAACCTACAGACCAGCAACAAAAAACCAAAAGGCCGATGCCCTTTCGAGAATTGGAGGCCATCCCAGTTCTCCATCAACCCTTCGCTCAGTGATTCCAGAAAACAATTTCATCTCTTTTACAACAGATATGACACCCTTACTTAAAAAGGAACAAACTTTGGATTCCACAAAACCATCACAACTCCTACAAAAGAACTCTCAAGGTCTGTATACTCATGACACAAAATTGTATGTCCCTCCTACTCTCAGACCTTCATTTCTCCGATCTATTCATGACAGCTTTTTAGCTGGTCATCCAGGTTTGCGCAAAACGCAGGAATTGGCAAATAGGATCCACTGGTGGCCAACCATCTCTGCCGATGTCAGAAATTATGTAAGCTCTTGTGCAACCTGTTCTGTTTCCAAGAGGGATAAACATTCCCCTTATGGTCTCCTTTTACCTTTACCAACTCCAAAGAAACCTTGGGCTGAAATTGCCCTAGATTTCATCGTGGATTTACCTCTATCATCAAAAAACAATACTATATTAGTGGTTGTTGATCTATTCACGAAGATGTCTCATTTTATTGCTTTCCCCAAACTTCCTACTGCTCTAGAGACAGTTCACTTACTCATTGAACATGTTATTAAACTACATGGCTTACCCATATCTATACTCAGTGACAGAGGAACTCAATTCTCTAGTAAACTTTGGCACCAATTCTGCAAGACCTTCTCAGTTGAAAGGAAACTGACAACTGCCTATCACCCGCAATGCAATGGACAGACCAAGAGATGTAATCAATGGTTAGAACAATTCCTAAGATTATATTGTTCCAACAACCAAAATTCTTGGTCTGATTACCTCCCCTATGCAGAGTTTTGTTACAACAATACTATCCATTCCACCACTGGTATCACACCATTTTTTGCAAATTACGGCTTTCACCCAAACTTCCATTTATTTCAAAACTCTTCCACATCATCCCCCACTATATATGAGTTGTCTGACAACATATCAGCTAACTTCAAAACTATTGAATCTGCTATAAACAGCGCAAAAGAAGTATACAAACGGTATTGTGACCGCCGTAGACGTCCTCCTCCTCAGTATAAGGAAGGTGACCTGGTTTGGCTCTCCACCAAACATTTACGTCTCAATACTCCTTCAAAAAAGATGTCTCCTCTATACATCGGTCCATACCCAGTATTACGTACCATAAATGCTAATGCAATACGTCTCAAATTACCATCTACCCTCAAAATTCATCCAACTTTCCACGTCTCCCTTATCAAGCCCTACAGAGAAGTTAGAGACCCCATTACTTCCGTAGTGCAACCACCAGTTACTATAGACCCTACTGTGGAGTACGAGGTACACACTATTTTGGATTCACGAATTAGACGTGGTCACCTAGAATACCTCATTCATTGGAAAGGATACTCGCACGATGAGGATTCCTGGGAACCAGCTTGCAACATTTCGGCTCCACGTTTAATTACACTTTTCCATCAGCGACATCCAGATCGCCCGAAGCTTTGAGCCCCGGAGTGGCTCCTTGAAGGGGGGATTCTGTCAGGTATCACATAACCACTATACCTTTAAGACCCAGTGCAGACTCACTCCTTTCCCTATATAAGGCTCCTCCTCATGATATCTCATTGCTTAGTATTGCAGTAATCTTTCCTAGATCCTCTGTGTACCTATGCCATCCTGTGAACGCTGTTCACAAACCTCTGAACTCCTGAGAAACTTAACATTGAAACTCCTAACTCTGTTGTCTTGTATTATTCTAAGGCAACTTATCGTTTTTCCTGTGTTCTATATTTAAAGTTGAGAGGACTCTGCTTTATCTCTCTGCCGCACTCCGGTTCCACAGCAGTGTTCTACGGGAACGCGGTGACGTCACCCGCCAGCTTCACATTACCGCTGATAGCAGCAGCTCCTATTCTCTGCTCACTTCCTCAGCTTGTGGCGAGTTTTGCTTCGCGCTCCTGCTTGGTAAGCACTGCTCTAGTTTGATCCTCTGAGCTACCGCAGAACATTGTATCTTTGCCTTACTCTCCTAAAAAGAAATCTAAAGTTATATGAGTGCCAATATTATTTGTTTTGATCCTCTCACTTCCATAAGTTTTTCTCAGTGTGTGGCAGCCATATTTTGTTTTCTCTTGCAAGAGTCTGAATATTATAAACATTACACTGCATACAACTCTTATATCAGGATTGTTTTCAACTACCCCTGCTGCTTTATTTTTTCCTTCCACAGTGTCAACCCTGACACATGTGGCAGCCATAGGGGATATGTGGGAAACTGCACCTGTATATTAAAATTGTATTGTGTGATTACTGAGTAATACATTGTTGCGCAGGATCACCATGTGTATCCCATACTATTCACTAATACAATACACCCTATTAAATAGTGTCATATCCTAGCAGTTGTGGTTCTAAAGCACCTGATGTTACATTCTTATTTAAGCTCTTTAAATTTCAGTTCCCTTGACATACTCTTGACAAATAGATTTGAATAGAATCCTTGCCCCTGTTCCTCCTTTGGAACTGGGTGGATCACTCCCATAACTAGGAGGTCTTGAACACAATGTAAGAATGCCTCTCTCTTTATCTGGTCTGCAGATAATTGTGAAAGGTGAAATCTTCCTTTTGGGGAAGAAGCTTTGAAGTCCAGAAGATATCCCTGGGACACAATTTCCAACACCCAGGGATCCTGGACATCCCTTGCCCAAGCCTGGGCGAAGAGAGAAAGTCTGCCCCCTACTAGATCTGTTACCGGATCGGGGGCCAATCTTTCATGCCTGTTTACCTTTGTTCCAAGCCTGGTTAGGTCTCCAGACCGGCTTGGACTGGGCAAAATTTCCCTCTTGTTTTGTATTAGAGGAAGATGATGCCGCGCTCGTCTTAAAGTTTCGAAAGGCACGAAAATTAGTTTGTTTGGTCTTTAATTTGTTAGACCTATCCTGAGGAAGGGCATGAACTTTTCCTCCAGTAATATCAGAAATGATCTCCTTCAGTCCAGGCCCGAATAGGGTCTGCCCCTTGAAGGGAATATTGAGAAGCTTAGACTTTGATGTAACGTCAGCTGACCAGGATTTAAGCCATAGCGCCCTACGTGCCTGAATAGCAAAATCTGAGTTCTTAGCCGTTAGTTTAGTTAAATGAACAACGGCGCCAGAAACAAATGAATTGGCTAGCTTAAGCGCTTTAAGCTTGTCAAGTATATTATCCAATGGAGTTTCTACCTGTAAGGCCTCTTCCAGAGAGGGCCGCAGCAGCAGTGACTGGGGCAATGCATGCAAGAGGCTGGAGAACAAAACCTTGTTGAATAAACATTTTCTTAAGGTAACCCTCTAACTTTTTATCCATTGGATCTAGGAAAGCACAACTGTCCTCGACAGGGATAGTTGTACGCTTAGCTAGGGTAAAAACTGCTCCCTCCACCTTAGGGACCGTTTGCCATAAGTCCCATGTAGCGGCATCTATTGGAAACATTTTCTTAAAAATAGGAGGGGGAGAGAACGGTACGCCTGGTCTATCCCATTCCTTAGTAATAATTTCTGAAAACCTTTTAGGTATTGGAAAAATATCAGTGTAAACAGGCACTGCATAGTATTTATCCAATCTACACAATTTCGCTGGCACTATAATGGTGTCACAGTCATCCAGAGTAGCTAAAACCTCCCTGAGCAACACGCGGAGGTGTTCAAGCTTAAATTTAAATGTTGACATATCAGAATCAGGTTGAAGGATCTTCCCTGAGTCAGAAAAATCACCCACAGAAAGAAGCTCTCCTGCCTCAGCTTCTGCATATTGTGAGGGGATATCAGACATAGCTACTAAAGCGTCAGAGTGCTCTGTATTTTTTCTAGCCCCAGAGCTGTCTCGCTTTCCTTGTAACCCTGGTAGTTTGGACAATACCGCTGTAAGGGTATGATCCATAACTGCTGCCATGTCTTGTAAAGTAAACGCCATGGGCGCTAGATGTACTTGGCGCCTCTTGAGTGGGAATCCCTTGAGCGGGAGTCAAAGGTTCTGACACGTGAGGCAAGTTAGTTGGCATAACTTCCCCCTTGTCAGTTTCCTCTGGTGATAAATTTTTTTAAAGACAGAATATGATCTTTATAATTTAAAGTAAAATCAGTACATTTGGTACACATTCTAAGAGGGGGTTCCACAATGGCTTCTAAACATAATGAACAAGGAGTTTCCTCTATGTCAGACATGTTTAAACAGACTAGCAATGAGACCAGCAAGCTTGGAAAACACTTTGATAAATGTAAACAAGCAAAAAATAAAAACGGTACTGTGCCTTTAAGAGAAACAAATTTTGTCAGAAATTGAAAAACAGTGATAAAAAGCAGTAAATCTTATGAAATTTTTACAGTGTGTATAATAGACTAACAGAGCATTGCACCCACTTGCAAATGGATGATTAACCCCTTAGTTTCAAAACCGGTTCAAAAAAACGATATAAACGTTTTTCAACAGTCACAACAAACTGCCACAGCTCTGCTGTGGCCCTACCTGCCCATATAACGACTTTGAAAGGCACAGCAAGCTTGGAAAACACTTTGATAAATGTAAACAAGCAAAAAATAAAAACGGTACTGTGCCTTTAAGAGAAACAAATTTTGTCAGAAATTGAAAAACAGTGATAAAAAGCAGTAAATCTTACGAAATTTTTACAGTGTGTATAATAGACTAACAGAGCATTGCACCCACTTGCAAATGGATGATTAACCCCTTAGTTTCAATACCGGATCAAAAAAACTATATAAACGTTTTTCAACAGTCACAACAAACTGCCACAGCTCTGCTGTGGCCCTACCTGCCCATATAACAACTTTGAAAGGCACAAAAACCCTTTAGAGAGGTCCTAAGTGTTCAGGGGACTCCTTCAGGGAAACTGGATGTCTCAAGCTGCAAAATCTAATGCGCATTTAGGCGCGAAAATAGGCCCCTCCCAACCTGTATTCACAGTGAGAGGGCCTAACAAAACTATCCCTAGGCAAAATCTAGCCAGCCATGTGGAAAAAACTGGGCCCCAATAAAGTTTTATCACCAATATGTATAAAAAAACGTTTAAACACTTCCAGCAAACGTTTTATTTTTCAGTAATGTGAGAAAGTAATAAGAATATTACCTTTTACAGCAAGCATGATACTAGTCGTTATTAAATCACTGTAATCAGGCTTACCTTAAATAAATCCGGTATTAACAGCATTTTCTAGCATATTCATTTCTCTAGAAAAATTTAAACTGCACATACCTCATAGCAGGAGACCCTGCACGCCATTCCCCCAGCTGAAGTTACCTCTCTCTTCAGTTATGTGTGAGAACAGCAATGGATCTTAGTTACAACCTGCTAAGATCATCAAAGACCACAGGCAGACTCTTCTTCTACTTTCTGCCTGAGGCTAAAATAGTACAACTCCGGTACCATTTGAAAATAACAAACTTTTGATTGAAGATAAACTAAATAAAAACACCACATCTCTCTAACTACTTCCTTTCTTGTTGAGAGCTGCAAGAGAATGACTGGTAGTGGCAGTTAGAGGAGGAGCTATATAGACAGCTCTGCTTTGGGTGTTCCTCTTGCAGCTTCCTGTTGGGAAGGAGAATATACCACAAGTAATGGATGATCCGTGGACTGGATACACCTTACAAGAGAAAAAGTAATCAGTCTATCAACAGGCAAACTATCTACTAGGTGCAGATACTGAGATATGCAATGTGTTTGCCTATATGGTCACATGATGCAACTATGCAGTAGTTGATCTACTCAACAGAGGGTCCTGGTGCAACTTTTTTTTTTTTGGCCCCCAAAAGTAGTAAGCAATAGTAATAATTTACATGAGGATAGATAGATAGATAGATAAATAGGGCCCTATGGTAGTTCCCCCCCTGCAACTTTGTATTCACGCTCATGAATTAGTGGCTGGAAGAAGTGTTTGAAATTGTTTTAGTATAATTTCTTAACTACCTTAGTTGAAATAGCAAAAACACTCCGGTAGGTAACTACATACCAAGTTTATTATTTAAATCCTCTCTTTTATTAAAGGGACAGTGTAACCAGATTTGGTTTTATTAAACGTTCAAAATGTATGCTTTCTTGTTATACTTGCAGAGGCTCAGTAAGAAGTACCACACCAATATTCCAGAATTAGTTTCAGTTTAAATTTAAAAAAAGCTTTTAAATATTATTTTTTCAAGAAAACAAAACGATGTACATGCTGCTTTTTTTGATGTGCACGATAGTAAAATAATGACCACAGTGTCCTTTTAAGGCAAAAGCAGTAATGAAAAAAAAATGGAAGACAGCAAATTTAATTTGGCTAAACCAATAAAAATGTTTACAGCTGTTTTGATATCAGTTATCTGCTGCTTACATGGATAACACTTATCTAACACAACCACACAAACACACACAAACAAACTCATGCACAGAGAAAGAGAGAGTAGCATTAATTAATGTATTTACCATGGCCAATATGCCGTTTCCATTTACAATCCAACACTGTATTTTATTCTTGGTCACTTGTATATCACTGCAAATATATAGTCCTAATTAGCTTTTCAGTTACTGTCTTCTCATAAACTGGAACCTTTTAAATAATTAACTTAATGGTGAAATTATCCATTGAGCAATGCATACCTCCACTTGAAATTATTTCCCCTAAGGGGAATAAACAAAGCAGGTTTGCGAACTGCATGACTCTCAGTTCCTAATTTAAATATACTGTAGATTTAGTAATCTATTAAGCATATTAAAGTTTAGGAAGCACTGGAGCAAACCATCCTAAATGTCACAGCCAACAAAATGTGGGCACATTTGTTTATTTTAAACTAAGCATTATGTTCTTGAATGGAACGTTTCCTCTCCAGGATGCCTTAACCAATGTTGTGATTAAACATTAGGGTTAAAAATGTTATTTTCTAGAAACAATCTATGTTCTATATTCAGTATTGCTTTTTTTCATCTGCTTAAATTAATTGCGACCAATTTGATTATATACTATTTATTTTGTGAATAGCAGTTTTTGTACTCAATTGTTGGCTAGATTACAAGTGGTGCGCTAACGTTAGTGAGCAATATTGAAATATTGTGCCCATGTTAACTTCTTTGCGTAGAGGTTTAGGGCTAAATAAAAAATTGCACCAAACACAACATAAATCCATTATAATAAACAGTGACACTCACATATACTATATCTAATAAAATTATTAATATAAATGTTAAGTTTTTTATAAGCATGTAAGCCTATGAGCCCAGCAGTTTGTAGATCACCTTCATAAGAGCTGACTACATAGTGAAACTCTTGGCAGGGCCCTCTACCCATTTGATCCCTATAAATGTTATCTTGTATACCGCCTATGTTTATATCTGTTGGCGTTCTACAAATACCTGATAATGTTAATAATAATAATATAAGGGCTCAAAGTTATATGGTATATGACAAGATATTAGAGATGTGCTTCTGTTTCATTTTGACTAAACAAATATCCGAATGAATGCACCTGCAAAATTCGTCAGTATTCATTAATTTCCTTTCATTTTTTTAAAGGGTTAATACTAATCTTTTTTGCGCTGGAGAGCTCATTAAACTGATCCAATCCTGCAAGAGCCCCGGCCACACTAACAGGAGGCTTAGCATGGTCAACTCTCAGGTCCTACACTAAAGTTAGTGCTGGGTCCTGGGAGCCGAGTGTGTTAAGCCTGCTGATAGCGTTGGTGTGGCTCTGGCAAAAAGAGGATTGGGTTAGCGTGCTCTCCAGCACACAAAATGTAAGCATAAAGCTACAGGTGAACTTTTCACCTGTAGCTTTGAACATTTACATTTGTTTTATTGAAAACATATGTAAATGTTTAACTAAAATATAGTATTCATTTTATTTTAAACTAAATGAATACCGAAAAGAGCAGCCAATAAATATTTGGGGAAACAAATTTCCGCACATTTTTGTTTTGAAAATTTTGTCTAAAGCAAAATTTTCTAGGCTGCAGAAGTTTAAATGGTATTTGAATGGAAAGGGCTATTATGTATATACACATACATATACATGTCTTACTATATGTATGTATATACATATGTATATATATGTATCCATGGATATCCTGAAGTTAGTGCGCATTGGCTTTCACTCGTGTGCAAACATTTTACTTTCATCTTGTAATACACACATGTTAAAAGTTAACTTCTGACAGTGTGCAAGCAAAAAGCGCTAAATAGCGAGTGACTTGTTATCTAGCCATGTGTGTTATTGTTTGCACAAGGCCCAGTACAATGAATGTACTTGAATTGTTATCAAGCCCATACTGTTTTATTTCTCCATATCCATATGTTAAAATATGAAAATGGTGATGATTTTTAAAAATAGAAATTATATATATATATATACTGTATATATTACTATTTTTAACCATGTTAATTATTTTAAGTTGTTTTCAAAAACCATTACTACAATACCTAAGTCAAATCCTTTTTACAAATTAGATAAGCAAAAGGTGTATGGAGATGGGTGAACATCTGTTTTCTAGGTAAACATTTGAGCATAAATTTAACGCTTAGCATTCACTCTATCCTTAAAATGTTTCTGAAATGTTTTTAAATATTTGAATATTAGAATATACCTTTCAAATATTGCATTTGAATGCTGTCTCCTCTAAAATTACAGTGAAGCTTGTGAAAACCGAAATTCAATTAATGTTTTAAACATTTTTAAAATGGAGAAAGTTAACAAATGTTTGCAACTAACATTTATAATTTTTAACAAATGTGCACTTAAATACCCTCCCATCTGTAGTAGGAAGTGCTTCTTGAACATTTATCCGTTCTATACCTGCCATTCATTTATGATGAAAAATATTAACGTAGTATTTTATTTTTATTTCCTGTTTTTGATACAGTATATAAAACCATTATTGTCTGCCAAAATTAGATCTCAGTTTATTTGAGCCTAAAATACCTTTGGGAAGATAACCTTTGTTGACTATTTAGGGGAAACATTTATAAAAATATGGTAGGGAGAGAAACATCGCAGTAAGTACCCAGTAAAGTAGAAAACAAAACAAACTTTATTTAAATCAAATTATTTTATTCCGTATTTGCAAATTTTAGCATCACACATACAAATTAATAACTGGAGTCAACATTTTTCAAAATTAATATATATATATATATATATTTTTTTCTTACCAAACTAAAGATGAACAAAGGCCAGTTACAAATTTCATCTAGTCGAGAACTAAGTGCCTTTATGTCCAGTACATCTACAAATTCTAACACCAGGCTGCTGTCTAAACACTCTGTTCAAATTTATAATTATATATAATGAAGACCTTAGGGAGATGTTATTTTGTAGACTGTGAGACCTTTTTAATTTTACTTTCAACACCAGTGTAATTAGATTATTAATCAAAAGAAATACTGAAAATAAACTCTTGTCACAAAATTTAATCAATACTGCAAAAAAAAGGAAAGAAAATGCGCAAAAACAAGTGTTTTTACATGATACAGAACATTCATGTGCAATTGAGTCTAATATTTATAAAATCTTGCATAGAGATGAAAGAATATTAATATAAGCACAAAATCAAACATATACATCTTTATTCTTGTATATGTGCATATAACATTGCTAAAATATTTTTTTCTTTTAAAATAGACAGGAGGTTCACCTTGCTCAAATATTTCAATACAATGTTGATTGTTTACTGAATTGGTAATTACATTTATATATATATATATATATATATATATATATATATATATATATATATATATATATATATATGCATGTATAACTCAATTGTGCTATAAGAGAAACCCAGATTTTGCTGTCACACTAGAAAGTCATTGCTTGCATTTTGATAAATGACTTCTGTTTGTTTTGTACACAATATGATAATCTTTTATATTTAACTGTTGGTTGCCTTAATCTAATTCTTATTACAACAAAGATTATACGCTTTTGCAGTATTTGGAATGCCACTTATTAAAGGGTGTTTGTTGCTATATTAGATCTAGAAAGAGTAAAGATTTGATACCTTTCAGTGGACTAATACCAGCTGTTCTTGAAGCTGTGGTTTCTAAATGAAATTATTCTTATTACATAAAGGAAACCTCTGCAGTTTTAAACTCCTCTGTATCAAAACCTCTCTAAAACATGGAATAGACTTTTAGCTACAAAAAAAAAAAATATGATGGCATTTTAAAATTAAGTTACAGATAAAAAATGATTTATTATGTAAAATACTTTAATAAAGAATTTTAGTATTTGTCTCATCTCTAAATTCAGTTAAATATTGTTCTTACTGCATTTGGACTATAAACTTTAGATTAATTGATAAAAGGAAATCCTTAATAAAAAGTCATTATTATTATTTAAATTAAAAAAAAACTTTTTAAGTCTTTAAAAATATATATACATGCTAAAACAAGACATACAGTTATCCTACAGCAGAAACTGTCAATTTTATTCTGTTCATCAACCTTTATTTGTATTGCACAAGGTACCTCATGGACAGTAGCAACTACAATTGAAATCTTGGGAATTGATTTTCCATCTTTGGATCCATCTTGTGGGCAGGGAGCCATGAATGACATTGTGGTGTGGAAATTGGGCTACCAATACCCTATTATATAATGGTGAGGGGAATTTGAAATGTCTGGAGAAAGATTACTTATTGTAGTTGAATGTATCTCAATAGCAATGCAAAATAATGGCAATCATCATCAACATTCTATTAAGCCAAAATGCTAGGGCAACTAAGGGAAACCTATTATACAGGGGCTTTACTGGTTCCTATAATGTAAGTGCCAGTACTTATAGATTCCAAATCATATTATTATTTATTTTATTTTACTTTTATGCTGACATGAGCTTTGATATGCATCAGAACCAAAAACTCCAGATTTCACAAAAAATAAGGCCCTAATGCTAGTGAGGTTATTATTATTATCAGTTATTTTTAGAGCGCCAACAGATTCTGCAGCACTATTATTATTATTATCAGGTATTTGTAGAGCACCAACAGATTCTGCAGCGCTATAAACTTAGGATATACAAGAAACATTTACAGGGATCAAATGGGTAGAGGGTCCTGCCGAGAGTTGCGCTGTTGTAGTCGGCTCCTAGGCTTACATGCTAAGGGGTTCAAGGGGATAGCAGTGGGGATAGGAAGGTTAGTATAGGTTGTAAACATCCCTGAATAGTAGAGTCTTTATGGAGTGCTTGAAGCTTTCAAAACTAGGGGAGAGTCTTGAAGAGCGAGGCAGAGAGTTCCATAACATAAGAGCCAGTCTGGAGAAGTCTTGTAAATGGGAATGAGAGGAGGTAACAAGAGTGAAGGAGAGTAGGAGATCATGAGCAGAGCGAAAGGGACGGGAGGTAGAGTATTTGGAGACAAGGTCTCTGTTTTAGGGGGGGAGTAGTGCAGTTGAGGGCTTTGTATGTCAGAGTGAGGATTTTGTGTTTAATCCTAGAGGCAAGAGGAAGCCATTGAAGGGATTGGCAGAGAGGTGCAACAGATGAGGAGCGATGTGTAAGGAAGATGACCCTGGCAGAGGCATTCATTATGGATTGTAAAGGAGCAAGGCGGCAGCTAGGGAAACCAGAGAGGATGAAGTTGCAGTAGTCAAGGCAGGAAAGGATTAGAGAGTAGATTCAAATCTTAGTTGTGTCTTGTGTAAGGAAATGTCTAATTTTAGAGATGGTTTTTAAGGTGGAAGTGACAGGCTTTAGCCAAGGACTTAATGTGAAGAGTGCAAGAAAGATCTGCGTCAAGTGTGACCCCAAGACATCGGGCATGTGGAAGTGACAGGCTTTAGCCAAGGACTTAATGTGAAGAGCGCAAGAAAGATCTGCGTCAAGTGTGAACCCAAGACATCGGGCATGTGGTGTAGAGGTAATGATGGAGTTATCAACAGTTATAGAGAAATGGGGGGTGGAGATTTTGGAAGAAGGGGGGAAATAAGGAGCTCAGTTTTAGAGAGATTTAGCTTGAGGTAGTGAGAGGACATCCAAGATGAGATATGAGAGAGACAGTAAGTGACACGGGTTAGCATGGAAGGAGATAGGTCTTGTGAAGAGAGGTAGATTTGGGTGTCGTCAGCATATAAATGATATTGAAACCCGTGGGACTAAAAACATGAGTCTAATATGCAAGGTAACAATTATGAGAGACAAGGGGATAGAAGACCCTGCCAAGAGTTTTACTGTTGTAAATGAGTTCTCATGAAGGGGATCTACAAAGCAGCTAGGCTCGCTGGCTTACATGCTAAGGGGGTTCAAGGAGATAACTAAAGTTAGAGAGGAACTAAGATAAGAACATTTTAGTGTATATATTATGCATCCCTGAATAGTAGAGTCTTTAAAGAGCACTTAAAAGTTTGAAAACAAAGGAAGAGTCTTGTGGAGCGAGGCAGAGAGTCTGAAGAAGTCCTGTAGATGAAATGTGAGGAGGTAACAAGAGAAGAAGAGAAAAGGAGGTCATGAGTAGGGAGAAGGGATCAAGAGGTAGAGTATCTGTAGACAAGGTTGGTGATATAGGGTGTAGCAGTGTTATTGAGGTGCAGCAGATGAGGAGCAACGTGAAAGGAAGATCAGCTTTGCAGCTGCATTTATTATGAACTGTAAGGAAGATAGACGGCAGCTAGGGAGGCTGAGAAGGATGGAGTTGCAATAGTCAAGGCGGGAAATAATGAGAGAGGGGATTAAAGTCTTAGTTGCGTCTTGTGTGAGGAAGTGGCAAATTTTGAAGATGTTTTTAAGGTGGAGGTGGCAGGAATTGGCCAAAGACTGGATGTGGGGAGTGAAAAAGAGATCTGAGTCAAGTGTGACCTCAAGACATTGTGCATGCAGGGTTGAGGTAATGATTTTGTTAATAACAGTTAGAAAAAGTTGGGGGTAAGGATTTTTGAAGAAGGGGGGAAATAAAGAGCTCATTTTTTGATTTAGCTTAAGGTAGTGAGAGGACATCCAGAATAAAAAATTTAAAAAGATGTTTAGTGACATGAGTTAGTAAGAAAGGGGATACGTCTGGTGCAGATATGCATATTTGGGTATCATCAGCATACAAATGCTATTAAAACCCATGGGACTGTATTAAGGAAACTAAGGATGACGTATACATTGAGAAGACAAAGGGACCAAGTACAGAGCTTTGTTGTGCCCCAACAGAAAGTGGTAAAGGGTCAGAGGATGTGCCAGAGAAGGATACTCTAACTGTCCAGTTAGACAGGTAAGAAGAGAGCCACCAGAGGGCTGTGTCACAGATGCTGAAGGATTAGAGGGTTTAGAGAAAGAGAGTGTGGTCAACAGTGTCAAAGGCTGCAGATAGTTCAAGAAGGATTAACAGAGAAAAGTGTTTTTTTTTAATTTTGCTGTAATTAGGTCATTAGTAACCTTAATGACTGCAGTTTCTGTGGAGTATTGGGGGTGAAATCCAGATTGCAATGGATCAAGGAGGGAGTTTAATGTGAGGAAATGTCATAAACTTTTATATACAAGTTTTTACAGAAGTTTTGAGTCAAGGGGGAATAGCGAAATAGGGCAGTAGTTGTATAGGGATAATGGTTCAAGAGAATATTTTTTGAGGATAGGTGTGATTAGTTTAAGGGATAAGGGAAATATACCAGTGCTGAGGGAGAGATTCAAAATATGTGTGGGGATAAGAGTAAGAGTAGTAGAGAGGGAGAGCAATAGTTGTGAGGGGATGGGATCAAGGGGACACGTAGTGAAGTGAGTAGAAGCAAAAAAGCTGAATATGTGGCTGTGTGTGTGAGTTTTGGACATCAGTGATTGGTTGAGGGGATTGGAGACTGGTAGTGTGTTGAGAAATTGTTTTATTTTAATTTAATTTCTGATGGAATCAACTTGGTTAGTGAAGTGGTTGGCAAACTCTTGAGCTGAGAGAGAAGTGGAAGTAGGAGGTGGTCGGAAAAGGTTTTTAAAAGTTGAGAACAGACATTTGGGGTTTGAAAAAAGAGTAGAGATAAGAGTAGAGAAGTATTGCTGTTTGGAGAGATAAAGGGCAGAATAGTAGCAGTTGTACTTGTAATGAAGGAAGTCAGCTGAATAACAAGATTTTCTTCAATGTCGCTCAGCAGTATGGGAACATCTATGTAGGTAGCGCGTCAGAGGAGTATGCCAGAGCTGAGGATGAGTGCGTGACTTTTGAGTTATGGTAGGAGGTGCCAAATTTTCAAGGACTGCTGTATGAGTGGAAATATAGTCAGGACAGGTAAAGGAGGATATGGAAGAGAGTAGAGGTTTGAGAGAGTTTGAAAGACATTGACAATCAAGTGACTTAATGCTCCTGTGGAGTTTGGTGTGAGTGTTATAAGGAGGAAGAGTAGTATGAAGTGCTGTGATGTTATAAGTGAGGAGATGATGGTCAGAAAGAGGAAAGGGGTAATTTGTGAAGTTTGAGAGAATGCATCGATAGCTGAAAATCAGATCAAGGGAGCATCCAATTTTGTGAGTGGGAGAGCCTGACCATAGAGACAGACCGTAAGAGGAAGTGAGCTGGAGAAGTTTTTTTTTCAGCAGGGGCAGCGAGATTATTGTCAGGGAGGTTCAAATTCCCAAGAATGAGGGCAGGGATGTCTGAGGAGAGGAAATAAGGTAGCCAGGATGCAAAATGATCAAGAAAATGAGTTGAAGAGCCAGGGGGCGATATTAAATCGCAACACATAGAGAGAGAGGAGAGATCAGCGAATCATGTGGATTTTGAAGGAAGGAAATGTGAGGGAAGAGATGGGTTGTATTTGTTGAAAGGTGTAAGGAGAGTAAAGAAAAAATCCTACACCACCTCCTTGCCTGTTTGAAAGCCTCAGGCTGTGGCTGAAGTGGAAATCCCCATGTGGCAATGCAGCAGGGGATGCTGTGTCTGAGTGAGAGAGACAGGTTTCTGTGAGAGCAAGAAGGTTGAGAGCGTGGGAGATGAAAAGGTCGTGGATACAAGTGAGCTTGCTGCACACAGAGCGAGAGTTCTAGATTGCACAAGGAACTAGGATAAGGTTTCCAAAGTGCTGGTGTTTAGGTTAAAGGCAAGGCATACATGGGTGTGCGAGCTTAGGAAGTTGTGGGGGACCGGGATTGGGAGATATTTCTCCAGCAGTTAGTATGAGTAAGACGGAGAGTGACATAAGATAAAAAACAGATTTGCTTTATTAAGAGTGTCTTTGGAATGTGGAGCAAGGGGGAGAGAGAGAGTTTAGGAATGTGTAAAGTTCATGAAAGCAGAAGCAAGGTGAGGATAAAACGGAAGAACCAATGAATATAGTAGGTGGTGAGGGAGAAGGAGTAAATGAAAAATATATTTTTGTTGAACAGACAAGAGGTAGTAAAAAGGAATATAGGGATATGGAACATTTTGCAACAAGGGAAACAGTGAAATACATAAAACACAATATTACAAGATTACTTGCCTAATGTCTTGTCCCTTGTCCAATCCTTGATCAATTCTTGTATACTTCTTAGGTATTTTCAGATTGATATTATTATAGTGGATAGCTTAGAATGTTATGTTAAAGTACCTGTGATTTTTCCAGAATATAAAAAATGCATATATTATGGAAATAGCAAATGGATTAGATGTTAATACTTTGTTATAGTGATTTTGTCTCAATTAGAATAGAAAAGCCTAAACAGTGAGACAAATCTCCAATATCAGTGCTATCCCTTGGAGAATTTGCACTAAGATGTGTAAAAGATCTTGTATGCTTAAGTGAATTTTTTTTTTATAGATTGATATTGGAGACTTTTGTTTCTCTTGAGAGCCTTTTTAATTGTTTGTGAATTCTCACCATTGTTTCATTTTCTCATAACTGGAACACATTGATAATCACATGATACCATAATGCTGACCTGTGCAGCAATTTGCGATGGCTTCTAGTGTCTGTTAATACAATGTGAATAATCACATGCATATTTAATGCAGACTAGACTTATTTGTAGGAGGAAAATTAGCAGACTGCAATAAAATAAAATATTGAGCTGCAGGGTATGTCTGTTTTTGTATTGTACTTTAAAAATATCTTTATCTGCATTTGCTATTCTTTAATAATATTATTTACAACTTAAAGGGAAAGAATATGTATTATTTTAAAATGAATAGACACACTAGGGTGCATAGGTTGACTTATTTCTATACAACAAAAATAATTATAATTTGATTTATTTCTATACAACAAAAATAATTATAATTTGATTTATTTCTATACAACAAAAATAATTATAATTTGATAACAGATCTCTGAAAGTGTTAAATTAGTTAAAAACACATTTTATTACATGCAGCAACATAATGAGCTATCATGTGATTTCTAAATAGTAATAATTTGCATATTAACATTTGGAGGCCTACTTATCAAGCTGTCAACTGTGCTGCATTCGCCGGGACCAATACGCTCGCTTAACATCGCCTAACATCACGGCCGCGGACCTGAATACACTCTCCATATTTATAAAAAAAGCTGTCAAAAAGCTGCCCACCAAGTACGGGGCGATGAGCAGCTGACTGTTGTTAACTAACAGTGATCGATCTCGCTGCTATTCGGCTTTTTCCCAACTTTATTTATACACTGTCAGTAAACACTACCACTATACTAAAATGTTTAACCCCTATCCCGCCACTCCCGGACCCAGCCGCAACTAAATAAAGTTAACCCCCATCCCGCTGCTCCTGGAGCCCACCGCATCTCTAATAAAGTTATTAACCCCTATCCCTCCGCTCCCGGAGCCCACCGCAACTCTAATAAATGTATTACCCCTATCCTGCCGCTCCCGGACCCCTCCGCAACTAAATAAATATATTAACCCCTAAACCCCTGGCCTCCCACATCACTACCACTTACTAAACCTATTAACCCCTAAACCGTCAGCCCCCCACATCGCCATAAACTAAATTAACCGATTAACCCCTAAACCTAACAACCTGCTAACTTTGCATTAAAATTACAACATCCATATCTTATAATAAATTTAAACTTACCTTTAGAATTAAAATAAACTATATTAAACTACTAATTAACCTATCCTAACAATTATACTAAAAATACATTAAACTATATTAAACTATTCATTAATCCACCCTAACTATTATCCTACAATTACATTAAACTATATTAAACTATTAATTAACCTACCCTAACTATTATACTAAAATAACATTAAACTATATTAAAGTATTCATTAACCTACACTGTTATACTAAAATTACATTAAACTACAAATTAAATTAACTATATTACATATTTAAAAACCTAACCCTACTCAAATTATTTAAATCTACAATAAAAAATTACTAAGTTACAAAAAAATAACAACTAAGTTACACAAAATAAAAAACACTAAGGCCTAAATTTGGAGTTCGGCGGTAGCCGTCAAAACCAGCGTTAGAGGCTCCTAACGCTGGTTTTGGCCGCCCGCTGGTATTTGGAGTCAGTGATTAAAGGGTCTAACGCTCACTTTTCAGCCGCGACTTTTCCATACCGCAGATCCCCCTACGCCATTTGCGTATCCTATCTTTTCAATGGGATCTTTCTAACGCTGGTATTTAGAGTCGTTTCTGAAGTGAGCGTTAGAACTCTAACGACAAAATTCCAGCCGCCTGAAAATAGCAGGAGTTAAGAGCTTTCTGGCTAACGCCGGTTCATAAAGCTCTTAACTACTGTACCCTAAAGTACACTAACACCCATAAACTACCTATGTACCCCTAAACCGAGCTCCCCCCACATCGCCGCCACTCGATTAAAATTTTTAACCCCTAATCTGCCGACCGCCACCTACGTTATACTTATGTACCCCTAATCTGCTGCCCCTAACCCCGCCGACCCCTGTATTACATTTATTAACCCCTAACCTGCCCCCCACAACGTCGCCGCCAGCTACTTAAAATAATTAACCCCTAATCTTCCGACCGCAAAGCGCCGCCACCTACGTTATCCCTATGTACCCCTAATCTGCTACCCCTAACACCGCCGACCCCTATATTATATTTATTAACCCCTAATCTGCCCCCCTCAACGTCGCCGACACCTGCCTACACTTATTAACCCCTAATCTGCCGAGCGGACCTGAGCGCTACTATAATAAAGTTATTAACCCCTAACCCGCCTCACTAACCCTATCATAAATAGTATTAACCCCTAATCTGCCCTCCCTAACATCGCCGACACCTACCTTCAATTATTAACCCCTAATCTGACGACCGGAGCTCACCGCTATTCTAATAAATTGATTAACCCCTAAAGCTAAGTCTAACCCTAACACTAACACCCCCCTAACTTAAATATAATTTACATCTAACGAAATTAATTAACTCTTATTAAATAACTTATTCCTATTTAAAGCTAAATACTTACCTGTAAAATAAATCCTAATATAGCTACAATATAAATTATAATTATATTATAGCTATTTTAGGATTAATATTTATTTTACAGGCAACTTTTTAATTATTTTAACCAGGTACAATAGCTATTAAATAGTTAAGAACTATTTAATAGTTACCTAGTTAAAATAATAACAAATTTACCTGTAAAATAAATCCTAACCTAAGATATAATTAAACCTAACACTACCCTATCAATAAATTAATTAAATAAACTACCTACAATTACCTACAATTAACCTAACACTACACTATCAATAAATTAATTAAACACAATTCCTACAAATAAATACAATTAAATAAACTAGCTAAAGTACAAAAAATAAAAAAGAACTAAGTTACAAAAAATAATAAAATATTTACAAACATAAGAAAAATATTACAACAATTTTAAACTAATTACACCTACTCTAAGCCCCCTAATAAAATAACAAAGCCCCCCAAAATAAAAAATTCCCTACCCTATTCTAAATTAAAAAAGTTACAAGCTCTTTTACCTTACCAGCCCTGAACAGGGCCCTTTGCGGGGCATGCCCCAAGGATTTCAGCTCTTTTGCCTGTAAAAAAAAACATACCATACCCCCCCCCCAACATTACAACCCACCACCCACATACCCCTAATCTAACCCAAACCCCCCTTAAATAAACCTAACACTAAGCCCCTGAAGATCTTCCTACCTTGTCTTCACCATACCAGGTTCACCGATCCGTCCTGGCTCCAACATCTTCATCCAACCCAAGCGGGGGTTGGCGATCCATCATCCGGTGCTGAAGAGGTCCAGAAGAGGCTCCAAAGTCTTCCTCCTATCCGGCAAGAAGAGGACATCCGGACCGGCAAACATCTTCTCCAAGCGGCATCTTCAATCTTCTTCCATCCGGTGCGGAGCGGGTCCATCTTGAAGCAGGCAACGCGGATCCATCCTCTTCTTCCGTTGTCTCCCGACGAATGACGGTTCCTTTAAGGGACGTCATCCAAGATGGCGTCCCTCGAATTCCGATTGGCTGATAGGATTCTATCAGCCAATCGGAATTAAGGTAGGAATATTCTGATTGGCTGATGGAATCAGCCAATCAGAATCAAGTTCAATCCGATTGGCTGATCCAATCAGCCAATCAGATTGAGCTCGCATTCTATTGGCTGTTCCGATCAGCCAATAGAATGCGAGCTCAATCTGATTGGCTGATTGGATCAGCCAATCGGATTGAACTTGATTCTGATTGGCTGATTCCATCAGCCAATCAGAAAATTCCTACCTTAATTCCGATTGGCTGATAGAATCCTATCAGCCAATCGGAATTCGAGGGACGCCATCTTGGATGACGTCCCTTAAAGGAACCGTCATTCGTCGGGAGACAACGGAAGAAGAGGATGGATCCGCGTCGCCTGCTTCAAGATGGACCCGCTCCGCACCGGATGGAAGAAGATTGAAGATGCCGCTTGGAGAAGATGTTTGCCGGTCCGGATGTCCTCTTCTTGCCGGATAGGAGGAAGACTTTGGAGCCTCTTCTGGACCTCTTCAGCACCGGATGATGGATCGCCAACCCCCGCTTGGGTTGGATGAAGATGTTGGAGCCAGGACGGATCGGTGAACCTGGTATGGTGAAGACAAGGTAGGAAGATCTTCAGGGGCTTAGTGTTAGGTTTATTTAAGGGGGGTTTGGGTTAGATTAGGGGTATGTGGGTGGTGGGTTGTAATGTTGGGGGGGGGGTATGGTATGTTTTTTTTTACAGGCAAAAGAGCTGAAATCCTTGGGGCATGCCCCGCAAAGGGCCCTGTTCAGGGCTGGTAAGGTAAAAGAGCTTGTAACTTTTTTAATTTAGAATAGGGTAGGGAATTTTTTATTTTGGGGGGCTTTGTTATTTTATTAGGGGGCTTAGAGTAGGTGTAATTAGTTTAAAATTGTTGTAATATTTTTCTTATGTTTGTAAATATTTTATTATTTTTTGTAACTTAGTTCTTTTTTATTTTTTGTACTTTAGCTAGTTTATTTAATTGTATTTATTTGTAGGAATTGTGTTTAATTAATTTATTGATAGTGTAGTGTTAGGTTAATTGTAGGTAATTGTAGGTAGTTTATTTAATTAATTTATTGATAGGGTAGTGTTAGGTTTAATTATATCTTAGGTTAGGATTTATTTTACAGGTAAATTTGTTATTATTTTAACTAGGTAACTATTAAATAGTTCTTAACTATTTAATAGCTATTGTACCTGGTTAAAATAATTAAAAAGTTGCCGGTAAAATAAATATTAATCCTAAAATAGCTATAATATAATTATAATTTATATTGTAGCTATATTAGGATTTATTTTACAGGTAAGTATTTAGCTTTAAATAGGAATCATTTATTTAATAAGAGTTAATTAATTTCGTTAGATGTAAATTATATTTAAGTTAGGGGGGTGTTAGTATTAGGGTTAGACTTAGCTTTAGGGGTTAATACATTTATTATAGTAGCGGTGAGCTCCGGTCGTCAGATTAGGGGTTAATAATTGAAGGTAGGTGTCGGCGATGTTAGGGAGGGCAGATTAGGGGTTAATACTATTTATGATAGGGTTAGTGAGGCGGATTAGGGGTTAATAACTTTATTATAGTAGCGCTCAGGTCCGCTCGGCAGATTAGGAGTTAATAAGTGTAGGCAGGTGTCGGCGACGTTGAGGGGGGCAGATTAGGGGTTAATAAATATAATATAGGGGTCGGCGATGTTAGGGCAGCAGATTAGGGGTACATAGGGATAACGTAGGTTGCGGCGGTTTACGGAGCGGCAGATTAGGGGTTAAAAAAAATATGCAGGTGTCAGCGATAGCGGGGGCGGCAGATTAGGGGTTAATAAGTGTAAGGTTAGGGGTGTTTAGACTCGGGGTACATGTTAGAGTGTTAGGTGCAGACGTAGGAAGTGTTTCCCCATAGGAAACAATGGGGCTGCGTTAGGAGCTGAACGCTGCTTTTTTGCAGGTGTTAGGTTTTTTTTCAGCTCAAACAGCCCCATTGTTTCCTATGGGAGAATCGTGCACGAGCACGTTTTTGAGGCCGGCCGCGTCCGTAAGCAACTCTGGTATCGAGAGTTGCATTTGCGGTAAAAATGCTCTACGCTCCTTTTTTGGAGCCTAACGCAGCATTTGTTTAAACTCTCGATACCAGAGTTAAATTTATGGTGCGGCCAGAAAAAAGCCCGCGGAGCGTTAACAGCCCTTTTACCGCCGAACTCCAAATCTAGGCCTAAGTTACAAAAAATAATAAACACTAAATGACACAAAATAAAAAACACCAAGTTACAAACCCCCCACTAAATTACACAAAATAAAAAATAAATTATCAAATATTTAAACTAATTACACCTAATCTAATAGCCCTATGAAAATAAAAAAGCACCCCCCAAAATAAAAAAAACAAGCCTACAATAAACTACCAATGGCCCTTAAAAGGGCCTTTTGCAGGGCATTGTCCCAAAGAAATCAGCTCTTTTACCTGTAAAAAAACACAAACACCCCCTCAACAGTAAAACCCACCACCCACACAACCAAACTCCCCAAATAAAAACCTATCTAATAAACCTAAGCTCCCCATTGCCCTGAAAAGTGCATTTGTATGGGCATTGCCCTTAAAAGGACATTTAGCTCTTTTCAGCCAAAACCCCTAATCTAAAATTAAAACCCACCCAATAAATCCTTAAAAAAACCTAACACTAACCCCCGAAGATCCACTTACAGTTTTTGAAGACCCGACATCCATCCTCAACGAAGCGGCAGAAGTCCTCAGCAAAGCCGGCAGAAGTCTTCATCCAAGCGGGCCAAAGTCTTCATCCAACTGGGCAGAAGTCTTCATCCAGACGGCATCTTCTATCTTCATCCATCCGGCGCAGAGCGGCTCCATCTTCAAGACATCCGGCGCAGAGCATCCTCTTCTTCCGACGTCTTCTGAACAATGAAGTTTCCCTTTAAATTACGTCATCCAAGATGGTGTCCCTTACATTCCGATTGGCTGATAGAATTGTATCAGCCAATAGGAATTAAGGTGGAAAAATCCTATTGGCTGTTGCAATCAACCAATAGGATTGAGCTTTCATCCTATTGGCTGATCCAATCAGCCAATAGGATTGAGCTTGCACTCTATTGGCTATTCCAATCAGTCAATAGAATGTGAGTTCAATCCTATTGGCTGATTGTTTTTTTAAGTGTTTATTGGGTTGGTTGTAATTTTAGATTAGGGGTTTGGGCTGAAAAAGAGCTAAATGCCCTTTTAAGGGCAATGTCCATACAAATGCCCTTTTCATGGCAATGGGGGTCTTAGTTTTTTTAGATAGGTTTTTATTTGGGGGGTTTGGTTGTGTGGGTGGTGGGTTTTACTGTTGGGGGGTGTTTGTATTTTTTCTTTACAGGTAAAAGAGCTGATTTCTTCGGGGCAATGCCCTGCAAAAGGTCCTTTTAAGGGCCATTGGTAGTTTATTGTAGGCTAGGGTTTTATTTTATTTTTTTTTTGGGGGGGGGGGGCTTTTTGATTTTCATAGGGCTATTAGATTAGGTGTAATTAGTTTAAATATTTGATAATTTATTTTTTATTTTGTGTAATTTAGTGTTTATTATTTTTTGTAACTTAGTGTTGTTTATTTTGTGTAACTTAGTGGTTATTTTTTTGTAACTTAGTAATTTTTTAATGTAGATTTAAATAATTTGAGTAGGGTTAGGTTTCTAAATATGTAATATAGTTAATTTAATTTGTAGTTTAATGTAATTTTAGTATAACTTTGTAGGCTAATTAATAGTTTAATATAGTTTAATGTAATTTTAGTATAATAGTTAGGGTAGGTTAATTAGGTGCTCTGACAAAATGCAGAAGGACATTTGGCAGAAGGACATTTGGCAGACGGACATTTGGCCGACGGACATTTGGCTGACAGACAGAAAGCTAAAGAATGTTCCGATTTCGGCCGAGGGCAGATACGTTTCAGAGTGCTCTGTTCTAATCAGAGCCTCAGGCGCCGCAACTGCCTCTGGGAACCTTACCATGGGTCCCAGGGCGCACGTTTTGTAATTCTCTGTCTGGGAAATTATCTATCTATCAAATCTATCTATTTATCTATCAAATCTATCTATCTATCTATCTATCTATCGTATCTATCAAATGTATCTATTGCATCTATTGATCTATCTATCTAATTTATGTATCTATCTATCTATCAAATCTATCTATCTCGTGGCCGGACTGTTATCTGACAGCCACTTGTGTTTCGGCCAAATGTCCATCGGCCAAATGTCCTTCGGCCAAGTGTCCGTCGGCCACGGGTTAATTAATAGTTTAATATAGTTTAATGTAATTGTAGGATAATAGTTAGGGTAGATTAATGAATAGTTTAATATAGTTTAATATATTTTTAGTATAATAGTTTGGGTAGGTTAATTAGTAGTTTAATATAGTTTATTTTAATTCTAAAGGTAAGTTTAAATTTTGTTATAAGATAGGGATGATGTAATTTTAATGTAAAGCTAGTGGGTTGTTAGGATTAGGGGTTAATCGGTTAATTTAGTTTATGGTGATGTGGGGGGCTGGCAGTTTAGGGGTTTAGGGGTTAATAGGTTTAGTAAGTGGTAGTGATGTGGGAGGCCAGGGGTTTAGGGGTTAATACATTTATTTAGTTGCGGAGGGGTCTGGGAGCGGCAGTATAGGGGTTAATATATTTATTTAGAAGCGGTGGGGTCCGGGAGTGGAGGGATAGGGGTTAATACATTTATTTAGTTGTCGGGGAGCGGTGTCAGGGAGCGGCGGGATAGGGGTTAATACTTTTATTTAGTTGCGGAGGGCTCCAGGAGCGGCAAGATAGGGGTTGATAACTTTATTTAGTTGTGGCGGGGTCCGGGAGCAGCGGGATAGGGGTTAATATATTTATTTAGTGGCGGTGGGGTCCGGGAGCGGCGTAATAGGGGTTAATAATATTATGTAGGTGGCGGCAATGTTGGGGCAGCAGATTAGGGGTGTTTAGACTTGGGGCTTATGTTAGGGTGTTATGTGTAAACGTAACTTTTATTCTACCATAGAAATCAATGGGATATCTGGCAGCATCGAACATAAGCTTTCGCTGCTTTCAGACTCCCATTGATTTCTATGGCATCCGTGGCCTCCAGGGTGGCGGATTGAAAACCAGGTACGCTGGGTCGGAATAGTGGCGAACGTACCTGTTAGAAGATTGATAACTTGCAAAAGTTGTCAGATAGTGCCGAATTTGTATTCGGAACATCTGTAAGGACGTAAGCATCGATCTATATCGGACTGAGACCAGCGGATCTTATGTTACGTCACAAATTTCAACTTTTGCTGGTCTGTAGGCTTTGATAAATAAGGCGAATCAAGCTTGCCACAATTACGCTGCGGAATTCCAATGTATTTACGGTTGATGGCTTGATAAATAGGCCTCATAGCCTTCATTTAATAGAGAAAATATATAAAAATATTAGTGGATCACACAGATACAAAATTATATTAACTCATTTGAGGTGCTTTGTATGGTAGAGAGTAATCTTAACGGGACACTAAACCCTAACAAAATGTTTTATTATGCAGATAGAGAATACAAATTTAAACAACAATACAATTTATTTATATTACTTATTTTTATTCATTTTTTAGATATTCTTAGTTGAAAAAAAAGCAATGCACATGGGTGAGCCAATCACATGAGGCTTCTATGTGCAGGAACCAATCAGCAGCTACTGAGTCTATCTAGATATGCTTTTCAGCAAAAAAATATCAAGAGAATAAAACTAATTAGATAATAGAAGTAGATTAGAAAGTTGTTTAAAATTGCATGCTCTTTCTAAATCATGAAAGAAAAAATGTGGGTTTCATGTCCCTTTAATTAATGTGTTATCTTAAGGTTCCTAAATACTGAAGTAAAAATATATTGTTTACTAAAAATGCTTTATATAGCAATGATCAGTGTCCTTTATGGGATAGAAAACTTATAAATATTGTCTGTTTTTATCCCATTTGTTTATAGTTACCCTTTATAAGCAATAGGAAAATATGTGTCTATTAAATCAGATCAGGCTTCTGTTTCCCTTAAAGGTATATACATTGTAAAAGTATAGTGAATTATACAATAATAATTTTGTTCAAAGCTGGTATAGTAGAGCAAAAGTAGATATTGTTATAATATAGGCCACAATGGGAAATATCAGAAACCCAAATGAAGTGGGAAAAACATAATTTATGTAAGAACTTACCTGATAAATTCATTTATTTCATATTAGCAAGAGTCCATGAGCTAGTGACGTATGGGATATACATTCCTACCAGGAGGGGCAAAGTTTCCCAAACCTCAAAATGCCTATAAATACACCCCTCACCATACCCACAAATCAGTTTAACGAATAGCCAAGAAGTGGGGTGATAAGAAAAAAGTGCAAAAGCATAAAAAATAAGGAATTGGAATAATTGTGCTTTATACAAAAAAATCATAACCACCACAAAAAAAGGGTGGGCCTCATGGACTCTTGCTAATATGAAAGAAATGAATTTATCAGGTAAGTTCTTACATAAATTATGTTTTCTTTCATGTAATTAGCAAGAGTCCATGAGCTAGTGACGTATGGGATAATGAATACCCAAGATGTGGAACTTCCACGCAAGAGTCACTAGAGAGGGAGGGATAAAATAAAGACAGCCAATTCCGCTGAAAAAATAATCCACAACCCAAATCAAAAGTTTTAATCTTTATAATGAAAAAACTGAAATTTTAAGCAGGAGAATCAAACTGAAACAGCTGCCTGAAGTACTTTTCTACCAAAAACCGCTTCAGAAGAAGAAAACACATCAAAATGGTAGAATTTAGTAAAAGTATGCAAAGAAGACCAAGTTGTTGCTTTGCAAATCTGAACAACCGAAGCTTCATTCCTAAACGCCCAGGAAGTAGAAACTGACCTAGTAAAATGAGCTGTAATCCTTTGAGGCAGAGTTTTGCCCCACTCAACATAAGCATGATGAATCAAAGACTTTAACCAAGATGCCAAAGAAATGGCAGAAGCCTTCTGGCCTTTCCTAGAACCGGAAAAGATAACAAATAGACTAGAAGTCTTTCGGAAAGACTTAGTAGCTGCAACATAATATTTCAAAGCTCTAACTACATCCAAAGAATGCAACGATCTTCCTTAGAATTCTTAGGATTAGGACACAATGAAGGAACCACAATTTCTCTACTAATGTTGTTAGAATTCACAACCTTAGGTAAAAATGTAAATGAAGTTCGTAACACTGCCTTATCCTGATGAAAAATCAGAAATGGAGACTCACAAGAAAGAGCAGATAATTCAGAAACTCTTCTAGCAGAAGAGATGGCCAAAAGAAACAAAACTTTCCAAGAAAGTAATTTAATATCCAGCGAATGCATAGGTTCAAACGGAGGAGCTTGAAGAGCCCCCAAAACCAAATTCAAACTCCAAGGAGGAGAAATTGACTTAATGACAGGTTTTATACGAACCAAAGCCTGTACAAAACAATGAATATCAGGAAGATTAGCAATCTTTCTGTGAAACAGCACAGAAAGAGCAGAAATTTGTCCTTTCAAGGAACTTGCAGACAAACCTTTATCCAAACCATCCTGAAGAAACTGTAAAATTCTAGGAATTCTAAAAGAATGTCAAGAAAAATGATGAGAAGAACACCAAGAAATGTAAGTCTTCCAGACTTGATAATATATCTTCCTAGACACAGATTTACGAGCCTGTAACATAGTTTTAATTACGGAGTCAGAGAAACCTCTATGACTGAGAATCAAGCGTTCAATCTCCATACCTTCAAATTTAATGATTTGAGATCCTGATGGAAAAAAGGACCTTGCGATAGAAGGTCTGGTCTTAACGGAAGAGTCCACGGTTGGCAAGTAGCCATCCGAACATGATCCACATACCAAAACCTGTGAGGCCATGCTGGAGCCACTAGCAGAACAAACGAACGCTCCTTTAGAATCTTGGAAATCACTCTTGGAAGAAGAACTAGAGGCGTAAAGATATAGGCAGGATGATACTTCCAAGGAAGTGACAATGCATCCACTGCTTCCACCTGAGGATCCCTGGATCTGGACAGATACCTGGGGAGCTTCTTGTTTAGATGAGAAGCCATCAGATCTATTTCTGGAAGTCCCCAGATTTGAACAATCTGAAGAAATACCTCTGGGTGAAGAGACCATTCGCCCGGATGTAAAGTCTGGCGACTGAGATAATCCGCTTCCCAATTGTCTATACCTGGGATGTGAACCGCAGAAATTAGACAGGAGATGGATTCCGCCCATGCAAGTATTCGAGATACTTCTTTCATAGCCAGAGGACTGTGAGTCCCTCCTTGATGATTGACATATGCCACGGTTGTGACATTGTCCGTTTGAAAACAAATGAATGACTCCCTCTTTAGAAGCGGCCACGGCTGAAGAGCTCTGAAAATCGCACAGAGTTCCAAAATGTTGATTGGTAATCTCGCCTCCTGAGATTCCCAAACCCCCTGCGCTGTCAGAGACCCCCATACAGCTCCCCAACCTGTCAGACTCGCATCCGTTGAGATCACAGTCCAGCTTGGAAGACCAAAAGAAGCCCCTTGAATTAAACGATGGTGATCTGTCCACCACGTCAGAGAGTGTCGTACAATCGGTTTTAAAGATATTAATTGTGATATCTTTGTATAATCCCTGCACCACTGGTTCAGCATACAGAGCTGAAGAGGTCGCATGTGAAAACGAGCAAAGGGGATCGCGTCTGATGCAGCAGTCATAAGACCTAGAATTTCCATGCATAAGGCTACCGAAGGGAATGATTGAGACTGAAGGTTTCGACAAGCTGAAACCAATTTCAGACGTCTCTTGTCCGTCAAAGACAGAGTCATGGACACTGAATCTATCTTGAAACCTAAAAAGGTTACCCTTGTCTGAGGAATCAATGAACTCTTTGGTAAATTGATCCTCCAACCATGTTCTTGAAGAAACGATACAAGTCGATTCGTATGAGATTCTGCTAAATGTGAAGACTGAGCAAGTACCAAGATATCGTCCAAATAAGGAAATACCACAATACCCTTTTCTCTGATTACAGATAGAAGGGCACGAGAACCTTTGTAAAAATCCTTGGAGCTGTTGCTAGGCCAAACGGCAGAGCCACAAACTGGTAATGCTTGTCTAGAAAAGAGAATCTCAGAAACTGAAAATGATCTGGATAAATCGGAATGTGCAGATATGCATCTTGTAAATCCTTTCTGAACAAAAGGCAGAATAGTCCTTATAGTTACCATTTTGAATGTTGGTATTCTTACATAACGATTCAATATTTTTAAATCCAGAACTGGTCTGAAGGAATTCTCCTTCTTTGGTACAATGAATAGATTTGAGTAAAACCCCAGACCCTGTTCCAGAACTGGAACTGGCATAATTACTCCAGCCAACTCTAGATCTGAAACACATTTCAGAAATGCTTGAGCCTTCACTGGATTTATTGGAACGCGAGAAAGAAAAAATCTTCTTGCAGGAGGCCTTATCTTGAAACCTATTCTGTACCCTTGTGAAACAATGTTCTGAATCCAAAGACTGTGAATCGAATTGATCAAAATTTCTTTGAAAAATTGTAATCTGCCCCCTACCAGCTGGGCTGGAATGAGGGCCACACCTTCATGTGGACTTGGGAGCTGGCTTTAGATTTCTAAAAGGCTTGGATTTATTCCAGACTGGAGATGGTTTCCAAACAGAAACCGTTCCTGAAACAATTTATTACCTTGGAAAGAAAGGGATAGCAAAGTTGACTTAGAAGACATATCAGCATTCCAAGTTTTAAGCCATAAAGCTCTTCTAGCTAAAATAGCTAAAGACATATACCTGACATCAACCCTAATGATATCAAAGATGGCATCACAAATAAAGTTATTAGCATGTTGAAGAAGATTAACAATGCTATGAGAATTATGATCTGTTACTTGTTGTGCTAAAGCCTCCAACCAGAAAGTTGAAGCTGCAGCAACATCCGCCAAAGATATAGCAGGCCTAAGAAGATTACCTGAACATAAATAAGCTTTTCTTAGAAAGGATTCAATTTTCCTATCTAAAGGATCCTTAAAAGAAGTACTATCTGCCGTAGGAATAGTAGTACATTTAGCAAGAGTAGAGATAGCCCTATCAACTTTAGGGATTTTGTCCCAAAACTCTAATCTGTCAGATGGCACAGGATACAATTTTTTAAACCTTTTAGAAGGATTAAAAGAATTACCCAGATTATTCCATTCCCTGGAAATTACTTCAGAAATAGCATCAGGGACGGGAAAAACATCCGGAATAACTACAGGAGGTTTAAAAACCGTATTTAAACGTTTAGATTTAGTATCAAGAGGACCAGATTCCTCTATTTCTAAGGCAATTAAGATTTCTTTAAGTAAAGAACAAATAAATTCCATTTTAAATAAATATGAAGATTTATCAGTGTCAATTTCTGAAACAGAATCCTCTGAACCAGAGAAATCATCATCAGAAACAGAATCAGAATGATGATGTTCATTTAAAAATTCAGCTGATAAATGAGAAGTTTTTTTTTTTTTTTTTTTTACTGGAAGGAGGAATAACAGACATAGCCTTCCTAATGGATTTAGAAACAAAATCTCTTATGTTAACAGGAGCACTCTGAGTATTAGATGTTGATGGAACAGCAACAGGTAATGGGACATTACTAAAGGAAATATTATTTGCATTAGCAAGTTTATCATGACATTCATCACAAACAACAGCCGGAGGGACAGTTACCACAAGTTTACAACAAATGCACTTAACTTTGGTAGATCCAGCATCAGGCAGCAAATTTCCAGAAGTAGCTTCTGATCCAGGGTCAATCTGAGACATCTTGCAATATGTAATAGAAAAAACAACATATAAAGCAAAATTGATCAAATTCCTTAAATGACAGTTTCAGGAATGGGAACAAATGCCAATGAACAAGCTTCTAGCAACCAGAAGCAAATAAACAATGAGACTTAAATAATGTGGAGACAATAATGACGCCCATATTTTTTAGCGCCAAAAAAGATGCCCACATTATTTGGCGCCTAAATGCTTTGGCGCCAAAAATGACGCCACATCCAGTGACGCCGACATCTTTGGTGCAAAAACATCAAAAAAATGACGCAAATACAAACAACTTCCGATGACAAGTATGACGCCGGAAATGACTAAGAAAATTTTTTTTGCGCCAAATAAGTCCGCGCCAAGAATGACGCAATAAAAAGAAGCATTTTCAGCCCCCGCGAGCCTAACAGCCCACAGGAAAAAAGTCAAATTTTAAGGTAAGAAAAATTTATTATTCAAATGCATTATCCCAAATAATGAAACTGACTGTCTGAAATAAGGAATATGAACATCCTGAATCAAGGCAAATAAATGTTTAAACACATATATTTAGAACTTTATATAAAAGTGCCCAACCATAGCTTAGAGTGTCACAGAAAATAAGACTTACTTACCCCAGGACACTCATCTACATGTAGTAGAAAGCCAAACCAGTATTGAAACGAGAATCAGTAGAGGTAATGGTATATATAAGAGTATATCGTTGATCTGAAAAGGGTAGGTAAGAGATGAATCTCTACGACCGATAACAGAGAACCTATGAAATAGATCCCGTAGAAGGAGACCATTGAATTCAAATAGGCAATACTGTCTTCACATCCCTCTGACATTCACTGCACTCTGAGAGGAAAACCGGGTTACAGCCTGCTGCGAAGCGCATATCAACGTAGAATCTAGCACAAACTTACTTCACCACCTCCATGGGAGGCAAAGTTTGTAAAACTGATTTGTGGGTGTGGTGAGGGGTGTATTTATAGGGATTTTGAGGTTTGGGAAACTTTGCCCCTCCTGGTAGGAATGTATATCCCATACGTCACTAGCTCATGGACTCTTGCTAATTACATGAAAGAAACAAAGAATCTCCAGACTCCTGCTACATAATTAAAAATATAGTTCAAGTTTATCTATGGCTTCCACACCTTATGAAAGTGGCCTTATCTAGTACAGAAAAAAACATAATTCTCCATTTGATAAGGGTATTCTAAATTAGCAGTGACCTGTGTCTAGGTGGGTGTAAAAGGCAGTAGCCAATGGTGTGCAGAATTTAAATTAGCAGCTGTCATAAGACAAACGCAAACATATTGGTGTGCTTTATAAATTCCATCTAACCCATGAGGAAAAAAAATAGCTGTTCCACAATGTTTAGCAGGAGTTAGAAAACTTGACCCCAAAGTTTATGTACACAAGAAAATTATTATCAAATATGATAGTAGGTACCTATTACCCTATGTTTCTCCCACACATAGGTGAATTATCTTTTAAAATTGTCTGCAATAGCTTCTAGCTCAATAGGGAATAACAAAAATATGCTAGAGAGCACTAATCATTTTCAAGCAATAAAAAGTGTGTTTAGAAAAGTGTAAATAGCAATCAGGGCCCATATATAACTCAAAGATTGGCACCTAGCATTTGCATGTGGTGCTGATTTTGGTGCTGAAAAAAAGGCAAAATCAATTTTTGATTTCAACACTGTTTAGGAGCAGCTGCTACACAATGGGGCATATTTATCAATGTGCGAGTGGACATAATACAAAGTAGCGTATCATGTCCGCCGCACATCGATAAATGCCGACAGCAAACGCTGTCAACATTTATCATTGCACCAACAGTTCTTGTGAACTGCTGGTGCAATGCTGCCCCCTGCAGATTTGCGGCCAATCAGCGGCAATCGGGTTGATTTCAGTCTGCGTAATATAAAAATATACCAAACATCACAAACCAAAACAAATGTGAAAATAAATGTGATGATTCAAAAGAGATTCAATAGGTAAAAAGTTCATATAAGGATATGTGTATTCTTGTTGAGACTTCTGTGACTCTTGTGACTCTTTGTATCCTTGGATACCGCTGCACAGTTCAACCTGACCTGACTTAACCACTGCACAGTTCAACCTGACCTCTTGAAAAAGCTTGTTAAGCGAAACGATTGTCTTAACTTTTGGAACTTTTTTACTCTCCTGTGCGTCTGTACACTTGCTGATACACTGGCAGGAGGAGCCACTCCCATCTGGGGTCAGGTTGATCTGTGCAGCGGTTAAGTTTCTGCTGCCTGAATCCGCTTGCATCCTGCAGTGGAGTTGACTTTTGTGAGCAAATATCCATATATATGGCTCTATTAACCTCTGTATAAGGTGTTTTGTATAGCATTTGTGACGCTTTTTACTGTATTTTAAATAAATCTTTTATATATTGCATTGCCGTGAGAGTACTGTTTACCTATCAGTATAAAGTGGGTGTGCGCATTTCCCTGAGCTTGGTCGTAAGCTCAAGTACATGTGAGTAGGCATTTGGCCACAAGCTTGATACATTTCTGACAATCATTACAGAATTACACTATGTTGCTATTTCTTTCTCCTTTTCTTTGAGAAACTCCAAGGATACAAAGAGTCACAAGAGTCACAGAAGTCTCAACAAGAATACACATATCCTTATATGAACTTTTTACCTATTGATTCTCTTTTGAATCATCACATTGATTTCAGTCTGCGGCCTCAGAGCAGGTGTACAAGTTATGGAGAATACGGAGCTTGATTAACATGCCCCTATAACTTTTTTATGCCCTTTTTTTTAGAATTGTTTGTTTTAGATTTTCCTGATATAGTTGTTGATTACAATCCTTTAGAAAAAAGTATAAAGTGATTTATTGATGAAAATGCGCCTAGACTTTAAAGGGATTGAAACATCAAAATTAAAATGTGCATGGGTACATTTCAATTTTGAAAAGAAGCATTTTTTGCAATATACTTCCATTAACAAAAAATGTCTTTAGTACGCTCATATTCTGTGAGGGTCCGTGCACCAGTATTTAAGGTCAGATAGCTGGCGGTGGTGTGCATGACTTAATTTGTGTAATACATACTGCTGACTCTCCGAGAAGGTGTAATGTTAGAATATTTTGGTACACAGGCCCTAACAGCGCATGTGCATTTGCTTATAAAAAAAAGTAATAACTTTTATTGGAAGCATTTTTGCTAATGAAAGTATATTGCAAAAATGCTTCTATTGAAAACTGAGATACACATGCACATTTTAATTTTGACATTTTTTATCAATTTAATGTTGCTTTTCTTTTGATAATCATTAGATACGTTTTTTAAACGATTGTGATAAATCCGAAGATGGCATTTTGTAAGTAGCTGCTTTCTGTGTTTGTTAGTAATCATATTACTATTGCTTGAAGTTCTGCTTGCTGGTGAACATAAGGAGAAAAAAATTATAGATACCTATAGAAACCTGATGGAGAGATTTAGAGAGAAAGAAATAGGAGGCAGAGAGTAAGTAGCTGGAGAAACAGCAAGGGAGAGGGTTGGAGCTGGAGGCAGACATAAACAAGCTAGTAAGAGATGGCAAAATGCCCAAGAATGTGAGAGATTAAAAGAGAGACAAAGATACAAAAAGTAGGAGAAAAGAAAAAATATTTTACAGTATGTTTAATAATTTGTAATAATTTATATAAATGTTTCTTAATATTTTATATGTAATATGCAAGTGCAATGTAAGTGCATTGTAGCCCTTTGCAGTCAAGCAGCTGAAAACATGAAAAAACATATTTATGCAATATTTTCTTCACATATCTAAGAAAATGCAGATAACAGAAGGGCGCCTCCTAGTGTGCTATAGTACAGACTATATACATATGCTCCTGGGACCTCACACACTCCTCCGTCCAGGGTGTTTGCTCCAAACAGAAAAATTCACTTTATTAAAATCCAATATATGTGTTTTTTATATTGGATTTTAATAAAGTGAATTGTTATATTTCACTTGACTGAGAGCCTGAGTTTTTCTGTTTGGAGCAAACACCCTGGACGGAGGAGTGTGTGAGATCCCTGAAGCAGTGAGCTGGGACACTGAGAGATCCCAGTAGGTGTAACTAAGCACGAGTGGGTGCTGCTATACTTGTGAGTACCTGCCGATCACATCTGAGCATATGTATATAGTCTGTACTATATTACACTAGGAGGCACCCTTCTGTTTTCTGCATTTTCTTAGATCTGTCTGGACTTCTGTTTGGGAAGGAGCAGCTGCCATTCAACAACAGTGACACCAGTAGAGGACTGAGACATCATTGGAGGTTAGAACTAAACAACTGGTAATATACCCACAACTACGGACTATCCTCTAGGACTTGCTACTTGAGTATATAGTATAAGTACTGGTGTGTTTATTTGTTCTAATTTTTGTATATTATATATGTGGTATATATCAAATTACTGTTTTTTAATATATGGTTTTTAACATTGGGTTTCTATTGCGCCCCCTTGAGTGGTGACGATTAATTGTTACCAGTTTTGCATGTTCTTCACATACGTGAATATGTTCTAAGTATTTTTAAATAGATATTCCTACTGTATATACAGTATATCTTTATATATCTATACCTATATATAATTATATATATATATATATATATATATATATATATATATATATATATATATACAGTATATATATATATATATATATATATATACTGTATATCGTACCAAAATACCATCAGATATATGTAGAAATAAGTATTTATGAATAAATGGAACATATTCTTGTAAGTAAAGAACATTGGAATGTGAAATATTAATATTTTCATGTCAGGTTTGTGGACTTGAGAAAATGCGACCGGGTGTTGGCAGTGATTATTATTGTAACTTCGGCTTTTTGCATGCGTCGGGTTAACACAGGAGCAAAAACTTTTTACTTTCAACTTGTAAAAAGCCAAAGTCGAGCACAGTTACCTGTGCCAACAATGTAATCATAATAAAAAAAGGGCTATAATAATTGGTATCTGGTTGCAAATTGTAGAGAGTAATGTAATAGGTGGGAGGTCAGAGTCAGATGTGACATCAAACAGACGGTGAGCAAGCGCAAATGCCAAGTATTTCACTAAAGGTTTCCAAGGACAGATTACAACCTTAAATGTATCAACTTTACTGATCATAAATAGGACTAAATGATTAGACATGTTATGTTGTTTACATTAATTTGCTTTAAACAAATAACTGTATTCTGTGATTTCAGCATCTCTTTTTACCTAGAATTGTCAACTTTCCTCATACTGAATGCAAGATTGGAATAGTTATGTAAAATCTGAAATTTGATTCAAAGTATGTCTAAAGGAGTCAAATGTAAATTTTAAAAATTACATCTAAATTTGTGAAAGTTACATACAATATTCAGATATTAACATCCCTTATTCTGAAACATTTAGTAATGAAGCTCAAGGAAAACAATCATTTTATCATTAAAATGTCAAAATACAGTAACGAACCATAGTTATGATACAACTTTCCCTATCTTATTTACATAGCTTGTGAATATCCTTATATTATTTGTTCTTACCATCTCTGGAAGTCTTTTCCAGAATCATCCACTTTTCTGGAAAGAAGGGCAGCTTTCTTCTATAATTTGATATTAGTTTTCTAACTCTAAGTGGAAATATTAACTCTTAAAACATACAATGCATGACTGTATATATATATATATATATATATATATATATATATATATATATATATATATATATTAAAATAATGTTAATATTGAATAAATAGAATCAGTTATATGTATATTTAGTAGTAGTATATTTCAATATCAGTATGCTAAAAGGGTGCTTATTCTACTTTCCAAAATCCATTTAATTAAATATTACTGAATCCTTTAGAGACAAAATAGGTTGCTTTAGGAAAAACTGAAAGGAAACATTACCTGTGAGTAGTTTAATTTTTCATAAGTTTCTTCTTGAAAGCAATCATACAAGAGCACAAGACAATGCATTTCATAGTGATACATGTTTTATTGGTAAACATCTAACCCTTAGGTCAGAATTCTGCAATTCTGAAGTCATTCAGTTTGAAAACACATCAACGTCCTACTAAATGGATGCTGTGCTGATGGCACACCTCATCATTATGTCACAAAAACTATAAAATAACAAATCAGTTTCCAGGCAAAATACATGACAGAAAAACATAAGTACACAAGACCTACATTAAACATCAGTCCTCATTAAATCTCACCCCTCAACTTACTTTGTTTCTGTTAAGAAGTGCTGGCCGCATCTCTCAGTTTGAGATATTCCAACATTCATTTAAGAGCAGGATGAAATATAAATGACAGTTCATACTAAACATGATTGTAGGAAAGTGTATGAAATATTAAAAAAAAAAAGACGACAAAAGAACAGAAGAAACCAACTGAGCCTTTCACAAACCCAGCCCCTGGGAATATAACAGCTTGAGACTCATAGCAAATTTTATCTTTAATGTTATTTTTAGTTCAATATTTTGTACCACTCAGGAATAAATCTTTACTCGCTGTCCCTTTTGCAGGCTTGCTTGTACATGTTTGCCACTTTTTTTTCCATGGATACAGATTTTGACTTGTGATTCTTTTTGACTCTAATATTTCAGTATCAAAGTAAAATTCAGATTTTATGTATTTATTGTATTTTAACCGTGGGGCCTAATCCAATATGCTAGAAGGGCTATATGAACAGGTTCCAATCCATCAGATAAAAAAAAAATGTTTAAATTATTTCTAATGACTTTGCACAATGTTAACTAATTAGATGCTTTGCTTATATAGAGCCCTCATCAACAGTATTACATATTTCTCAACTTTGCTAGAGAGTACCCAGGACAGAGATGCAAGGGGCAGAGTCAAGGGGATCAGGGGTGGGAAAGTGGGAGCAGTGGGTAGTGATGTATCTGGGGAGTTCAGCAAAGGTTTTTCAATCCATCAGAATGTACTTTTTGCATCAGTTTTTAAATTATTGTTTACATTTTCTAAGACATTTACATTTGAAAACCTGATTTGACCAATTCTGCATGACACGTTTTGACTGTTTTTGGGCTTCTATTAAAATATTTAAGGTTTTTGTGCATGCTCAATTGAAATTTTTATCAAAACAATTACATTCACGTTTATCACAGTAGGCTCAATTTATTATTCTCATTCATGGTGAGTGGGCAGTAGACAACCATTGATCCCTGCCTGCATTTATTATAACACGCCGTGCCCTGTTCTCACATGACCAATCATGCTAGAGCTGGGCCTCTCAATAATGACATGCACTGCTTAGAGCGAGCTGGTGAGTTGTGTCTGCATGTATATGCCTTTTGACACTGGCTCACTAGGGCTCCTATATTAACCCTTTGAGTACTAAGCACTTTCCCACCTGGGTGCTAAGGTTTTTTTAAGGCGGGGGGGGGGGTTATTTTGTATTTTTTTTAAATATTTTTTTTAAACTTTTTTTTTTCATTTTTTCAGATGCCCAAGACTTACACTGTTGGAAAGGTTAGTCGATTACCTTTCCAACAGTGGGTCTTGGGGGTCTGTAGCTGCTTAGATGCCTGAGATACAGGCTTCTAAGCAGCATGCCCCCTGCTCCTATATTTAACATTGTTCATGTTAAATAAAGTTGCGCGGTGACGTCATCACCATGCATAATGTGAAGCCCTGGCGATGCCTGTTACTATGCAGGCCAGATCACCGGTGTAGGAGCCGGTGGGAGCCCCCAGATCTCCCTCAAAGTGGGAGAGTGCTAGTGATGGCTCTGAGCTGTCATTAGCACCTGACTGAGATAATTTGTGATGGCTCAGAACCGTCATTAGCACTCAAGGGGTTAAAAGCATTGACCGACTGATGAGAAACTTCCCATCTGGGCTCGTTGGTCTTGCAGTCCGTCGGTCTGATGATATTTTCTAAAAAAGGGGATGGACGATGAGTGGTGATGTGTCTCCCATAGGATATAATGGCAAGCGCTACCTCAGCTAAACGTCTCCGACATTGCCACTTGTCTGCACTTTCTGTGGGCGGGGGGCCATATTTGAAGTGTTCGTACACAGCACAGATAGTGCACTCACTGAAACCAAACATGTTTTCTGTGTCGGAACTCTTCAAATAATGCCTGTGTGAGCCTACTGCAACTACACCTACACTACCTGTCTCACACTGTAAGTCTCGTCACTGAAAAGGTAACCTGTACTTCAGAGATTGGAATATATCACACTGCTGATGATGTATCCCAATCAAAGTACAGGATAATCACCCTGGAATGCCCATATAACTCCCACAGAATGTCTAAACCTATGTCATACTCTAGCTATACTCCCCCTGGAATGCCGAGCTAACTCCCTAATACCGCCTACACCTACGTTACGTCTTAGCTACACTCCTATGTCAAGTCTTAGCTACACTTTCCTGAAATGCCCACCTAACTCCCTAAAACCGCCTACAGCTACGTCATGTCTTCCTTCTACTCCCCCTGAAATGCACGGCTAACTCCCACAGAATGTCTGCACCTTTGTAATGTCTGCAATCTCCCTGACTAATAAAGTATACAAAAAAAAAATCTCCCTATTACAACTATATGATACTATTTTTATATGCATTGTAATGTATATTATTTTAAGTATATATTTTAGAGTGTAGTTATTTTTGATTGATCATTTTATTATTTTAAACATAAACATATCATTTTAACATTGGATAGAAATTCAATACTAAAATAAACTATAAACCGCTTAGGCCCCCTCACCCCATAGTGCAACCTACACTATTAACCCCGAATCTGCTATAACCTAAAGACCTAACCAACCCAAAACCTATTAACCCCATACACTGCCACAACCCCCTAACGCAATAAACCCCTAACCTATTAACCCCTATGCCACCACAATCCTCCAGTGCAAACTACCGCTACCGCTACACTTCTTAACTATATAACCTGGGCAGTTTTTTTTTAAAGGGGGTCCTTAGTTTAGGCATAACTGTGTTAATTTTATTTTAGATAGTTTTTTTTAAAAAATTTAAATTTAGTGCTTGTCATTTTTTGTAACTTAGGGGGTTTTAGCTTAGAGATAGGAGGTTAGGTGTTATGTAGTAAAGTAGTGTAGAGGTAGTTTGAGTTGGGGAGTTGTTGTGGTATAGGGGTTAATATGTTAAGGGGTATTGGCAGTACAGGGCTTAAGTACTGTAGGGTTATTGCAGGGGGCTATTGGTGGTATAAGGTATAAGAGATTAGGAAGTTTATTGCAGTTGGCTATTGGTGGTATAGGGGATACGAGGCTAAGAAGTTCATTGCGGTGGGCTATTGGCAGTATAGGGGATAATAGGGTATAAAGTTTATTGGGGTGAGCTATTGGCAGTATAGGGGTTAAGTAGTGTTAGTTTGGGGTAGCGGGTGATGGCAGTTTAGTTTTACATAGGTATAGTTATTAGGCTCGGTACTATATATTTAAAAGGGATCCTTTATTTTACATCACCAATATCGGTGCCTATGCTGCTTGGAATATATTCACCAGCATCACCACCAATTGCGATGTATTAAAAAAAGTCCCTCTGAGATGCTGCCTTTAAAGAGTAATATCGACACTTTTGAATAATTCACTGGCATTCTCGTCATCACGTCGGATCCCTTTTTAAATAAATCGCCGGCTTGCAGCACTAATGATCATCGGGGCCTCAATGTGTTCAGTTAGTTACTAGTAGTTCTTTGCTGCTCATGAACCTAATTAAGTTTACTCTAAATACAAAGGATACCAAAAGAACAAAGGAAATGGATACACACATCACAGAACAAAAGAACAAAAGAGGATGGTATTTTGGTGTTAATTGGTATAAAATAACTATCATCTAGATAATGAGTTTTGCGCTAAACAGGGTGCGAACATAATGCCAAAAAGTTGCGTTATTTCACCCTCCATAGCGCTGCCATTACGAGTTACTAAAAAGCCTCCTTGTGTGTGGGATATGGTGGCAATAAGCTCCATACCGCACAGAAGCCAAGGGCTGATTTGATGTGCTTGTGCACGCTTTCCCCCATAGACATCAATGGGGAGAGAGTATTAGAAAAATGTTTAAACCTAACTCCCTAACATAAACCCCAAGTCTAAACACCCCTAAATACAATTATTAACCCCTAATCTGCCGCTCCCAACATCGCCGACACTAATAAAAAGATATTAACCCCTATTCCATCGCTCTCCGACATTGCCGACACTATAATAAAGTTATTAACTAAATTAAACTATTAACCCCTAAACCTAACACCCCCTAACTTTGAATTAAAATTACAATATAACGGGGGGCGTGTTCTGGATGCAGCCATGGCAGGCTGCAATACCTGAAGCTGCAAGAGATTATGTGATAATCCACCAATTATCATTGGAATCCTGTATCACCTGCATATAGAAGCGATACTATCAAACCTATGAATGTGTACCGAGCAGGACTATATATCTTTTTATGTGATTTTCCGTCTCTTGGGGCCTGGTCTGGACCGTTGAGATCTTGGTGGTGGCCTACTACAGATTCAACACCACCCCCCGGGTCTGCCGGGCTGAACAGATGGAAGGTATCTGTTAATCTGACAACGTTGTCCTATCTATACAGACCAGGAATAGTTTTAAGCTTTTTGGTCCACTATATATCTATGTTATTGCTTGCTTGCTTGCTTGCATATGCTACTATGGAGGAGCTGTGCACTATCTTCCAATCCCTCATGGAGGATTTCGAGTACAAAATATGCGCCAGGCTTGATAGCCTTACAGAGCTATGCCGCAATATGACAGAGAGAGGGGATGTTCCATTACACGCTACCAACAAAACTCCTGCTCCACTTACTTACACTGATATAAGCATGGAGCAGCCTCCCTACCGGGAGATAGAGCAGCTATAGGCTAGAGAAGCAGAAAAAGAAAAAATGGGAGAGGCTTGTGAATCAGTTGGCTTGCAAAAGTGTGACTTTCCTACATACATGCTTTACACAGGAAGGGGCCGAGGATCCTCTACTGCTCAGTGCCAGCTAAACAACACATACCACAGCTGCCCTTTCGAGGGCTGCCGAGATATCTGCATTTTGCTTCACAGAGTTGTGTGGGGGAGAGCGGCTGGCTCCCTCGTGTGCAGCTCTGCTGCCTTTGGACATAGTATCATTGACCTGGCAGCTCTGATGACGGCTATGAAGAGGCAACTTCTCTGAGCTATCGGCTCTTTTCTTCGTGGGAAAGTGGACTGATTAGTGACTTTAAAGAGCCTAGAGTCCCATTCAGAACTGTGAGTTACGGCTTACGGGACTTACCCAGATATACTTGCAAGGTCTTTCTGCATCAGCGTGTAGGCATCGGATAAGTACAGAGATTTCTGTACCATGCTTGGCCCAGCTAGAGAGATCTCTTATGTTCCTCGTAATTATTACTTCTTAGCCTGATGCTGAGTATTATAATTTAGCAATTACACTGGGTTAAAGCTATTGTGCCGTTTATCTTTCCTACATGGATGGCTCTCTGTATATAGATGTGTGGGGGCAGTATATTTTGTTAGCTGATTCATATTAGTACTGCCATTGTATTTATCCTGCATGTAATCCCTAAAGTTTGTGCTTATTATTGTTTATCCAGCAGCATTGTTTGCTTAAGGTAAGGGGTAAAGGGTATTTCAGAGGAGCTGGAATGCATGCCCAGACCCAGCATATAGCTACAGGTTTTATACTTACAAACTATTCTTCCTACGGTGTAGGAAACACCATAGGTATACTTTAGGCCTGTTAAAATATAGCCCATAATGTAAATAATCTATAATGCATATGTTTGGGGATGCAGTATCATACATTTCTGTCAACATGACTGGAAGATCTATTGTTTTATGTGTGGTTGATATTACTCCACAAATATATTCTACCTAGCTAGCTCTCTAACCAATAAGGTAAAATTGATATAGAGCACTAAAGAAAGCTTATTTTCCTCTACACAGTATTTAGTTTGCATGATGCTAGTTACCATTTTAGTATGCTAGAGCATTACTGTAATTAATATGGACCTTCCTTAGTGACTGAATCGGACAATTCCGTATTTTATTTTTAATAATTTATAGTATAAATGTTTTATATACTTGTTAAGCTCTGACTTGCATATTTCTCTCAATTGTATAACTACAGTATGGAACAACATACTAGTTTCAGAATCAAGGATCCAAGAATGGCCCTATCATCTGAATAAACCTCCCATGTGTCATATAGTTTATATTAAAGGTCCAAGAAAGGCCTTCTTAAGCTTAGGAGGTGGGAACTGAGGGTTTACTCTATGTGCCCTTTGGGTGTATATACTTTTGCAGATATTGTGGGGTAATGGAGAGCGAGTATTTAAAGTGGCCTCCTATGCCTAAAACAGTTGATATTGAAAGTCCTGGGGAGACCTTATTAAATTCAGGAGATAGAAACTGCGCTCTCTGCCATAGTCACATATTAATATTCACCCATATAGGTAATCCTTTTAGCTATATAGTTAAGTAGTGCTCCCAGAGGAAGAGGGGGGTTCTGTATTCATAAAGTTATTTGTTCTGAAGATAAACAGATCCTGTTTATGTAACCTGAAAGTCGTACACATTTTGGGTCTTTGAATCACCCTGCATAACTTTATCTATAGAACTAAATTTATGGTGCATGGGTAGCCCATTAGGGTTCCCTCATAGTGAAGAAAATAAGAAATCAATAGAGTTAGAACTTTCCAAAAAAAAAAATTTTTAAATACTTATTGCAAACCTATGTATTCCAGACTCTCAAAGGTAATTTCTAAAGCTGCACTGGACACAAATATATTGAGGTTGGAGATCTTCACTATAGTTCTACTCTTTTATACTGATTGCTGACTTAAGATGACTCAGCTATAGAACTTTTATTTCTAATGATGCCCTAAGCTTCAATTATTATATTATAGTAGTATCAGGTGAGCAAGCCCTGACTCATGAGGTAATTTTTATATATAAGATCACCGCCCAGAGTTCTCTGTATCCACTTATGTACAAATTACTTCTTAAAGTTTACTTTTTATGTTTTACTACTGAGAGGTTACTGTCTGGAATTCACATGTTGGTTAGCTAATGGCAATTGTTTTTATATTTCGTATATGGCCCATGAGTGGCCTATCAGTTTATCTTTACAAATAAACAAAAAATATAAGATTCTACCCCCAGATGGGATCCAAAAGTGATCCCCTATTTATAATTTGCCTCCTATAGGCTTTAAGTGTTGAAAGGGTCCAAAAGTGGCCCTCATTATCAGCTAGGAGGTGTTTCTTATGTTGTACTAACAGACGTGAATATCATTAATCAATGTGGTTCATTTGTACTGTCTACAGCATGATATGGTGCTAAGCATTTCTTATGGTATGTATTTTGGATTTGTGCATCAGTGTCTCACATTGAATTTCATTTGTTCTGTACTGTTTGGAGAACCAGTATTAAGAAAAGAAAAAAATTACAATATAATTATATTTAAATAAATAAAAGCTTTCCTGTGAAATAAAAATAAACCTACTATTAAACTATAAATTAACCTAACCTTACTATTCTAATAAAGTAAAAAATACTGCCAATTAAAAAATCTAAATTACGGGGGGCGGAGCCAAGCCACGCAGGCAGATGGCTGTGTTTTAAGTTTGCTCCTCAAACCCTCAGGCATTTATAGAATAAAAATGGCATAATTTTGTAAATTTATCGTTCAAAAGCACTTCCATAGAGGCATCATCACACAGCAATCCTGACTAGACCAACAAAAAATCACAAGTGACAGCGATCCCCAGGAGACCACACAGAACATACAGCTGTGATCTGAATTCGGGCTACCGAATAAGCAACAGAAGAAGAATAACAACGCCGGTATTATATACCAACTACCGCTTCCCTGAAAAGACCGGTGAAGAGAGTAAGAAAATATCGCTTGCCGCTTACCCTCCCTGGGGACTCCACAGCCTTCTTGTGCCGCTCTGGGGTAAGACCTGTTGCAACTCTCGCGGCCGCGCCGCAATACACAGCTATAGGCCTAAGTGCGCCACGTGTTTACAGCAGCTCCCTACAGGCTAGCACGGCCGTTCTAAGCGTGACAGGGGGACTAGCGGCTCTAGCATAAGGATAGTAAAAACGAGCATACATCTTTGCTATTCACCCGGTGACAGTATTTCAATAGTGCACCTGTGAGAGAGGTTTAAAAGTTTATCGAGGTGAACAAGGCCCACTCCTTAAATTAACTCTTTCTGTTCCATGCTGGGTATTCTTTTTTTTTACTGCAACTCAGATTTGACAGTGATAAAGGTTATGAAAAGACCGCATCTAACTTTATGAATAAAACTGAGAACATCTTCTTGCATTGTTTTTCTAACATGGATGTGATACAGGAATAGAACAGACCCTTGTTTTGAGAGATCTGCCTGAACAGACTTTTGCCCATCGTACATACACCATAACACACTTAATACTCAGCTCTTGTGCTAATTTAGAATATACACATTGATATTAAGAGAGAGTGATATTAACTATATAGATGTAACACACTAGATTTTAACTTGCTATATAAAGGGAGAACACTGTAAAGAGAAAATAGAGGGAGAGAAGTAAGCACATATTATAAAAAAAAAAAAAGAAAAAAAAAAAAAAAGGGGCCTGAGGGATGCCTTGCAAGAAACAGGTTAAGACTGACAAAGTTACTCCCGCAAGCACATTAAATAAATATCTAAAGCAAGTGGAGCAACCCTATTCTTCAACAATAAACACTGCAGAGACCAATCTGTCACACTCTGCTGCACAACAAAAAGATTTTGACAAAATGGCTTCTAATAGTGATCGCATAACGAAAGAAGATCTGAAACATCTATCCTCAAAAGAGGACATCAAGAATGCGGTTCAAGAGATGCGCACCCTTTTTAATGACCTTAGAAAAGACATCACAGTGCTGGATGCCAGGGTCTCGAAGGTGGAAGCTATACAACAAGAGCAAACAACAACTGTGCAGTTACTGAACACGGAGCTACAGGATAAAAATGAAGTTATACAACAGCTCTCAGACAAGGTGGAAGACCTGGATAATAGGGGTCGCCGGAATAATTTACGCTTTAGAGGGGTCTCTGAATCTGTCCACCCACCGGCTATAGATGGCTACCTCCAGAGCTTATTCCGAACACTAAAGGATTCTCCATCGGCTCCAGATATAGTGTTAGAACGCGCACACAGAGCGCTTAGAGCTAAACCACCACCTAAGGCACCCCCCAGGGACATAATTGTACGCTTCTTAAATTATAAAGACAAAGAAGAGATCCTTAAATTTGCCCGACTCAAAAACCCTATACACCATGCAGGTGAGGAAATTCAAATCTTTTCAGATCTGTCACCCACTACCCTTCAAAAGAGAAGGGAACTAAGCCATGTTACTTCCAAATTGAGGGTGCATAAAATTCAGTACCGCTGGGGCTTCCCGGTCTCACTAGTTGCCACGCATCAGAACAAAACTGCAGTGTACAGCCCGGGAGCAGACTTGCAAGCCTTTTACGCAAACCTCTCAATTGCAGAGACACGACCTGGTCTAGAGACAACTCAAGAACACTCTTCGACAAGTCCATGATGGAGAATAATCAACACAGGAGGTTTCTCACAGCGAGAGCGCAGAGGCTCTGTTTCAAGAATCACCCATAATGTATCCTTTATTGGTTGTCTGAGCTTCTTGCAAAATCTCTGGTCCGGGCGATACCCCTAATCCCACTGAAAACAGGGGGTCACTGATTTATAGGAGGACGCTATGATGCCTTTAATATTAAGACTCCCACGGACCAGAGACTTATAGAATCTAGAGTTTGTTGCATTTAGACTATATAATGTTGAATTTTATGAGGTTTATAAGACTAGTTTATAATATGTTACCACTGTTGAGTATAAGTTAAAATATCTTTGCTAAAAATGCAAGACTGTTACCTCCGTTCTATGAAGCCTCTACCCTTCCCTTTACATTCCTTTATTCAAAACCTACCCTACCCCTTCCCTAACCCCCCCCTCATTACCCCTTCCCCACCCCTCCCCTTTCCCATACCAATTAATAAGTTATGCCTACTGTACTATTGTCCTCTAGAGGGTAGGCTAGACCTACGCCGGAGAACATGAATGAATCTAATGTTTAAATTAGCCTGGGGGTTACTACCCCGTCTGTATTTCTGTTTTCACTGTTATTGTCGAATACATAACTGGTATTTGATCTCTTCTTCTTCAAGTCTCTAATCTACACTTTATATATCCTTCTTATTCTTTGCACCGGATAACTTTTTTCACTTATTTTTCTTTCCAGCCGCACTACCTTACCCTCTTCCATACTTTAACCCTTAGACTTTTTACTTCTCCCCTTTTTTTTTTTTTTTTTTTTTTTTTTCTTCTCCAAAATGCAGCAACGAACTAGCAGATTTGGCGCACACACCCTGACATTGACTACGGTCAACGCCAAAGGTTTAAATAATCCCGGTAAGAGGTCTATTGCTTTTAATGCTCTTAAGAACCTACACAGTCATGTTATTTTCTTCCAAGAGACACATTTCCGTAGAGGGAGGGAGCCAAGGTGGTTTAACGCACAGTACCCGACTGCCCTTTTCGCCTCTGGTACAACTAAAAAGGGCGGGGTGGGTATTTTGATACACCATTCGGTCCCATTGCAGAATTTACACGTAGAAAAAGACCCAGAGGGCAGATACTTGATCGTCACGGGTCTGCTATATGAACACCCTATCACCTTAGCCACTTTGTACAGCCCGAACATTGATCAACATCTGTTCATGACTAAATTCTCTAAGATTCTCTTAGATCACGCGAAGGGCCCGGTATTTCTCTCCGGAGACTTTAATATAACTATGGATATACAATTGGATACATCAAACGGACAGGCTAGCACCCCACCCAAAACACTTAAATCAGTTAGGTCCTCAATCGCAAACCTACAATTACATGACATCTGGCGGACACTACACCCGACCAGCAAAGATTTCACCTTTTTTTCCTCCCCACACAATAAATATTCCCGTATAGATTACATCTTCACTGATTCTAATGGGTTGGACATGGTTACTGACTGCTCAATAGGACCGATCACTTGGTCGGACCACGCCCCTGTTACCTGCTCAATACTGTGGCCTGATCTACCACCTACTGCATACACTTGGAGACTGGACGACACCCTAATTAATGACCCTTTAATAAAAATTGACATACAAAACTCACTGAAAGACTACTTGGCACATAATTGCCCGTCTCAGACCTCACCTATAACAGTATGGGAAGCACATAAATGTGTCATTCGAGGCGAGTTTCTCAAACATCAGGCGAGACTTAACAGGAATCGCAGATTAAGACATACACAATTGCTCCAAAATATTATTCAATTAGAAGAGAAACACAAAAGTGACCCTTCCGACTTAGATATCAAAAAGACGCTAGAGATAGCTAAAATTGATCTGAACACACACCTTCGGGAGGCCTATCAACGCAAAATGTTGCATTTAAAGCAACAATATTACGAAGGAGGCAATAAACCTGGCAAATTGCTAGCCAGAGCCGTCCGGAGAAAACAACTTAAAACACATATACATTGGATACAAAATCCTGACGGGTCAGTATTAAAGGGCTCTAAACAAATAGCTCATTCCTTTCACTCATTCTATCAGTCTTTATATAACATCACACACACGCAGGGACCTGGGGTCAATAGTAGAGATGAGACTGAGAGAGACCATCTAGTAAAACAATATTTAACCACACTGCATCTGCCTCAATTAGATTCTGAGCAGAGAGACAGCCTTGATAAAAACATCACGGCAGACGAACTTACACAAGCCATAAAGGACTTCCCGAGCGGGAAAAGCCCGGGACCAGATGGTTTTTCATCTAGGTATTATAAACTATTCGGGGAAACCCTGAGTTCTTTAATGCTCCAGCTTTTTAATAATTTAACAGAACAGCCCACACTCTCTAACTCTATGCTCGAAGCATATATTACAGTTATCCCTAAACCCGGAAAACCTCCCACCTCTCCAGCTAATTTCAGACCCATATCTTTATTAAACCTAGATATAAAAATCCTAGCTAAAATCTTAGCGAACCGCCTTAACAAATTTTTGCCGAATCTCGTTTCCTCTGACCAAGTTGGCTTTGTCCCGGGAAGGGAGGCACGGGATAACACCAATAAAGTGATTCAGTTGCTGAATTATGCGCAAATCGAGAATGTGCCTATGGCACTTTTTTCGACAGACGCAGAGAAGGCCTTCGACCGTGTCGATTGGTCTTTTCTGCGTCAGATTATGAAGGTTATGAACTTTGGTGAGCCCTTCCTGAACATGGTTTTCGCGCTATACTCATCTCCAAATGCACGAATTAGGATAAATGGAACATTGTCAAACACATTTACAATATCAAACGGAACCCGACAGGGTTGTCCCTTATCCCCTTTACTTTTCGCCCTCTCTATAGAGGCTCTGGCGCAAAAAGTCAGACTTAACCCAAATATTAGGGGTATTAGGGTAGGTGATGTAGAGTATAAGCAAGCGTTATACGCTGACGATGTTCTTTATACCCTCACTAATGTCGAAACATCCATCCCTGAGCTGCTGAGAGAGATTCGAGATTATGGTAAGATATCTAACTTCCACCTAAACCTCTCGAAGTCAGAGCTCCTTAATATTAATGCCCCAGCAGATCAGATTGAATTTTTGGCAACTAAACATAAGGTCCCCATAGCTGTATCCAAACTGAAATACCTAGGTATTTACCTATCAGCAAACTCCTCAGATTTGTATAAACATAATTACCTCACACTACGTAGGGAAATAACTAATGACTTGTCCTCATGGAAAAACAAATCCTTATCCTGGCTAGGGAAAATAAGTTTAGTCAAAATGAACATTCTGCCACGCATCCTATACATCATGCAAACTGTACCTATACGTTTGCCCGCAGATTTCCTCTCACAACTACAGGGTTCTTTGGAGCAGTTTATCTGGACTGGAGTAAAACCTAGAATACCAAAAAAAACACTGTACCTTCCCAGGGATAGGGGGGGACTGGGGTTCCCTAACTTGGCCCTATATAGAAGAGCTATACTCCTTCAGAGACTAGTGGAGTGGTCACATAACACACCCCAGAAACAATGGGTTAGGCTAGACGGACAGATCCTTCATACCAACAACGTAGCATCCTTCGCGTGGATCCATGCTTCAAAACGCCCTAAACTCCTATACAAATATCATTTAACGTCAGAAACACTCCTAGAATGGGATAGATTACTTGCAACCAGCACACATGTTTCGACAAGAGTATCCCCAATGCTACCGATTCTTGAAAACCCTGAGATTCCTTACTATGAACTGTGTAAACGCAAAACTGCACCACATGATTTAAGAACAGGAATACTACATTTCGCTCTCAATAACGGCAGACTACGCTCACAACAAGAGATGATGGAACGCCATGGGGATGTTTTTTCCTCATGGTTAAGATACCATCAGCTCTCACATTACTTGTCACACCATAATGACAGGGGGAACTTTCTCAGAGACCTCACTCCCTTTGAAACACTTTGTACAGTGGCATCACCACCAAGGCGACTAATATCAAAAATATATAAATTGCTCCTAACACCACCAGACAGTCCACTCCCCTCCTATACCAGAGCATGGAATAGAGATCTTAATTCTATTGTCGAAGAGGATGATTGGCTCAAATCATTTAGGCTAGTCAAACGTTCCTCTGTTTCTGCCACAGTTCAAGAAATACAAATTAAACTACTCTATAGATGGTACCTTACCCCACACAGACTTCATCAGATTTTCCCGACTGTCAAAGACGCCTGCTGGAGGGGGTGCGGTGAACAGGGCACCCTTATTCATATATGGTGGGAGTGCCCTAAGCTGACTAGTTATTGGACGTCAGTCCTGAAAGAGATGTCTGACAAACTTAATACACATATACCAATATCTCCTGAGACTTTACTGTTCCTTCACCTTCCTGACACTAAGAGCAGCCATTGCCGGGCCCTTCTCCTGATTATGCTTACTGGCGCTAAGAGACTAATACCAAGGCTATGGAAATCTAAAGAAACACCTTCCATCTCTGACTGGCGCTCGGCAGTGGAGGAGTTGCTAAACCTAGAGAAACTCCATTACCTTCGGAGCAACCAATTGGCCACGTATGAAATGATATTGGCCGTTTGGAACCCTACTCATGCACGCTCGCTATAACGGTGTCCCATCAATTATACCTATCCACCCCTGGCCGAGTCAATTATAAATATAGATGGGTTTTTTTTTTTTTTTTTTTTTTTTTTCCCCTCTCCCTTCCGGTGCACTATACCCTAATTTCTTCTCTTTTTATTTCTTTGTCTTCTGTATTTTTCTTGGTCCTTGTCAGAATGTATACCCCTTTCCAGAACAAAAAAACTTATGCAAAGGACAAGAAGAAAAATGTTGAACTGTTTACCGACAAAAACCAAGTTTTACAATACTGAATTGTTACGCCAAAGCATTTTTTCTTTTTTCTTTCGTGACCAGTGGACAATACAATAAATACATCAGAGGATTTACCCTCTCTGATTTCAGGGAGGGTCCACTTCCAGACACTGAATCATCATGGACTTATTCCACTTTTCTTCTAAAAATTCAGCTCTTGAAAATCTTAAACACAAGTCCTCCTGTATATTTTGATGGTCTAACATTCTGTTTATGTACGATGTTTCTTTATGATTAATAAAGCTTGTTTAAAAAAAAAAAAAAAAAAAAAAAAAAAAAAAAAAAAATCTAAATTACAAATTTAAAAAAACCTAACATAAATCTAAAACTACAAAAAATAATAAACACTAAATTACGAAAAATAAAAAACACTAAGCTTACAAAAAATAATAAACGAAATTATCAAAAATAAAAACAATTACACCTAATCTAATAGCACTATTTAAAAAAAAAGCTCCCCAAAATAAAAACAACCCTAGCCTACAATAAACTAGCAATAGCCCTTAAAAGGGCCTTTTGTGGGGCATTGCCCTAAGTTAAACAGCTCTTTTACCTGTAATATAAATACAAAGTCCCCCCAAACCCACCACACAACCAACCCCCCCAAAATAAAAAAAATCTAACTCTAAAAGAAACCTAAGCTACCCATTGCCCCTAAACGGGCATTTGTATAGGCATTGCCCTTAAAAGGGCATTCAGCTCTTTTTCATTGCCCTTAAAAGGGCATTTAGCTCTTTTTCAAAAGCCCAAGACCTAATCTGAAAAAAACCACCCAAAAAATAAAAAAAATACCTAACACTAACCCCAGAATATCTACTCACAGTTGCTGAAGTCTGGACATCCAGGCAGCAAGAAGTCTTCATCCAGGCGGCGACATCTTCATCCATTATGGGGGGGGCGTCTTCTATCTTCATCCCGGCGTCACGGAGCAGCGAAGACATCCAGCACGGAGCGTCCTCTTCATACGGTCCCCGCCATCACTGAAGCTTCAATGCAAGGTAGCCGTTTCAAAATGGCGTACCTTACATTCCTATTGGCTGATTTGATTCTTCAAATTCAAATCAGTCAATAGGATGAGAGCTTCTAAAATCCTATTGGCTGTTCAAAACAGCCAATAGGATAAGAGCTACTGAAATCCTATTGGCTGTTCAAATCAGTAGCTCTCATCCTATTGGCTGTTCAAAACAGCCAATAGGATTTCAGAAGCTCTCATCCTATTGGCTGTTTTGAACAGCCAATAGGATTATAGAAGCTCTCATCCTATTGACTGATTTGAATTTGAAGAATCAAATCAGCCAATAGGAATGCAAGGTACACCATTTTGAAATGGCTACCTTGTATTGAAGCTTCAGTGTATGGCGGGGACCGTATGAAAAGGAGGCTCTGTGCTGGATGTCTTCGCCACTCAGCGCTGCCGGGATGAAGATAGACGACGACCCCACGATGGATGAAGACTTCTCACTGACCTGGATGTCCGGATTTCAGCAACTATGAGTAGATATTCTGAGAGTAGGGTTAGGTATTTTTTTATTTTTTGGGGTGTTTTTTTTCAGATTAGGGTTTGGGCTTTTTTATTTTGGGAAGTTGGTTGGGTGCTGGGTTTTACTGTTGGTAGGACTTTATATATTTTTTTTTTTACAGGTAAATTAGATGTTTAACTTAGGGCAATGCCCTACAAAAGGCCTTTTTAAGTTTATTGTAGGCTAGAGGGTGTTTTTATTTTGGGGGGGCTTTTTATTTTTATAGGGCTATTAGATTAGGTGTAATTGTTTTTATTTTTGATAATTTCGTTTATTATTTGTTGTAAATTTAGTGTTTTTTATTTTTCGTAATTTAGTGGTAATTATTTTTTGTAATTTTAGATTTTTTATTTTTTTTTTAAATTTGTAATTTAGATATTTTAATTGGTAGTATTTTTATTTTATTGGAATAGTAAGGTTAGGTTAATTTATAGTTTAATAGTAGGTTTATTTTTATTTCACAGGTAAGTTTTTATTTATTTAAATAGAGTTATATTGTAATTTTAATTTAAAGTAAGGGGGGTGTTAGGTTTAAGGTTTAATAGTTTAATTTAGTGTTTTGCAATGTGGAGGGCTGGCGGTTTAGGGGTTAATAGGTTTATTTAGTGGTGGAGATGTGGGAGGCTGGAGGTTTAGGGGTTAATAGGTTTATTTTGTTGCAGAGATGTGGGAGGCCGTAGGTTTAGGGGTTAATAAGTTTATTATAGTTGCGGTGATGTCGGGGAGCAGTGAAATAGGGTTTAATAACTTTATTATAGTGGCGGTGATGTCAGGGAGTGATGGAATAGGGGTTAACCATTTTTATCAGTGTCACGATGTCGGGAGCGGCAGATTAGGGGTTAATACATGTATTTAATATTCACGATGTGGGTGGGCAGCAGATTAGGGGTTAATATGTTTTAAATAGTGTTTGCGATGTGGGAGGGTGGCGGTTTAGAAGTTAATAGGTAGTTTATAGGTGTGTACTTTGTAACACTTTAGTTCTGAGTTTTGTGAAACTACTGGTTTCAGATGGCGGTATGGATCAGGGGCGCGATCTGATATAGTTTCAGCTCGCAACTCTAGCTATCCCATATACGGCGCCGTCAGATGCTAAAGTGCCGTAAGTCGGATAAACCAGCGATGTCCAGAAATCTGTGTAAGTACAAATTTCTGGAGTCGCCAGTGACTTACATCACTTTAGAAACTGCCGGCGCCTACAAAGCCTGACTAAGTTATAAAATCTCCCGTACTGTCTAACACGCCTCCCAATCATAGCCCGACACGTCTAACCCTCTATCCGCTATCCCCCCTCACTCTCCTAATAATAAAAAATGTATTAACCCCTAAACCACCGCTCCCGGACCCCGCTGCCACCTAATAAAGTTATTAACCCCTAAACCGCCACTCCTGGACCCCGCCACCACCTACATTAACTACCCCTTAATGTGAGCCCCTTACACAGCCGCCAGCTACATTAACTACCCCCTAATGTGAGCGCCTTACACCGCCGCCAGCTACATTAACTACCCCTAATGTGAGCTCCTACCCCGCCGCCAGCTACATTAACTACCCTCCCATGTGAGCTCCTACCCCGCCACCAGCTACATTAACTACCCTCTAATGTGAGCTCCTACCCCGCCGCCAGCTATATTAAAATTATTAACCCCTAATCTAATCCCCCTACCCCGCCGCCAGCTATATTAAAATTATTAACCCCTAATTTAAATCCCCCTACCCCACCGCCACCTATATTACATTTATTAACCCTAATCTAAACCCTCTATACTGCCGTCACCTATATTACATTTATTAACCCTAATCTAATCCCCCTATACCGTCGCCACCTATATTACATTTATTAAACCCCTAAAATACTAAACTATCCCTACCACTAAACCTAAGTGTAACCCTACAAATAACCCTGAAAGGGGCTTTTTGCGTGGCATTACCCCAAAGTAAACAGCTCTATTGCCAGCCCTTAAAAGGGCTTTTTGCGGGCCATTGCCCTAAAGTAATCAGCTCTTTTACCAGCCCTTAAAAGGGCTTTTTGGCGGGGCTTTGTCACAAAGTAATCAGCTCTTTTGCATCTAATCTAAATCCCCCTACACCGCCACCACCAATAATAAATGTATTACCCCCTAATCTAATCCCCTTACACCGCCGCCACCTATATTAAATACATTACCCCCTAATCTAATCCCACTATACCGCCGCCACCTATATTAACTATATTAACCCTAATTATATTGCCCCAAAGAATTCAGCTCTTTTGCCTGTAAAAAAAACACATACAATACCCCCCCCAACATTACAACCCACCACCCACATACCCCTAATCGAACCCAAACCCCCCTTAAATAAACCTAACATTAAGCCCCTGAAGATCTCCCTACCTTGTCTTTGCCTCACCGGGTTCAGCGATCGGTCCAGAAGAGGGTCCGAAGTCTTGATCCAAGCGGCGGCTGAAGAACTCCATCATCGGGCTAAAGTCGGAAGTCCATCATCGGGATGAAGTCTTCTATCAAGCGACATCTTCAATCTTCTATCTTCTTGAGCGGAGCGGAGCCATCTTCTTCCCAACTGACGCGGATCCAACCTCTTCAACCGACGCCTACTCGCCGAATGACGGTTCCTTTAAATGACGTCATCCAAGATGGCATCCCTCGAATTCCGATTGGCTGATAGGATTCTATCAGCCAATCGGAATTAAGGTAGGAATATTCTGATTGGCTGATGGAATCAGCCAATCAGATTCAAGTTCAATCCGATTGGCTGATCCAATCAGCCAATCAGATTGAGCTTGCATTCTATTGGCTGTTCCGATCCGCTCCAGAAGAAAGAAGATTGAAGATGCCGCTTGATAGAAGACTTCATCCCGATGATGGACTTCCGACTTCAGCCCGATGATGGAGTTCTTCAGCTGCCGCTTGGATCAAGACTTCGGACCCTCTTCTGGACCGATCGCTGAACCCGGTGAGGTGAAGACAAGGTAGGGAGATCTTCAGGGGCTTAGTGTTAGGTTTATTTAAAGGGGGTTTGGGTTAGGTTAGGGGTATATGGGTGGTGGGTTGTAATGTTGGGGGGGGTATTGTATGTGTTTTTTTTACAGGCAAAAGAGCTGAATTCTTTGGGGCATGCCCCGCAAAGGGCCCTTTTCAGGGCTGGTAAGGTAAAAGAGCTTTGAACTTTTTTAATTTAGAATAGGGTAGGGCATTTTTTTATTTTGGGGGTCTTTGTTATTTTATTAGGGGGCTTAGAGTAGGTTTAATTAGTTTAAAATTGTTGTAATATTTTTCTAATGTTTGTAAATATTTTTTTATTTTTTTAACTTAGTTATTTTTTATTTTTTGTACTTTAGTTAATTTCATTGTATTTATTTGTAGATATTGTATTTAATTAATTTATTGATAGTGTAGTGTTAGGTTTAATTGTAGATAATTGTAGGTATTGTATTTAATTAATTTATTGATAGTGTAGTGTTAGGTTTAATTGTAACTTAGGTTAGGATTTATTTTACAGGTAATTTTGTAATTATTTTAACGAGGTAGCTATTAAATAGTTATTAACTATTTAATAGCTATTGTACCTGGTTAATATAATTACAAAGTTGCCTGTAAAATAAATATTAATCCTAAAATAGCTACAATATAATTATAATTTATATTGTAGCTATATTAGGGTTTATTTTACAGGTAAGTATTTAGATTTAAATAGGAATAATTTATTTAATTAGAGTTAATTTATTTCGTTAGAATAAAATTATATTTAACTTAGGGGGGTTTTAGGGTTAGGGTTAGAATTAGCTTTAGGGGTTAAAAAATTTATTAGAGTAGCGGTGAGCTCCGATCGGCAGATTAGGGGTTAATACTTGAAGTTAGGTGTCGGCGATATTAGGGAGGGCAGATTAAGGGTTAATACTATTTATTATAGGGTTATTGAGGCGGGAGTGAGGCAGATTAGGGGTTAATAACTTTATTATAATAGCGGCACGGTCCGGTCGGCAGATTAGGGGTTAATAAGTATAGGTAGGTAGCGGCGACATTGGGGACGGCATATTACGGGTTAATAAATATAATATAGGGGTCGGCGGTGTTAGGGGCAGCAGATTAGGGGTTCATAGGGATAACGTAGGTGGCAGCGGTGTACGGAGCGGCAGATTAGGGGTTAATAAAAATATGCAGGTGTCAGTGATAGCGGGGGTGGCAGATTAGGGGTTAATAAGTGTAAGGTTAGGGGTGTTTAGACTCGGGGTTCATGTTAGGGTGTTAGGTGCAGACTTAGGAAGTGTTTCCCCATAGGAAACAATGTAGCTGCGTTAGGAGCTGAACGCTGCTTTTTTGCAGGCGATAGGTTTTTTTTCAGCTCAAACAGCCCCATTGTTTCCTATGGGAGAATCGTGCACGAGCACGTTTTTGAAGCTGGCCGTGTCCGTAAGCAACGCTGGTATCTAGAGTTGCAGTGGCGGTAAATATGCCTGTACTCTCCCTTTTTTGGAGCCTAACGCAGCCATTCTGTGAAAAAAAGCATGCGTAGCTAACGCACCCCTTTGGCCGCAGAACTCTAAATCTAGCAGTTAGGGTTTATTTTATAGGTAAGTATTTAGATTTAAATAGGAATATTTTAATTAATAATATTAATTAGATTTATTTTAATAAGAATTTAGTTAGGGGTATTAGAGTTAGATAGGGTTATTATACTTAATATATATAATATAATAACTATATTAACTATATTAACCCTAATATAATTAGGGTTAATATAGTTAATATATATAATATAATAACTATATTAACTATATTAACCCTAATATAATTAGGGTTAATATAGTTAATATAGGTGGCGGCGGTTTAGTGGGATTAGATTAGGGGGTAATGTATTTAATATAGGTGGCGGCGGTGTAGGGGGATTAGATTAGGGGGTAATCCATTTATTATAGGTGGCGGCGGTGTAGGGGTATGTAGATTAGATGCAAAAGAACTGATTACTTTGTGACAAAGCCCCGCCAAAAGCCCTTTTAAGGGCTGGTAAAAGAGCTGATTACTTTAGGGCAATGGCCCGCAAAAAGCCCTTTTAAGGGCTGGCAATAGAGCTGTTTACTTTGGGGTAATGCCACGCAAAAAGCCCTTTTCAGGGCTATTTGTAGGGTTAGACTTAGGTTTAGTGGTAGGGATAGTTTAGTATTTTAGGGGTTAAATAATTTAATATAGGTGGCGCGGTATAGGGGGATTAGATTAGGGGTTAACAATTTAATATAGGTGGCGGCAGTATAGGGGGATTAGATTAGGAGTTAATAATTTCAATATAGCTGGCGGCAGGGTAGGAGCTCACATTAGGGGGTAGTTAATGTAGGTGGCGGCGGTGTAAGGGGCTCACATTAGGGGGTTGTTAATGTAGCTGGTGGCGGTGTAAGGGGCTCACATTAGGGGGTAGTTAATGTAGCTGGCAGCGGTGTAAAGTCTCACATTAGGGGGTAGTTAATGTAGCTGGCGGCAGTGTAAGGTCTCACATTAGGGGGTAGGTAATGTAGCTGGCGGCGGTGTAAGGTCTCACATTAGGGGGTAGGTAATGTAGGTGGCGGCGGTGTAGGGGGATCACATTAGGGGGTTATACATTTAATGTAGGTGGCGGCGGGGTCCGGGAGTGGCGGCTTAGGGGTTAATAATTTTCTTAGGGATTGCGGCGGGGGATTGCGGTTGACAGGGAGATAGACATTGCGCATGCGTTAGGTGTTAGGTTTTATTTTGCAGGTAGTTTAGGGAGTTACGGGGCTCCAATAGACAGCGTAAGGCTTACTACGCCTGCAATTTGTGGCGAGGTGAAAATGGAGTAAGATTTCTCCATTTTCGCCACGTAAGTCCTTACGCTGTATATTGGATACCAAACTGCGCTGGTTTGGTATACCTGTCTATGGGCCAAAAAACTGCGGCCGAAGGCAGAAATATACGAGCGTAACTTCTAGGTTACGCCGTATATGTGATACTAAACCAGCGCAAAATTTGGCGCCGCCGGCTTTTGCGGGTGACGCTGCATATCGGATTGGGCCCCAGGTTGGTATAGGTTGTAACGCAAGCATTTTAGTCTCACCGCACAACCTGTAATACCAACGCTATTAAAATCCCATTAAAAAAACAACATTTTTTTGAGTGCGGAATGGACGTTGCATTACAGGCTAAAATTCCTGCGGTATAGCTATACCGACACGACTCGCAATAGCTGCGTTAATGCCATTACGCTGAAATTGCCATTTTTTCAGCGTTAAAAGCCGTAACGTATGACTCGTAATCTACCTGCATGATTATTATGTGTAATGATGCCTGAAGAAACAGCTTAAATGCAGAGAAACGCACTGCAGTTAACAGGGCAGATATAACCCTGTATTTTAATTGTTTTTATGACTGTGGTTTTATTAAAAGTTTAAAGTTTCACGTCAGAGTTTCTCCTTTTGTGCCTGTTGATGCAGTGAATAAACAACTAATAGAGCAAACATAACAGTTGGAGTCGTATACAAGTTCCAAAGTCCTTGGATCAGTGAGCCGAGTCACTGTGATCACTCTGTCTGCCTCTGTGAGAATTTTAATACCTAATATAAATACTTGCAGGCTCAGCCCATTATTATAGGAATGTCCTATGTGATAGTTTTAACCCCTTAAAGACTGGGAATTTTAGAGTAAACCTTGCCCAAAAGACCAGAGAATATTTTGCATTTTTCTATAACCCAATTTAAACAGAAATAGAAAGAGTCTTGTTTTTTTATTTACCTATCAAAAAGAGAGACTCTTGTGGTTGGCATTATGAGTGTCCACTATTCATGTTCAGTGATTTTAGTGGGGCATCCCCCTTGGTACCCCAGGGCTTTGCTTACTCTTCCTACAGTTCTTTTGAGTGTCCATGATCTTAACCTTTTGAGAGACCACAAGCCTACTTGTGATTCTTTAAATCTGTGGCTCTTTTCTTTGTTGGGAGTCTGCAAATCAATTATAGTGTGATGACTCAATTTATCTCTGTGCTATTGAGCCACATGTCCTTAGTCTTTCTCTATGTTAATTGAGGCCATTATTTTTATATGGCCTTTACTTGATAAATTTCTCCTCATAGATTACTCCTCACTTGACGGATGATACTGGTCTTTGTCTATGTCAAGTTGTTTGCCTGAGATGTGTTGTTTTTAATTGTAATTATATGTATTTAAGTATATACATAACTTGTATTTTAAGTATTTTTATTATGTATTTTTTATGTTTTGGATGGAGTACTTTCTTTTTCTTTTTCTAATTATTTTTCTTTTTTTTTTTTACTTCTTTGGGGTGGTCTATATCAGCATTTGGGGTCTGATCAGTGAGCTTCCCTAGCTCTGCGTGGCTCTTCCTGTGTGCCAAGCTATTTTGTTCCCCTGATTTTTTATACACTACGACTGAGTATCTGGAATTGTATACTGTACATTTTAGATCCACTATTTGGGGATCGATTCTACTCATATGGGGTAGTATGTTCTTATGCCCCTGGTGGGCTCCACAGTTATCTGCTTCGTGGCTGCAGCAGTGATTCTTTTGGCACTGGTCCTGGCAAGAATCTTTATTTTTATTTTTTATTTTTTATTTTTACTTTAATTTTTTATTGTTATCTTGTGGGATATAAATGCTAATCTTGTGCTGTTCCTTTCATACATCTAAGAGGTTGATTCAATATGATGGTAGCCTGTCACTATGTGGTGCTAATGTGTTATGTTTTACATATGATATACTTAATTTTGGCTTTGGGGCCATACAGGGTGGTGATAGGTTATACAGAGGAGTGGTGGTTATATCACTAGGCACGCTTTTTCCCTGTTATAGCAAGTGACAGCTAAGTTTGATGATTGCTTGGGAGTATAGCTTACATTGGTAAATCCCTCTTTGTTGCTTAGTGTGTGGGTTGGGGTGCCCCCCCCCTTTGCAATATAATGAGATGCCAGTATTCGGCAGTAGATGGTGATTGGCAAGCCTACGGATAGCGTGGAGGGTGTTGCCTTGACATGTGTTGGCTCTTACCTTTGTGATGATGATGGGCTATTAAGGTAACAATATGATAGCTAGTGACATGGTAGTAGGTTGAGCTCAACCTGCCCCCCTCCTCCTTTTTTCAGTTTGTTGACAGCCGTACGTAATGAGAGGCTGGTATTCATTAGTGGATGATGATTGGCCTTGCCTTCTGACAGTATAGAGGGTGGTGTCTTGGTGCTTTTTCTCCGCCCTTCGCTTTGTTGATATCTAATGCAGGTAACAATACGATAGGTATGGACGCAGTAAGCGGTTGCGCTTGGCCCGCCTCCCCCTCCCCTTTTTTCTGTGTTGTGATCTCTGTGCGTGTAGATGGAGGCACGCTCTGATCTTGGTGATTGGCTCTAAGTGTAGGTGGGCGGTTTTGTTTATCGTTGGTTGTTGCTTCTTTGTACTACTTAGGGGAGTTGCCACGCAGTCTATGATGCACTGGTCATACCACTGTATGCTAGATATATAACCTACATTTATGGTAGTTTTACAGATACTGGGTTTATATATGAATATTTGATCATTACATGTTCACTGACTGATGACCAATGAGGATGCTTTGGGTGAAGGGGTGTCACACGGACAGTCAAGATTGGCTGTTTCTTTGGGGAGGGTTTAATAGGCCTTTAAAGGTTCAGTTTGTTCACGTTTTGTTTGTCAGAAGAAGGGACTGTGTCTAGTCCCGAAACATCACATGAAATAAAAGTTTTTTTTACCACAGACGTCCAAAGACCAGTGAGTGCTTATTGCTATGAGTTCTGAATCTTTTTATAGCACCCTGGCAGACATCTATTGAAGGTGAAAGTGCATACACGTTACTTGCTTTATATATATAATAGAGGTAGGGACTGCACTCAATGGGTTTAGATAAATAAAGTGATATTTATTTTATGGTAACATTTTGGGGTTCACAGACTCCTTCCTCAGATCAGGCAGTGATCAATACAAACTGTGCAACTTAAATATATTAAATCCCACCCCAAAAGCAATTCAAAAATTGCACCAAAAAGTTAGTAACCAGGGAAAGCTGACAGCATTTGCTAGGTTACTGGAATATATACAATCAAATATTCACCACTACCAGTGTACAGACAATCAACACCTAATATTAGAAGTCCAAAAACAATATGTATAGTATAAACACATAATCACCAAACTTTAAAAAATGTAGCCCATAGTATAGTATTTTGTGACATCCTCATATTAGACATTGAACAGCATAAAACATTCCGGTCATATATTCCAAGTAACAATGATTAGTTATCATAGGTTACAGTAAAGCAATTCCAGCAGTGTCCAACATATTACAGATTATTATAGAAAAAGTGTACCGCACTCAGTACTTAGCAAAACATTTATATTAAATATTTGTGGTCACATTGAGTCTGTTTGCAGTATACATTTATGTTCACATCGAGTCAGTTCTGAACCAATGTACAAATGTGTTTTAGTATCTGCGCTTACCTTAATGTGCGCAAGGTGTATTTACTGAACAATGTATCAGGGTGTTTGTCTATATCCAAGCTAGCCCAGTCCTAGTATAGTATCTCCATGAGAAGCATAGCGTCATACTGCATACACATGACACGCCCCTTGGTGATTCTGCACATGGCTAATTTGCATATTATCAGCACATGGAGCTGTAGTCACAGTTACGTTTATACATTCAACCTGATCCCTATAGATAATATAACCAACTACTTATCTAAGGTAAAGAATTTATAGAAAACACCCTCCATGTTTTATCAGTATTGCGCATTAGTATTAGTATCAAAATGAGTATATCATTACACGCACCCCATTTGCATTGTATCAGGTAATGAGATAATAAATTGTGTGAGATACTTTGATATCATTATTCATAGATAAGTCTAACCTGTTGCTATGCTAATTAGATAAAATGCTTTGGGGGTTACTTTGATGCCACATACATACTGACGAAAGGACACTATATATTAAGTATTCCATGTACAAGTCTCACCACAGATTGTGACATAATCTCACTCTGACACATCTTCATATTTAACACCATATACTGACTGATTTGGGGGTACTCTCCCACCTCCCTGATCCCTCCCAAAGAGCTCTCTAATCATCCCCCCTCTAACTAGTGTCCACCTTCTTAGGTACTGGCAGATGTCTGCCAGTAACCAAGTTATATATATTTATGTCTGATACAGTATCTATACTATAATTGCGTTTGTAACGCGTCTGTCGGTGTCGCAAGTTGCGCAGGCATTCTCAAAGGAATGTTGGCAGCTTCGCTGTGTCCAGGTGGATTACCGAAAAATGGCAGGGTGGTGAAAGAATTTTCGGAATCCACCGGGATGCAGTGAAGGCAAACGGAGCATTAAAAAAAACAAAAAAAACTAACCGCCCGCAATAGGTATTAAAAAAAAAAAAAACTAACCGCTCGTAATAAGTATTAAAAAACACCTAACCGCCCGCAATAAGTATATATAAAAAAAACAACTACCTAATAAAATTATAAACCCCTAAATCCGCCAACCACAACATCGCAAACTACCTAATACATCTATTAACCCCTAAACCGCCATTAACCCACATAGCTAATTATCCTAATAAATCTATTAACCCCTAAACCGCCAAACCCCACAACGCAAATAACTAATCACTAACCCCCCAACCTAACACCCCCTAAATTACCCCATTACATAAATTAAAATAATCCTAAATTACAATTAAAATAAAAAAAACTAACATTACTTTAAAAATAAAGAAAACTAAGTTTAAACTAATCTAAAATTACAGAAAATAAAAAAGGCTAACATTACACAAAATAATAAACCACATTATCCAAAATAAAACAATGAAACCTAATTCCTATGAAGATAAAAAAGCCCCCCCGAATAAAAACACCCCCTAATCTAAGAATAAACTACCAATAGCCCTTTAAAGGGCTTTTTTTACTGCATTGCCCTAAAGAAATCAGCTCTTTCACGTTAAAAATAAACCAATTCCCCCCTAACAGTAAAACCCCCCACCAAGCAAAGTCCCCAAAATAAAAAAACTAACACTAAAAAAAACTACCCATTGCCCCTAAAGGGGCATTTGTATAGGCATTGCCCTTTTAAGGGCAGCTCTTTTACTGCCCTTAAAAGGGCATTTAGCTCTTTTTCAATTGCCCAAATCCCTGATCTTAAAAATAAAAAAAAAACTCCAAAAAACAAAACAAAAACCTAACACTAAGCCCCAAATACATACTCACGGTTCCTGAAGTCCGGCGGAGAAGGTGAATTATTTTGGCTGCGCGCGCAGTCAACATTCTTTTGGCTGCCTCGCGCTGCCAACATTTCTTTGAGGATGCGTGCATTTGAGACCATTGAGCTGCAACTAATGGCTGAAAACAGGGCTTTTTAAACAGAACTTAGCACTCCAGTAAGTATCTGCAACATATATTAGAAAACAATTCTATATACCAGAACTAGATAAAAGAGGTACCACTCAAAAATGTGCTTGCCCATCTCTGTACAGTATATATCAACAATATGAACAGTCACATGTTGCAATGACAGAGCTGAACTGACACAAAAATATACTAGAACATAGCAGAACATAATTTATTTTTGTCCCAATCATTAAAAATATGCATTGGTAAGACAAACTGGAAAAAAATCTCTAAAACTGTAAATTTTTCTACAGCAAGTCATAGATCCTTAATTTACATGAGATATTGCACGAGCAATTACTGTGCTATACATCAAACGTGCATATACATCACTTAGAGATTTTCCTTCATTGTGCATTTACTGTAGGCAACCACAGACCCGAAGAAACATTCATAACACTAATAAAATGAAGCAGTTGGAAAAGTAGAAGTGGAAAATAAAGCACATTGAAAATTAAGCCTTTACATAAAGCTGATAAGGCTATCCCATGTGGCAAACCTTTTATGGGCTAGATCATGAGTAGCGCGCCATAACTGTTGCACGCAAACGACATTGAGATTTTATCGGCTTTTTGCACACAAATAAAATAGCACACGCATTTTGAGAGCTTGCTTCAAAAGTAGGGGAAGAAAAAAAGTTACATTAAACACAACATAAATACATGAAAAAGTACAGTGACACTCATATAAACACTATCTGATAAAAATAATTAAAAATAACATAATTTAAAAAGTTATAAGGGCTCAAAGATATATGGTATAAGGTGTTTGACAAAAACAGGGTGCAAAGGGATTTAACATATATACGCAAACAACCAGCGCTACCGAATTTTACAAATAAATGATAATAGTAATAATAATAGATATGTCTAAATATGTGTATTTATGCATATATACTGTATGTATAGATGTACATTTACTGTACATATTTCACATTCCAATGTATTTCACTTGCAGGATAATGTACTTCTTTTTGTAAATACATATTTCTATATGGCATAGATATGTATTTTCAATTAAATTATCATATATATCTATAGAAATATATTTAATAATAAAAAGTACATTATTTTCTATGTATAGAACAAAGGAATGCAAAATATGTTTAATGCCCATCAGGGTTCACGATTTAGGACCAACGTGGTCGGGTTATCGCACAGAATTGCTTATCACAATACAAACACAATAAAATATTTAAAAAAATATTAATACAATTTATACATGCTGTAAAAAAAATAATAATAAATATATATATATATATATATATATATATATATATATATTATATGGATTATTTAGAATATTTTACAATATGTTTAATAACTTGTAATACTTTTTATAAACATTTTATATGTAATATTTCAATAACGCGCATTGAAGTTAGCAATTCTTTATGTGTGCTAATCCAACCCTTTTAGACTTAAATTGTGAACCCCAATTCGCGTTACGCATATTTTACATTCCTATGTTCTTCAAAGTACTTTTTTTATTGTTAAATATATATTTCTATATATATGATAATGTTAATGTAAAATACATATCTGTACCTATATATCTATAGGATTAGATATATACTGTAGGTATATATAAATATATAGAAATATGTATTTACAATAAAAAGTACATTGTTCTGTAGGTGAAGAACATTTGAATGGAATGAACTATTACTAAATCCTGTCGGGTTAGCACGCAAGTATAGGTGTTTTTTTCAGTTTGCACTCTCCATTGACTTCTATGGAGTTAACAGGGTCTCAATATTTGGTTAGTGGGAAAACTTTTTACTTTCAACTCATAACATGCGTGCTACCCGACACGCGCAAAAAGCCTCCGTCCTGTGAAGTTTCCGCTTGAGCGGGATCGCTGAATAGCTCTCCACTGCTATATGCACAAAGCAGTTCTATTAAAAGGGACATTATTGTCATGTATATGAAAAATCAGAAATATATATATTAAAATATTTATATTTTTTGCCTGAAAGGGGTTAAACTAAAGCTCTAATTTTAAACTAACAGGAAACAAGTGTTTATGCGCAACTGATGTATAATTGTTCGCTAATTTATGGGAACAATTGCAGCATGATGGTGTAGATGATCAATTTTCCTAAAATGTTTCAAGAAAATGTTGATTTACTTAGTACAGGAACAATCATTAAAAAATAGTGAAAATGTTATTATATTTTACAGGTTGCGTCTTACTGTAATTAATGATTTGCTGGTGTCTAGTTGAGTGGCATTAATAAAGTAATTACACAAATCTAAATGTTAATGCTGGTAAACATAGTAACTGGTAAGTTTGGTATCTGTTCTTAAATGCGTCTAAATAATACATATTAAATAGAATGGAGTTTCCAGAAAATAGTTATAAGAGGGTACTTCCCAGAGGACCACCGTTGTCCGGGCAGGGCCAGGTGGTAAGAGGGTGAGGCTGGGGGACCTAGGGATGGCTTGGAGTGGTCCATGGGTGGGGCGGAGTGTACCATAGACAAGACTAGAGCGGAACTGGATGGGTTTGACAGAGTGGGGGGGGTGAGGGTCAATTAATGTTAATTAATGTTGGGGGGCACATGGGGGTCCAATCATTTTGCTAGTGCTCTCCCTGGTGACACCTATGATTGAAGATTATTATCTATACAGAACTTGGCCACCTAATAAATGTATGACTATTACATAGCTTTAATTTTACCTTTCTCTCCAGTGGTTATTCCAAAGATCTAGAATATCAGCATTATGGTGGATAGGTTTTGTTCATCAGTGCATCTTTATGCTTGATTATAGGGTTGCTTACTTTCTCCACACAAATGCTAAGTGGCTAGTGGTTTTCTGGGGAAGATTTGTTTATAGGGTCATGCCATATCCCTTTTCAAATGTTAGGAACCATCCTAACCACACCCTATGTTCTGCCCTATATTGATTGAGTAGAGATTTAACCCTTATTTAACAAAATAAGCAGTGATTTTACACCTCTCTCAGATTTAACCCTTATTTAACAAAATAAGCAGTAATTTTACACCTCTCTAGCTGTCAGAAATGCAAAGTAGTGAATTCACACTCTAGGCTGGCATAGCACACACAAACCAGTGATTTTATCCAGATGGCTGTTATTAATAAGTTAAGTAATGCTTTTACCCCTCTCTCTTTACCTGCTTGAAACACACTTGTTTCAATTAATTTACCTTTTTGGCAAAGTAGTCACTTCACGTCATAGATGTTAGCAACTAGCTAAACAGTTATCTTAACCTATTTCTCTGAATTTGCCCCTTTAGCCGGACTAACAAACAAAGTAATGATTTTATCCCATGACTACTAGTAACAATCACAGAGCAGGGATGTTGCCCCTCATGACTACCAGTAGCACACAAAGCATTAATTTAATCCTTTATATCAGTAACACACACACACACACTTATATACATAATTTTGGGCCAGTTTATGAGTGGCTCGCAAACAGTTGCGCCCAAGCAATATCGGGTGTATCACGGGTGTTTGTGTGCGTCAGAGTTAGCACGTATTACAAGTTGAAAGTAAATGTGTTCGCTCCAGTGCAATTGAATTTAATGCACGGTGGGTTAGCTTGACTTCAGAGCTCTGGTTAACTGTTACACTCGAATACAAAGTTACACAAAAAACATAAAAAATACATTTAAAAGTACAGTTACACATTTATAATAATACTATCTTATAAAAATTATTGAAAAATATTGCAATAAAAAGTTATAAGGGCTAAAGATATGAGGTCTCAGGTGTTAGAAAAAAAAGGCAGGCAAATAGCGTTTTATTTGCCTGAAGAAACGACCAGTGTTGGTCAAGAAACGCGTTGCTCTGTAACATTAAAAGCATTTTGAATTTTTATATATTATTGGAAGTTGTCCTCCTATTCTTTCCACCTGACTGTTTGATACAGAAGCTGTTTGCACAACTACTGGAAGCAGTGCAGTGTTGAAAGTTTACAGCTGAAAATCCAACAGGGAGACTCCATTCAGTGTACTAGCCACTGTTTAATTGCTAGCCTGCCCTATTGCACCGGTCATAGTATGGTGCCTATAAGTCTGGTAAGCAGATTCACTACTAATATATACCATATTACATAAGCGGATTACACTATGAGGCGCCCTCTTTCTGTTTTTACATCTATTTAGCTTGCCCTGTACACCGGGTTCAAGAGGAGCTGCCATCTTACACACTTTGGAGACACCAGATATTTTCCAGGATCCTATATTGGGACTCACAGAAACGTTTCGTTACAAACACCAAACTGGTAACATTTGGATATTACATGAACTCGCATTAGCGCACCTCTTTTTGGTTCCCTTTTGGGATTTCCTTTCTTAAAGTTTAATATAACACAGTCATAGAGCAATATCAAGACTAGGTATATAGATAGAAGAGGAGAGAACCCAGAATACAAAACCTTCCATATATAGTAGTAGAAAATGCTACACTCTGTATCGCTAACAGTGACAAAACTATCAGATCATTAAACCTCGCTAAACAGATATGCAAATAAGCAGTGAGGACTCCGACAGATGACAAACAGCATAATACGTATCAAAATCCATGCAAGTCTAAATATCAAGCTATAATTATTTTCTAAAATAATTGGTAGATACATATGGTGGAGCAAAACCAAATAGAAATAAGTGTATAGCAGATGTATCGATAACCACAAATGTGACCATTGAAAAATGTCTGAGGTATTCTACAATATCAATCATAGCTGCAGACAAATAGAAGCAGATACTAAATCTAATTACCGAGTGAAGTTATACAATGTTTCCAAATACCTAACAATCCAGAGCAGAACAACTGATCAGAATACTAGCCACTACTGATATTTCACACTAGTATCAGTAACTTCCTATGTTTAAGAACAAGACACGCTTAATACATGACCCAAATATGTCTAAAGTTAGAAACAATAACATATGCGCATGTTAGAAAAACATGGCAGTTACAAGTATACAGGGAGTGCAGAATAATTAGGCAAATTAGTATTTTGACCACATCATCCTCTTTATGCATGTTGTCTTACTCCAAGCTGTATAGGCTCGAAAGCCTACTACCAATTAAGCATATTAGGTGATGTGCATCTCTGTAATGAGAAGGGGTGTGGTCTAATGACATCAACACCCTATATCAGGTGTGCATAATTATTAGGCAACTTCCTTTCCTTTGGCAAAATGGGTCAAAAGAAGGACTTGACAGGCTCAGAAAAGTAAAAAATAGTGAGATATCTTGCAGAGGGATGCAGCACTCTTAAAATTGCAAAGCTTCTGAAGCGTGATCATCGAACAATCAAGCGTTTCATTCAAAATAGTCAACAGGGTCGCAAGAAGCGTGTGGAAAAACCAAGGCGCAAAATAACTGCCCATGAACTGAGAAAAGTCAAGCGTGCAGCTGCCAAGATGCCACTTGCCACCATTTTGGCCATATTTCAGAGCTGGAGTGCCCAAAAGCACAAGGTGTGCAATACTCAGAGACATGGCCAAGTTAAGAAAGGCTGAAACCACCACTGAACAAGACACACAAGCTGAAACGTCAAGACTGGGCCAAGAAATATCTCAAGACTGATTTTTCTAAGGTTTTATGGACTGATGAAATGAGAGTGAGTCTTGATGGGCCAGATGGATGGGCCCGTGGCTGGATTGGTAAAGGGCAGAGAGCTCCAGTCCGACTCAGACGCCAGCAAGGTGGAGGTGGAGTACTGGTTTGGGCTGGTATCATCAAAGATGAGCTTGTGGGGCCTTTTCAGGTTGAGGATGGAGTCAAGCTCAACTCCCAGTCCTACTGCCAGTTTCTGGAAGACACCTTCTTCAAGCAGTGGTACAGGAAGAAGTCTGCATCCTTCAAGAAAAACATGATTTTCATGCAGGACAATGCTCCATCACACGCGTCCAAGTACTCCACAGTGTGGCTGGCAAGAAAGGGTATAAAAGAAGAAAATCTAATGACATGGCCTCCTTGTTCCCCTGATCTGAACCCCATTGAGAACCTGTGGTCCATCATCAAATGTGAGATTTACAAGGAGGGAAAACAGTACACCTCTCTGAACAGTGTCTGGGAGGCTGTGGTTGCTGCTGCACGCAATGTTGATGGTGAACAGATCAAACTACTGACAGAATCCATGGATGGCAGGCTTTTGAGTGTCCTTGCAAAGAAAGGTGGCTATATTGGTCACTGATTTGTTTTTGTTTTGTTTTTGAATGTCAGAAATGTATATTTGTGAATGTTGATATGTTATATTGGTTTCAATGGTAAAAATAAATAATTGAAATGGGTATATATTTGTTTTTTGTTAAGTTGCCTAATAATTATGCACAGTAATAGTCACCTGCACACACAGATATCCCCCTAAAATAGCTATAACTAAAAACTACTTCCAAAAATATTCAGCTTTGATATTAATGAGTTTTTTGGGTTCATTGAGAACATGGTTGTTGTTCAATAATAAAATTAATCCTCAAAAATACAACTTGCCTAATAATTCTGCACTCCCTGTAAGACTGAGCACGAGTTGTAAGCTAATAATGCACCAACACACTGCTTGTCAATCCCTGTGCACACCCGTTCAACAACCAAGCTATCGATAATAAAACGACAGCTGAAAACAAGCTTACTTAGTACAAACTTACTAATTCAAAACTGGAACTGAACAGTACAACATCAAGCGATAGGAACCGGTTGTGAAACTCCAACTGGAGATCATATGGGTTACCAACCACTATGTAACTTAGACGCAAAAAGAAAATGCAGAAACAACATTGGAAACATATAAAGCCACAAAACTGCAGCTCTTACCTTAGTCGGCGACGTAGCCGTACTCCCAAACTAGAAAAAATGCACATAATGGGTGAACCACCTGTGCAACCTTATATAGCGTAAACAGCATATCAATTAGTTAGAACTCAGCGGACATTAATTATTTTGCAGCCAAAGCAGCTGATCACAAAAGAAAACAATTACACTAACAATCCAACTCAAGGACTCAAAGGCATAAGCATGTGCCACACCATGTGTACATCTACTATTAATTAACCATATAAAGAAAGTAGCCAACCTAGCCGCATATAAAACAACCTGCCAAAACCCACATGATTTGCTAGATGCCAAAACAATTCAGGATGAATAACAGTGAACATACCACTCTGGACCAGTATAACAACATATCAGCTGATTATCATGCGGTCATAAGGACCACACAGGGTGGCTAAATTATCCACATGAATCAAATAAGATGGAGCAGTTACCACCTTTAAGAGTGATAGTATACCATACAAGATCACCAATAAAATATGAGCATATATATTAATTAAAGTCTAGCCAACTACACTTCTGATCATATAAATCAAATAGCAGAAGATGGACAACAGTCAAACATATAGGGCAGACCAGTTACCAGTAAGGGAATACTAACATTCAAGCTAACCATAGTAGTATGGTGCGGGTGATTCACAACAGGAAGTAGAGTATAAACGGGGCAATGTGAGAACAGCAATTTATTAGTAATAAAACTTAATAAAACAAAGAATAATCAGCTTAAACATTTAACATGTGGTTATATACCCAGTAGTTTGGCAGGGTGGTACTCAATAGTAGATAGAATGTCTATTAAACAAAGAAATAATGCATCACAGTAATCAATAAAACAGAGAATAATCAAGATGAACATTCAAACCATGAGGACTAAGAGTGTTCAACCTAAAGATCCATCTGGACTCACAGCAAAGCATTTCCCTTCACAGAAGTAACGCCCCTTTTTCATGAGCTTGTAAGTAACACACTTTTTTTCTAGTTATTTTCTGTAAGATTGTAAGTCTGTAATGAAATATTTGATAAAAATTACAAGCTCATGAAAAGGGGCGTTACTTCTGATTTGATATAGATTACAAGCTCATGAAAAAGGGGCGTTACTTCTGCCTGACCTGTATTTCCACCCAATATATCTACTGTACATATGCATACATTTTACATATATACATACATTTTATATATATATATATATATATATATATATATATATGTATATTTACCTATACCTGGATAATATCTCCTATAGCTATATATACTGTAGGTAAAGATATGTATTTTAAATGAACAGTATCAGATATATATATATATATATATATATATATATATATATATATATAAATATATTTTTAGTAATAAAAATTACATTATTTTCTATGTGAAGAATGTAAAATATGCGTTTTGTGCATTGTGTCTCTCAATTTAGAGTAAGCACACATTAGGGCCAGAATACAAGTGGAGCGTTAATTACGCTCCCACTCGAGCGATAACTGCACAAAAAGAAAGCTTTTTGAGCTCGTATAATGAGTTGAGAGTAAACTGTTTGCATTCTCGTGCTAATCTGACGAGTGCAAAAAGCCGAAGTTAGAATATTGTGTGTGTGTTCATGTATTCCCCCAAAGAAATCAATGGAGCAAAAAAGTGGGAGAACATATGTTTGCCACAACTTTTTAATCAATATTTTCTTTGCCAAGATAACAGCTCTGAGTCTTCTTTTATAATACCTGATGAGGTTGGAGAATACATGGCAAGGAATCTGAGACCATTCATCCGTACAGAATCTCTCCAGATCCTTCAAAGTTTGAGGTCAATGCTGGTGGACTCTCCTCTACAGTTCATTTCACAGGTTTTCTTTAGGGACTGGGATGACCATGACAGGACCTTGATTTTGCACTCAGTAAACTATTTTTGTGTTGATATTTATGTATGTTTTGGATCATTGTCCTGCTGGATGACCCAACCATGGCAAATTTTAAGCTTTCTGGCAGAGGCAGTCAGGTGTTCATTTCATATCTGTTGATTCCATGTATCCTAACAAAATGTCCTGGACCTCTGGCAGAAAAACAGCCACAAAGCATTAAAGAGACAGCACCATATTTAACCGTGGGCATGAGGTACTTTTCCATATAGCTACCTCTCTTTGTGCACCAAATCCACCTCTGGTGTTTATTTCCAAAAAGCTCTTTTTTGATTTCATCTGACCATGGAATCTGATCCCATTTGAAGGTTCCAGTAGTGTCTGGCAAACTGAAGATGCTTGAGCTTGTTTTTGTATGAGAGTAGAGATTTTTTTCTTGAAACACTTCCAAACAACTTGTGCTGATGAAGGTGATGTCGGATTATAGTTTTGGAGACTTTCTGACTCCAAGACGCAACTAACTTCTGCAATTCTCCAGCTGTGATCCTTGGATATATTTTAGCCACTCAAAACATCGTCTTCAAAGTGTGTTGAGACAATATAGACACATTTCCTCTTCCAGGTTGATTCATAATATTTCCAGTTGACTGGAACTACCTAATTATTGCCATGATGTTTTCAATGCTTTTGCTATTTTCTTATAGACGCTTCCCATTTTGTGAAATTCAACAATCTTTTGCCGCACATCACCTCTATATTCCTTGGTCCTACCCATTGTGATGAATGACTAAGGGAATTTGGCCTATCTGTTACCATTCATTGATACCCCTGTGAAACAGGTAGTCATGGTTCAACAATTTCCTGTTCCTAGTCACAGAGGTGTACTAAAAATGTAAAATATCAATGAAAATATACTCCAAATATATGTTTCTCGTATGAATTCATAGTGGTGCCAATAATTGTGCCATACATACTGTGTTGTGTTTACAATATTTTGATTTCCATGAGAGCAGAGTATGTTTGTGTATTTTTTTAACAAAAGATCAAAAGATTAAACAATAAAGACAAATTTTCAACGCCTTCTTATCCAAGGGTGCCAATATTAGTGGAGGGCATTGTATACATGATTATGTATTGATATAGATATATACCGATATATATAGTAATATCTATTTAAAATACATAGAACATATTCTGCTATGTGCAGAACATTGGAATGTGAAATATTTACAGTAATACACAGTATAACACTTTATTAAAAATCAATATTGCATAAATATGCTTTTACATGTTTCATCTACTTGGCAGCAAAGGGCTCCAATGCAGCGATATTTTGGCGTATACTTTGGCGTAAAGGGAACCTGCTGAAAAGCAGACTGAAGTAAAAAGGTGTGTCATTGTGTACTTAGTTTGCATATCTTACCCAGAATCCTTTGCTGCATTGGAAACAATGTAATTCAGAGGTTTTCTGTGGGAAAACAAGCCTCTGGGCCTGTCTAGATTTGTTAATGAATTACACAATGAGTTATTTTTTCTATATTTTGTGCGTAGTGGAGGATTTTAAACTCGCCTTTTATCTCCCCTTAATTTAAAATGTTGTTGTATTCTGCCTGGAATCAACTTCACCCAGCAGTGATTCTAACCTTATCCCAGCTGATGAGTGGCAAAAACCACGAAACAGTCTGTCCTGGGATGGTTAGGAATCACTGCACTAACCCTAGATAAGTTTATAAGCTGTGTGGAGAGCGATACTTTGGCGTAAAGGGAACCTGCTGAAAAGCAGACTGAAGTAAAAAGGTGTATCATTGTGTACTTAGTTTGCATTTCTTACCCAGAATCCGTTGCTGCATTGGAAACAATGTAATTCAGAGGTTTTCTGTGGGAAAACAAGCCTCTGGGCCTGTCTAGATTTGTTAATGAACTACACAATGAGTTATTTTTTCTATATTTTGTGCGTAGTGGAGGATTTTAAACTCGCCTTTAATCTCCCCCTAATTTAAAATGTTGTTGTATTCTGCCTGTAATCAACTTCACCCAGCTGATGAGTGTCAAAAACCATGAAACAGTCTGTCCTGGGAAGGTTATGAATCACTGCACTATCCCTAGCTAAGTTTATAAGCTGTGTGGACAGCGATACTTTGGCGTAAAGGGAACCTGCTGAAAAGCAGACTGAAGTAAAAAGGTGTGTCATTGTGTACTTAGTTTGCATATCTTACCCAGAATCCTTTGCTGCATTGGAAACAATTTAATTCAGAGGTTTTCTGTGGGAAAACAAGCCTCTGGGCCTGTCTAGATTTGTTAATTAACTACACAATGAGTTATTATATATATATATATATATATATATATATATATATATGTATGTGTTTATATGTTTATATGTGTATATATGTCTGTAAATACATAAATACACATAAAAATACATAAATATACACACATATAAACATATATATATATATATATATATATATATACTCTGTATATATATATATATATATATATATATATATATATACACACACATACATATATATATATAATATGTTAAACCCCTTTGCCTGACTTTTTTTTCCCTAACACCTGAGACCTCATATCTTTGAGCCCTTATAACTATTGTGTGGTAATCATCATGGTAATCATTCTAGCATAAATTGTGAATGTGCTCAAGTGATCGTGTTTACTTTCAACTCGTAATACAAGCGATAAGCCCAATGAGCGCAAACACCTGTGATAAACCCCTTATTGCTTGCACGCAAATTTAGTTCTCCACTAGTAATCTGGCCCTAAGAATTTTTAAGGCTCATTTTCTAAATATAATATATATATATATATATATATATATATATATATATAAAATATATAAAATATATATATATATATATATATATATATATATATATATATATATATATATATATATATTAAAAATAATTAAACGTACTGAAATTTGTTCTAAATAATCCATAGAATATATCAGGTATACAAAGTGCACAAAAACTCAAAATTGAGCGCAGTTAGCGCCTGAGCGGGATCAATACTTAGCACTCCACTCGTAATATAGCCCTATGTGTCAGTGTTAGAGCAATTATTGTATAACTCATTTGTGTCACCAACACAAGCAGCAGTACCAGTGTGATTCTAGAGAGGAAGCAATTTGTGCAAAGTACCCCCAGTCTTCTATTTTGCACCAGTATTAGGCTGCAGAAGAGGGTAAAAAGGTAAAAATGACTACTTCTCTCTCCCTGCCCATAGAAAACCTGTAACTGCACCTCCACCCACTCTGTTGCCAACTATGGAACAACTGCTTCTACAACCAGGGGTGTTTGCCCCCCATTATAAGATTTCTGGAACTGCCACCAAGCAGTACTACGCAGAACATGTTGTATCCTCTATAAGTAATATGCAGAGCAGTGATTATCTGCAGGTGGTGGTACTTAGCTGCTCTTTTCAACCCAGCATTCACTGACATTATAACAATGTTCACTCCTCTAATCAGTGGCCCTAAAAAAACAAACAATTTAAGTGTCCAGTTAATTTGATACAGATTTGACTCAATAGCTGGTTAAACACTGAATGGTCCAGTTCATTTGTGGACACCGATCAGCCCTTCTTGCTATGAACCATTGTATATGTATGGATTTGTTTAGGATTATTTACAGAGGCACATGTAAGCATAAAAGGAGTACAATTATTATGTTTTCATAAATAGCAAACTTGTATTTGTTCCCAAAATAAACTATATTTTTATAAGTCTATAAAGTCTGTATATTTAAATTAAAACAATTTTTAAATTAAATATTTGCTCATTATTAGAACAATATATATATATTTATAATATATATAAATATAAAATTATAAATATACATAAATAAAATGTTAAATTATAAATAGGTATAAAACAATGGCTATATACTTTAGTACAGATTGTTATATAGTCTGTGGCACAGTTTCTGAAATTGTTATGAATAACCTCAGTATGGAGAAAGACATAATAAGAGGGTTAGCACGGCGTTTGTGTGATAGTAATGGAGTGCTGTAAGGAAGAAAATTAGGGAATGAAGCTTCTGTTGTGAACAAACAGCGTTTACTACAAGTTCTGATACACTTGTTATTTTTACTGCAGCTTGTTACACTACAGGAAAGACATGAGGTTATACTAACAAGAATATACCAGCGGCAAGAATATATACCCTTTGACATGTCAGAGTACAACACAGTCATTGCGCTTGTTTGTATCTCCAATAAAAGAAAAACAGTTCCTAGCTTTGCAAAGAAAGGCTTATGCGTATGTCAGGAGGACAGCAGATAGTCATATCATAGCAACAGGAATTTAATAAAACAACAAAAGCTTATACATGCCAAATTAATATTAAAGAAAAAAATATATTTTTTTCCCACTAAAAAAAAACAATACTTTTACAAACGTTTTTGCACCTTACTTATATGTTTGAATTATGAACCGTTTTCAGATTTGTATGTTTATATTTGGAGATGAAAATAACTGCAGTATAGTCAAAATATTATTGAATTAATTGTAATTAGCAATGTTTATATGTGCTTTGTTACAAAGCTTGATTAGGTCGAAACATATTAGGATAGATATTGATAAATACCACAGGGACTGAGGAGTGGTATGGCTGCAGAATGGGAATTTGCAAACATATTTGTGGATGTAACTACATTTCAATCACTTACTGATTTTTTTTATTTTCATGTGAAACATGAGATATACCTACCTATACTGAAATCTCATGTGTTTAACCTAACAAAATAGTCTACTAATGCCAAAGTATATTTCATAGTGTAATTTGTGTATTCAATTACATAATAGGAAACTGCATCAAATGGAATTATATCACAGGAAACAATTATTTCACAAGTACTTTTAAAACATTGTTGCTAAATCTTTAAAAGACCACTCAATGCAGTAGAATTGCTTAATTAACAAGTGCATAATAAAAATACAAGACAATAACACCTACTCTGAATTTCAAACAAACAGTATTTTTGTCTGACAAATTAATTTGTTTCTCCTATTTTCCAGCCCCCTGTATCATGTGACAGACATTAGCCAATCACAGACTAGTATACATGTACCCTGTGAGCTGGTGCACATGCTCAGTAGGATGTTGTTCCCCACATACTGTGTACATACAAAAATAATTTAACTAAATTGGAAATGGTCTTAAAACTGCATGTTCTTTATGAATCAAAATTTTTTATTTTGACTTGAGTGTCCCTTTATGATAGATTGTTTTTTTCCCCCTTGTTGGGTCTATCCATCTGACATGGGTCAAATCTGGCTGCTAACCTGTTCACTTGCTTAAAACTGAACATAATTTGAACTGATTTTAAAAACAGGCAATTTTGTCAGACTGGCCAGCTTCATTAAACTAATCTGATTGGCTGGATTTTTTTTCTCTCTTTTTTTGACTTTGCACCAGCTACAAAAATTACAAGAATTAGAAATTACTTTTATCTTTGATGATTATTTTTTTAAAAATAGCTAAAATAATTATGGGGAAGAGTGTACATATGTATTTATTTTTTTAAACTAATGTCAGTATACATATTTTTAAATTAGTAGTATATGTTAAGAAAACATGAAGGACATGTGTTTGCATTGTCATCAATTGTATTTAGTCATCTGTCTATGCTAATTGCCTTAATTAATATCCGACAGCTGCACCTGCTAAACATTTTGCATTTGAGGCTTGTTATAGTAAGGTTTTCAAGTCTATACTATAAAAAGTCAGCTGGTGAGGTGTATAAGATTGGGGATTGCCAGTTTACTTATAATAGTAAATTGGGTATGACTTAAACTGACTTGGGATATGCAAGTGGTTTGTAAAAGATGAAACCAGCTTGAACTTACTTGAGATATGTATTTAGGGCCAGATTATGAGTGGCGCACTAACAGTTTGTACGAGCAATATCGGGATTATCGCGGCTGTTTAAGTGTGTCGGTTGTAGGTCTCGTTTTAGCACAATTGAATTTAATGCAAAACAAAAAAAGTGTCACAAAACACATAAAAAATACATTTAAAAGTACAGTTACGCTATCTAATAGAAATTATAAAAAAATATTGCAGTAAAAAGTTATGAGGTCTCAGGTGTAAGAAAAAATAGCAGGCAAATGGTTTTAACAATGAGATACATACATATACATGTCTATATATATATAATTATTTGTGTGTACAGATGCATTTATGTATTTAAATGTGAATATATATATTTACAGACATATATACACATATAAACACATAGATACATATGTAGGCATATATAGACAAAAATAAGTACAGTGGAGCCATTTGCAGTAAAGTAGATGAAAACATAAAGCATATTTTTGTAATATATATTACATATATATTTTGTAACATTTTTAATTAAGTGTTTAACTGTGTATTTACTATAAATATTTCACATTCAAATGTTCTGCACATAGCATTTATAAATAGTATTTATAAATATATATTCCTATACTGTATATATCTGTATATATCTATACCTATATATAATCGTCTCTCTCTCTCTCTCTCTCTCTCTCTCTCTCTCTCTCTATATATATATATATATATAGGTATAGATATATATTGTACCAAAATACCATCAATACCAAAACACCATATGTAGAAATATGTATTTATCAATAAAAAGAACATTCTGCTATGTGAAGAACATTGTAATGTGAAATATTCATAATTTAATGTCAGGTTAGCACACTAGGGAATGTGCAATTGGGTTTGTGGGCGAGAAGGATGTTTTTTTCCACTTTTCTTGCTCCACTGAATTCTTTGGGAAATATACCTTAACATGGTCATGATATTCTAACTTTGGCTTTTTGCGTGTATCGGGTTAGCGCATGAGCTAAAACTTTTTAATTTCAACTTGTAATGCAAGCTCTACCTAGCGCACGCAAAAAGCTTACTTCTTGCAGAGATAGCAGGCGAGCAGAAGCGATAAATACCACACTACACTTGTAATCTGGCCTATAGTTTGTAAAAGATGAAAGCAACTTGAACTGACTTGGGATATTATTTCAAATGAAAGAAGAAAACACAACTACAATGTCTCTGTAATATATATGTAAAAAAAACCTAAATAAATCAATAATCTCAAACAAACAAAATCACTATATTTGTGTAGTTTAAAAACTATGGATTAACACACCCAAGACTACCATACAATCCTTATATCCTTCCATACTCTTAGGTAAACAGTCTTGGCCTCTGTTCAATGGATACTAATATGCTTAGAGTTAAAGGGATACTAAACCCACATTTTTCTTTAATGATTCAGATAGAGCATGCAATTTGAAGCAACCTTCTAATTTATCCTTTTGTCTTCGTTCACTTTCTATCTGTATTTAAAAAGCAGGAATATGAAGCTTAGGAGCCAGCCCATTTCTGGTTCAGAACCTGGGTTATGCTTGCTTATTGGTTAGCCAAATGTAGCCACCAATAAGCAAGCGCTATCCAGGGTGCTGAACCGAAAATGGGTCATCTGCTAAACTTTACATTCCTTCTTTTTAAATAAACATAGCAAGAGAACAAAGAAAAAATTATAATAGGAGTAAATTAGAAAGTTGCTTAATATTGCATGCTCTATGCGAATCATGAAAGAAAAAAAAATTAGGTGTAGTGTCCCTTTAAGTATCTCCTGTGATGGTTATGAAAACATGCTAAATAGCATTGAATGGGCTCTTATATATTACTGTGTAACTTTACCAGCCCATTTATTCCTTAGAGCTTAAAAAAGAGACATGAAAGTGAAAGTTAAACTTTCATGATTTAGATAGATTGCTCAATGTAAAAAATAAACTTTTCAATTTAAATCTATGATAATTTTTTCACTTTCTCTTTGGTTGAAACTTGACCACCACCACTTAAAGGGACACTGAACCCAAATTTTTTCTTTCGTGATTCAGATAGAGCATGACATTTTAAGCAACTTTCTAATTTACTCCTATTATCAAATGTTCTTCATTCTCTTGGTATCTTTATTTGAAATGCAAGAATATAAGTTTAGATGCAGGCCCATTTTTGGTGAACAACCTGGGTTGTTCTTCCTGATTGGTGTATAAATTGATCGACCAATAAAAAAGTGCTGTCCAGAGTTCTTAATCAAAAAAAAAGCTTAGATGCCTTCTTTTTCAAATAAATATAGCAAGAGAACGAAGAAAAAATGATAATAGGAGTAAATTAGAAAGTTGCTTAAAATTGCATGCTCTATCTGAATCATGGAAGAAAAAAAATTTGGGTTCAGTGTCCCTTTAAGTAGGCTAAGGAGAGTAAATGATGTGTCCTGAGCCCACTGTGAAAGAAGTGTATAGCAATTGTAAACAAGTAACCTGTAGAGGCAGCTTTAGTGTGCAGTAGCTTCAGTAACATTATGGTAAAACTCTATGGTAAATTAATTAAGCTAGTGCACATTACTGTATAATAGCTGAGCTAAATACAGAACAGTGTGTGTCAGTAGTAGCAAAAGAAAACCATGTTACTTTTTTCAAATGAGTTGCATTATCATGGTTTTCAAGTATCTTTGCGTTGCATAAAATACAACAGTATTTTACACTGAGAGAATTTGACAGTCAATATTCAATATTTTTTTGTGCTTTCTTTTTCAGCATCTTTGACTTCTTGACTACCCAGTTTTGTCTGTTTTTAATGTTTTAAAAGTTTTTGCACATGCTCAGTCCACTAATTAATAAACAATATTTAAAACTCTATGAGGAGTGGACATATCCTTCGCAATTAATCAATGAACTTCTAGTTTATTTTTAGTTTTCACATTTATTTCACTTCTTTTTATTTTGTGATTCATTGGTATATTTATTATAATAAACAATATTGTTTCCTGGTTTAATATATAAGTTGCAACTAATATACAGTCATCATAATGCTCATTTATAATTCCAATGCTATTTATGCTAGAAAAATATAAAATTATATGAAAATGTCAATATCATGTCATGTCTTTATGATATTAGCTAAGCAAAAATATTGATATACAGTGCATTTTAATTCAATTAGCTTCTGTTTAGGTGTGTGGTAACTTCCTTGTGAAGCACATAAAATCTGATGTAGGAAAAAAAATGTTTCTATTCTATTTTAATTTAAATTATTTGGTTTTGATGACTAATACAAATTCCATAGAGAAGGAATGAGTTGAATATAAAGTGTTTCATGACAAACTCTAATGTATTGGAATTGGGGGAAAAAAGGTTTTATTGGTGCATTTAATTAGTATTCCTGTCATGCCTACGTACATTGCAGGAGTTAAACAAATAAACTTACAATACAATACAAATGTATTTATAATAGGAATGGTGAACTGTGATTCCATATGGCACTCTTTATGTAAGTGAAACGGACAGCAAAATACAGAAGAATTGCATTATTATTTACTACTGAACAGCTGTAGAATTACTATTCCTTACTCTAGTGTTGAAAAAAATAATTCTAGTTTGATTTTGAATGAATTTCATCATACCCTGACATTTATTGTATCCTTTGCAATTCATTTAACACATGAAAATTTTGGTTTTCCACTCAATAGACTATGACCTATTAGAAATGTTGCCATTTATGTATGTTCTGTAATTTAGCTGTATTGAATGTTATTTAGAATGCTTGATAGTTTAATGTTTTACATTACATCAAAAATTGAGCAAAACTATGTTACATTACAGATATTACAAATTGGGCCAGATTATGAGTGGAGCGCTATCAGTTACATGCAAGCAATAAGGGGTTTATCGTGGGTGTCTGCACTCGTCGGCTTACCACTTGTATTACGAGTTGAAAAACATGATCGCTTAAGCACAATCGCAATTTACACTAGAATGATAAACGAATCCTAAGAGCTCTGGTTAACTGTTTTGAAAAACAAATAATAACACTATCTGATCAAAATTATTAAAAAAAAATTGCACACAAAAGTTATAAGGGCTCAAAGATATGAGGTCTTAGTTAGAAAAAAAAGGCAGGTAAAGGGCTTTAACATTGAGATACATACATATACATCTCTAAAATGTATATGTAGATATAAATATATATATATATATATATATATCAAAGGGTAAACAGCGCTTATAGATATTCTTAATTACGGATTATATTTGAGTCTCAGAGGTGATAGTTAGCCCTATATAAAATAAAAAACGAAGTGCATGAGTATATAAGTATATAAATAAAAAAGAGTCTTTGACAAAGTTGATGAGATCCAAGTGTAGTGTAGGAGTATTAGATACCCTTACCAAAAGTTACCTCAATCCTATGAGGTAAGTTTGCCGCATTGGAGGATGTATCTAGTGGTTGGTGGGTCCTGGATAGTATGATCTGTATGATTCAACTGCCTCTTGGAGTAACACAAGATGTGGATCCCCCTTATGCTGGTCTCTTTAGGAAACTTCCTGTGCTTGTTGCCTCTTGGAGCTTGGTTCTCTTGTCTTGGTATGAACTTTCTTGTCCTGATTTATACCAGGTAGCGTACAGCTCTCAGCCACATGTCCTGCAGGTTCAGTATCTCCCCCCTGTCTGTCTGTCTGACAGACAGGGGGGAGATACTGAACCTGCAGGACATGTGGCTGAGAGCTGTACGCTACCTGGTATAAATCGGGACAAGAAAGTTCATACCAAGACAAGAGAACCAAGCTCCAAGAGGCAACAAGCACAGGAAGTTTCCTAAAGAGACCAGCATAAGGGGGATCCACATCTTGTGTTACTCCAAGAGGCAGTTGAATCATACAGATCATACTATCCAGGACCCACCAACCACTAGATACATCCTCCAATGCGGCAAACTTACCTCATAGGATTGAGGTAACTTTTGGTAAGGGTATCTAATACTCCTACACTACACTTGGATCTCATCAACTTTGTCAAAGATTCTTTTATATTTATATACTTATATACTCATACACTTCGTTTTTTATTTTATATAGGGCTAACTATCACCTCTGAGACTCAAATATAATCCGTAATTAAGAATATCTATAAGCGCTGTTTACCCTTTGATATATATCCTCTTATATTGTATAGACTTAGTCTATTACACAATACTTGTACCTTAATAGCTGCTCCATTAGATGTTCATACATTTGACTAGCGCATGCACCAGAGTAACGCTTGCTTCCACTCACTGACACTGAGTGGTAACATTCTACTTAACCCTATATATATATATATATATATATATATATAAATTAATATGTGTGAACATACAGTTGTAATCAAAATTATTCAACCCCCTGAATAGAATCCATCACAACAGCATAAATATGCAAGACAAGTGCCTCAAGCACACCTGATGCAACCAATCAAGTGATTCATTAGTTGCACCAGGTGTGCTAAAGCTAGAACACATGAAATACCTAAATTGGCTAGGAGTTTGATGAGTCTCATGTTTGACTGCATGTTGAAATATAGCTGTCAAAAGAATGTTCCAAAAAGTTAAGAGAAGAGATCATCACCCTTCACAAACAATAACAAGATACAAAAAGATAGTTAAGGCACTGAATGTTCCTAATGAAACAGTTGGAAGCATAGTTTGCAAGTTCAAAGTTAAATGAACAGTGGTTACACTACCTGGATGGTGCAGAAAAAGGAAGCTAGTAATGGGTGCAACCAGATTTCTGAGAAGGCAGGTTGAGAAAAACCCTTCAGTGACTGCAAAAGAGCTGCAGCAAGACTTGGTGGCAACCGGCATTGAGGTTTCAGTTTGCACAGTAAAATGCGTACTAAACACACAAGGTTTCAATGTCAGAACTCCAAGATGTACACCCCTACTGACCCAAAAGCATAAGAAAATGTGGCTCTAATATGCTAAAAAATCATATAAATAACCACAGAAGTTTTGAGATTCTGTTCTGTGGTGTGATGAAACCAAAATTGGAACTTTTTAGCCTGATTGATTAGCGCTATGTCTGGAGGAAGAAGAATGAAGCATACGCTAAAAAGAACACTCTGCCTACAGTTAAGCATGGCGGTGGCTCGGTGATGCTCTGGGGCTGCTTTGCATACCCTGGCATTGGAAAACTGCAGCATGGGGAAGGCAAGATGGATTAATTGAAGTAACAGGAAATCCTTGGAGAAAACGTCATGCCGTCTGGGAGGAAGCTGAAGATTGGGCATCATTGGACCTTCCAACAGGACATTGATTCCAAGCATACCTCAAATTCCACTAAGGCTTGGTAGCAGAAGAAGTCCTGGAAGATTATACAGTGGCCATCAAAGTCAACTGACTTGAACCCCATAGAAAATCTCTGGTGGTATTTGAAGAAGGCAGTTGCAGCACGCAAACCCAAGAATATTACTACTGAACTGGATGTCATTGCTCATGAGGAATGTTCTAAGCATCATCAGGAACACTGCCAGAAGCAGGTGTCATGAAGGGGTTGAATAATTTTGAGACTGCGGAATTCATTAAAAGTTGAATTTTTTGTTGGATTTGGGGAAACCACTTGAAGTATTTGTTGTATTGAGCTATTTCAATTGCTTTTATTTGATTTGTTAATTGAAAACAACTAAAAGTTTGTACATTTTAACAATAAACCTGATTTGCAATGGGGATTGAATAATGTTGATTACAACTGTATATATTTATGTATCTTTATGTATATTTATGTATTTACAAACATATGTATACATATAAACACATGAATACATATATAGGCATATATATAAGTGCCTTGGGGCCCTTTGCTGTTAAGTAGACGAAAACATGTAAAAGCATATTTATGCAATATTCATTTTTAATAAAGTGTTATACTGTATATTTACTGTAAATATTTCACATTTTAATGTTCTGCACATAGCAGAATATGTTCTATATATTTTTAAATGGATATTACTACAGGGAGTGCAGAATTATTAGGCAAATGAGTATTTTGACCACATCATCCTCTTTATGCATGTTGTCTTACTCCAAGCTGTATAGGCTCGAAAGCCTACTACCAATTAAGCATATTAGGTGATGTGAATCTCTGTAATGAGAAGGGGTGTGGTCTAATGACATCAACACCCTATATCAGGTGTGAATAATTATTAGGCAACTTCCTTTCCTTTGGCAAAATGGGTCAAAAGAAGGACTTGACAGGCTCAGAAAAGTCAAAAATAGTGAGATATCTTGCAGAGGGATGCAGCACTCTTAAAATTGCAAAGCTTCTGAAGCGTGATCATCGAACAATCAAGTGTTTCATTCAAAATAGTCAACAGGGTCGCAAGAAGCGTGTGGAAAAACCAAGGCGCAAAATAACTGCCCATGAGCTGAGAAAAGTCAAGCGTGCAGCTACCAAGATGCCACTTGCCACCAGTTTGGCCATATTTCAGAGCTGCAACATCACTGGAGTGCCCAAAAGCACAAGGTGAGCAATACTCAGAGACATGGCCAAGGTAAGAAAGGCTGAAAGACGACCACCACTGAACAAGACACACAAGCTGAAACGTCAAGACTGGGCCAAGAAATATCTCAAGACTGATTTTTCTAAGGTTTTATGGACTGATGAAATGAGAGTGAGTCTTGATGGGCCAGATGGATGGGCCCGTGGCTGGATTGGTAAAGGGCAGAGAGCTCCAGTCCGACTCAGACGCCAGCAAGGTGGAGGTGGAGTACTGGTTTGGGCTGGTATCATCAAAGATGAGCTTGTGGGGCCTTTTCGGGTTGAGGATGGAGTCAAGCTCAACTCCCAGTCCTACTGCCAGTTTCTGGAAGACACCTTCTTCAAGCAGTGGTACAGGAAGAAGTCTGCATCCTTCAAGAAAAACATGATTTTCATGCAGGACAATGCTCCATCACACGCATCCAAGTACTCCACAGCGTGGCTGGCAAGAAAGGGTATAAAAGAAGAAAATCTAATGACATGGCCTCCTTGTTCACCTGATCTGAACCCCATTGAGAACCTGTGGTCCATCATCAAATGTGAGATTTACAAGGAGGGAAAACAGTACACCTCTCTGAACAGTGTCTGGGAGGCTGTGGTTGCTGCTGCACGCAATGTTGATGGTGAACAGATCAAAACACTGACAGAATCCATGGATGGCAGGCTTTTGAGTGTCCTTGCAAAGAAAGGTGGCTATATTGGTCACTGATTTGTTTTTGTTTTGTTTTTGAATGTCAGAAATGTATATTTGTGAATGTTGAGATGTTATATTGGTTTCACTGGTAAAAATAAATAATTGAAATGGGTATATATTTGTTTTTGTTAAGTTGCCTAATAATTATGCACAGTAATAGTCACCTGCACACACAGATATCCCCCTAAAATAGCTATAACTAAAAACAAACTAAAAACTACTTCCAAAACTATTCAGCTTTGATATTAATGAGTTTTTTGGGTTCATTGAGAACATGGTTGTTGTTCAATAACAAAATTAATCCTCAAAAATACAACTTGCCTAATAATTCTGCACTCCCTGTATATATCTGTATATATCTATACCTATAAATAATTTGATATATATATATATATATATATATTGTATCACAATACCATCAGATATGTAGAAATATGAATTTATCAATAACTAGAGCATATTCTGCTATGTGAAGGACATTGGAATGTGAAATATTCATATTTTCATGTTGGGTTAGCGCGCATGAGAATATGCGATCAGGTTTGCACAGGAGTAGGGTGGGTTTTTTCCCCACTTTCTTTGCTCCATTGACTTCTACAAGGGAATATGTGAACACACACGTGATATTCTAAATTCATCTTTTTGCACTTGTCGGGTTAGCGCGAGAGTGAGAACAGTTTGCTTTCAACTCATCATATGAGCGCAACCCAACGAGTGCAAAAAGTTTACTTCTACTGCAGTTAATGCTCATGCGGGGATATTGAAGCAAAATTTATTTTTATAATTAAACAACTCAACTTTAGATACAAAGCAAGGTGGGTGGTGTCAAAATGCTCTAAAAATGATGCTGAAGAATGTCACCCACAAAAACTGGCAGGGCTAACAATATGCCTCCCCCTCAAAGGATGACTTCTGAGATGACAGTTGTAGACTTGGAAGGAAACAGAAAGTGGAAAAGATTCACAAAGCTGTGGACATTGCAGGTAGAGATAAATAATGTTCTTCCAAGACTTAAATCCTATGGACCAAATACCCTAGGACTCTGCAAGAATGTCAACATCTGGGTAATTTTAAATTATTCCACTGAAAATAAAAAAAAAATAATAGATGAGTTTTGTTTAGTTAATTTTAAGAGGGACTCATGGAAATTATATTTGAAGTGATGAAGCTAACTCTAATTTATAGACCACTGTGGCGATCTAGTGCATAATCTCAAAGGGAATATATGGTGACATCACTGCATGGCAGAAGGCTGATGTAGCTTGATTTTACTAGTGGACAAATAGACAAAATCCCCACTTAAAAGGAGGGATTTAGCATAAACTGTGTATGAAGCACTTTATTTTAAAGATCCTGAAGATTAGAAATAAGATTTATAGGGATATGAGAAAATCCTATAGAGTCATGTAAATGTGAATTTGAATTCAAATGGAAAGTTTGTCTAAAACCTTAGATATTTTATCAGGAACAGGAATTAATTACTGTGTTTTTTCTATTACATTGAATGATATACTTGGAAAAAAATTCAGACCAATGTCCACACATTTGCAGTAGGCCTAACTCTATGAAAGGCAACTAAAATGTTTTCAATTAATGTGAACATTAACACAGATCCTCACAAAATGGAGAGCAGATGATGTTTCCTAAAAAGAACAAAGCAACCCTTCTTAAGAAATCTGCCCACAACTACTAGGATTGATGAGACTTTCTTTGTTTATAATAGGTCCAATATATATATGTGTGCCCATTGGTAAAATGGAACAGGAAAAGTTTTAGCTGTACATAACTTTAATATGAGTGCTTACCTCAAAGGCTGTCACAAACTGTTCCACAGTTGTATGTTGAGTCACCAATTTAAAAGAGCAATGAGATCTAGGATCTTCAAAATGCCTGGATAACCTGATATTGGACTTCTGAGACTCTATTGCAAAATATCTAGACCCCCTTTAAGGTTGTACAAATGACTTGTTGGAAGAAACGACTGTGCAGCTATAAAACAATTTTTTAGGTGACAACAATTTGTTTAACAATGTCCAGAGAAATGGAGGCAATAATCTTGGTAGACCAAAAGATGGGTTTAGGATTTTGTGTTACTCTTTTGTATTTGAAATCAAATGCATACACATTGGTATTTTGAGATCTATGATGATATGAAATGATAAAGTTCAGTTTAGCAAAGAAAAGTGTTCCTCTAGCTTTTCTATGATTTTAGCCTTCTCTTGTTTTTATGGTCAGCCAATATGTTAATGGAACTCGAAGCCCCTTACAATAGACAATTCCATTCCACAAGAGCCAGTTCAATGGCTAAGGATACACTCTCCCCTTTAAATATTTATCCAAGAAAGCAAAGTCCTGGCACCAGTAGCAGAAGCAACACCTTCCATCAAAAAGAGCTTAGAAGGATGTGCATGTGCCAAAATAGGTACTGAGGGAATTATACTTTCTACTTTCTATAGCTGTATCTGTCCAAAATATGGGTCAGCAAAAGTAGTTTCTTAAAATGTGAATGACTAGTTGGCTAGAAGAAATGTCTGCAAATCTCTGCAATGCTTTTAAATTGTTGGGTCTTGACCAGTTAATCAAATCTGAAACTTTGATTGGGTTTATTGACACACATGACTAATAAACGCACAGAAAAAATGAGAAAATCAAGAGATCATCCAAATATAGTGTATCTTGTCTCTATACATATTGTTTACAAAGGCATACAATACAAATGGCACATTACATAAGATAAATGACACTGTATTTGAAATGTCCATGACTTTTGTTGTGGTTATTTTCCATCAATTTCCTGGGTTCATGCTAATAAAAAGTATTAGCAATTACTACATTGGAATGTATTTATTTTATTTTTCATTGATATACAAACAATTAGTGCCACCTATTTAAATACAAATTAACCGTGCACAACGGATACCATTCAAATAACCTGACTTTATTTTTTTTATGCTGCTCAAAGTTCTTGCAGGTTTTGAGAAAAAAAGACATATTTGAATTAAAATGTTTGAATTGTGGTCATTGTCATAGTATTTGAAATTTGGATTTAGGTAAACCCAATTTATTAAAAAGAAAAAAAGAAATAAATTAGGGTCTAGGTGTGAGACATGGGGCAAGTATTTCTTTCACAAAGATAAGAACAAATCGCTAAACTTTTTTTTTCTTTTTCATTAAAAGACTTCACTGAATACTTAATTTTGCTTACACTGCTATAAAACCCAGCGGCTTGTAATTCACAATGATTAGCAGGTCTTCAGATTTGATTAGTAAATTACTGAAGTAATCAAGGTTAATTCCCAATGCATCGCACAATACAAAATCTTTTCCACAGGAATGGATTTTCTAGTAATCAACAAGAATAATAAAAAAGTACACACAAAAAAATGTGAACATGTTTTAAATGCACATAAAGGAAGAATTGGAATCTATTGAAGAACAAGAAATAATTGTGGTGTTTTTGATAAATTTTTTGATTTAACAGCCTAAGGCTGCCTGGTAAAAAAAAAAAAAAAAAAAAAGGCCCAAAGACACAAAACTAAAATACTATCTAATGGGTATAATAATTATATATCATTGAATTACATTTTTTAAGGTTAATTACTAATTTTTTAACCCTGATAATGTTCTGTTTACGTTTACATGAATTTTGAAGCAAGATTGCCCCTAAACAGAAGCTGTATATACTGTAAATAAATAACTTTCTATGAGTGAAATTACAAGTTGTGAGCGAGGAATATCGGGTTTTCGTGTCCCTTTGCGCTCAAGTTAAATTCCTCCCGTATTACAAGTTGAAAGAAACTGTGAACGAGTGAGTGCAATCACGATTTACGCTAGAATGATTACTGTAACCTCTGGTTAACTGTTATGTTTAGAACAAAAAGTGTCCCAAAACACATCAAAAATACTTTTTTAAGTACAGTTTCACTCATAATTACACTATCTAATAAAAAAACATTAAAAACAAATATTGCATTAAAAAGTTTTAATGGCTCAAAGATATGACGTCTCAAGTGTTAGAAAAAAAGGGACTGCAAAGGGCATGTCTAAATATATATATGTTTATGTATGTGTACATATGTACTGTATTTACTGTATGTATTTATATGTGTATATATGTATTTACATACAAATATACACATATAAACACGTACATACATATGTATATATTTGTATATATATATATATATATATATATATATATATATATATATATATATATATATATATATATACAGGGAGTGCAGAATTATTAGGCAAGTTGTATTTTTGAGGATTAATTTTATTATTGAACAACAACCATGTTCTCAATGAACCCAAAAAACTCATTAATATCAAAGCTGAATAGTTTTGGAAGTAGTTTTTAGTTTGTTTTTAGTTATAGCTATTTTAGGGGGATATCTGTGTGTGCAGGTGATTATTACTGTGCATAATTATTAGGCAACTTAACAAAAAACAAATATATACCAATTTCAATTATTTATTTTTACCAGTGAAACCAATATAACATCTCAACATTCACAAATATACATTTCTGACATTCAAAAACAAAACAAAAACAAATCAGTGACTAATATAGCCACCTTTCTTTGCAAGGACACTCAAAAGCCTGCCATCCATGGATTCTGTCAGTGTTTTGATCTGTTCACCATCAACATTACGTGCAGCAGCAACCACAGCCTCCCAGACACTGTTCAGAGAGGTGTACTGTTTTCCCTCCTTGTAAATCTCACATTTGATGATGGACCACAGGTTCTCAATGGGGTTCAGATCAGGTGAACAAGGAGGCCATGTCATTAGATTTTCTTCTTTTATACCCTTTCTTGCCAGCCACGCTGTGGAGTACTTGGACGCGTGTGATGGAGCATTGTCCTGCATGAAAATCATGTTTTTCTTGAAGGATGCAGACTTCTTCCTGTACCACTGCTTGAAGAAGGTGTCTTCCAGAAACTGGCAGTAGGACTGGGAGTTGAGCTTGACTCCATCCTCAACCCGAAAAGGCCCCACAAGCTCATCTTTGATGATACCAGCCCAAACCAGTACTCCACCTCCACCTTGCTGGCATCTGAGTTGGACTGGAGCTCTCTGCCCTTTACCAATCCAGCCACAGGCCCATCCATCTGGCCCATCAAGACTCACTCTCATTTCATCAGTCCATAAAACCTTAGAAAAATCAGTCTTGAGATATCTCTTGGCCCAGTCTTGACGTTTCAGCTTGTGTGTCTTGTTCAGTGGTGGTCGTCTTTCAGCCTTTCTTACCTTGGCCATGTCTCTGAGTATTGCACACCTTGTGCTTTTGGGCACTCCAGTGATGTTGCAGCTCTGAAATATGGCCAAACTGGTGGCAAGTGGCATCTTGGTAGCTGCACGCTTGACTTTTCTCAGTTCATGGGCAGTTATTTTGCGCCTTGGTTTTTCCACACGCTTCTTGCGACCCTGTTGACTATTTTGAATGAAACGCTTGATTGTTCAATGATCACGCTTCAGAAGCTTTGCAATTTTAAAAGTGCTGCATCCCTCTGCAAGATATCTCACTATTTTTGACTTTTCTGAGCCTGTCAAGTCCTTCTTTTGACCCATTTTGCCAAAGGAAAGGAAGTTGCCTAATAATTATGCACACCTGATATAGGGTGTTGATGTCATTAGACCACACCCCTTCTCATTACAGAGATGCACATCACCTAATATGCTTAATTGGTAGTAGGCTTTCGAGCCTATACAGCTTGGAGTAAGACAACATGCATAAAGAGGATGATGTGGTCAAAATACTCATTTGCCTAATAATTCTGCACTCCCTATATATATATATATATATATATATATATATATATATATATAAAAGGAACTGCAAAGGACATGTCTAAATATGCATATGTATGTATATAAATATATATGTTTATGTGTGTGTATACATATGTATTTATATGTGTATATATGTATTTACAGACATATATATACATATAAACATATACATACATATGTATACATTTGTAGACCTTTCCCTTCTCAATCTACACATCATCATTAGGTTCCTTAATAAAGTTCCATGGGATTCAATATCATTTGTATGCCGATGACACCCAAATCTACCTCTCTGCACCAGACCTACCTCCTTGCTTGCTAACCCGTGTCACTAACTTTCTTTCTCACATCTCATCCTGGAAGTCCTTTTACTACCTTAAGCTAAATCTCTCCAAAACTGAGCTCCTTATTTTCCTCCCTTCGTCCAAATTCTCAACTCCTCATCTCTCTATAACTGTCGACAACTCCATCATTACCCCCTACTTCACATGCTCAATGTCTTGGGGTCACATGCGACTCAGATACTTCTTTCACTCCTCACATTTAGTCCTTGGCTAAATCTTGCCGCTTCCACCTTAAAAACATCTCTAAAATTAAAGATATCCTTACACAAGACACAACTAAGATTTTAATCCACTCTCTAATCCTTTCCCGCCTCGACTACTGCAACTCCCTCCCCTCTGATCTCCCTAGCTGCCGTCTTGCTCCTTTACAATCCATAATGAATGTCTCTGCCAGGCTCATCTTCCTTACTCATCACTCTTCATCTGCTGCACCTCTCTGCCAATACCTTCACTGGCTTCCTCTTGCCTCCAGAATAAAACACAAAATTCTCACTCTGACTTAAAAAAGCCCTCAACTGCACTGCTCCCCCCTACATCTCAGACCTTATCTCCAGATACTCTCCCTACCGTCCCCTTCGCTCTACTCACAACCTCCTTCTTTCCTCCTCTCTTGTTACCTCCTCACATTCCCGTTTACAGGATTTCTCCAGACTGGCTCCCATCTTGTGGAACTCTCTGCCTCGCTCTTCAAGTCTCACCTAGTTTTGAAAGCTTCAAGCACTCCCTAAAGACTCTACTGTTCAGGGATGCATAAAACCTACACTAACCTTTCCTAATCCCAGTTACTCTCCTCTATTGCTATCCCCTTGAACCCCCTTAGCACGTAAGCCTAAGAGCCCAACTGTTTGCAGGTCACCTTCATAAGAGCTGACTACAACAGTTCAACTCTTGGCAGGACCCTCTACCCATTTGATTCCTATAAATGTTACCTTGTATACCGCCTATGTTTACAGTGCTGTGGAATATGTTGGCGCTCTACAAATAAATTATAATAATAATAATAATAATAATAATGCTATTGGACACAGACCTAGGTGCAATAGAATGCTCTTGTCTCCATGGAATGCAGTAGAAAAGTATGTTACCTGTGAGCTGTCAGATGTTTCCTACAGAAAGTAATCAGGCAGTACACAAAGAAGCATCTTGTATGGGAACTGCAATGTTTACAATGGCTGCACAAATCACTAATAAAAGTGTTATGTTTAATACTAATACAAGTCAAATTGCAATGTATTCAGCACATCTTAATTTGTATTTGCTTTCCTATATAGATTTGTGCACACCTGAGTGCTTTGAATATGCACAATCAATGCATTGTAAAGCCCAGATATGTACACTGCAGTGTCTGTTAGTCATAGTAAGTAAAACATAATTTATTTCTAAATAATCTTATAGCTAAATGTGAAGTGAATAATACTTCATTGTACACATTTTATATTGTATTGGTTAGTATTTCTCAGCAAGATGCTAAAACTGCATTAAAGGGCTATTATAAAGGATAAATGAAACGCTGTTAGTTATTAGAGCATGACATTTTAACATTAGAGATCCTGCAACTCTATGGGCTAGATTACGAGTGGAGTGATATAGTTTGAGCGCAAGCGATATCGGATTTTCGAGACCATTTGCGCTCAAGTTAAATTCCTTCTGTATTACAAGTTGAAAGTAACTGCGAACGCGTGAGTGCAATTGTGATTTTCACTAGAATAATTACCGCAACGTCAGAGCTCTTGTTAACTGTTACAGAAGTCAAGGGCTCAAAGATAAGAGGTGTTAGAAAAAAAAGGCATGCCAAGTGCTTTAACACAGAGATACAGTACATACATACATACATACACATGTCTAAATATGTATATATGTATATATTTATAAATGTGTGTGTGTACATATATACAGTATATATATATATATAGATATCAAAATAACAAGAGTATTGCATTGAGCAATGATACTTTTTTATTGGACTAACTATACATTTATAAGTTGACAAGCTTTCGGAAGAGTTCCTTCCTTTATCAAGTCTGAAGCAATACTGACCAATTCAATGGAATTTACAGATTGTATCTTAAAATACAGTATAGCTAAGAAGACAGAAAGTGCAGGGAGAGGAGGAGGTGTCGTAAAAATCATGAGGGGGGCTTAGGTAACAGGCAGACAGTGTCCAGTGTAGAACAGACAGGGGAAATATATAGCTTTACATGGAGCATATACTGACATAAAGTTATATATCAACATTGCATCAATATCTATAAAGATGTGAAATTGTATATACAGGGGGAATACAAAAGTTAAAAAAAGACAAAAGTGTGGACATAGGCTTACCTGTGTACCTATATATAAAGAATGTGGAATATACAATGTAATTGACTAAATGAAAGTACATTACAAAAATTTTTGATAATGTGTTAAGAATCCAGAGTCCACATTTAGTCCAGAATTAAACAGGTTGAAGTGCATTATCATTTTCATTTCAAAGGTTTTTCTTTCCATGGTGTTTTTGAAGTTGCCTCTGAGAATTTTGATTTTGAGGTTTTGGATGGAGTGGTCAGGTTGGGTGAAATGGTGACCAACAGGGGTGCAGTATTTTGTTTCACAGTGGTTTTTGATTGAGTGTCTGTGTAAGTTCATCCGAAGGTGCAGTTTTTGGCTTGTTTCTCCAATATAGCTTCCCACTTCACATGCAGTGCAATGTATCATGTATACCACATTTGCAGATATACATGAATATGCCCTTTTAATGTTATAGGATTTATAATTGTGATTTGCTGTGCTGCTTTCACAAACGTGTTGACACAGTTTGCAGAGAGCTTTATGGCAGCACTTGGTTCCATTCTGAGTGTTCTTTTTCTCAAGGGGTCGACAACTCCATCAAAAGCCAAAAAGCAGCTCCTACTACAAAAACAGAAAATAATGGGTACAATGAAGAAATTAAAAAAGAAATGCAACACTTCCACAAAGCGCAACAACAAAATTTTATCAAGAACAAAAAGAAGAAACTTACATGCCTGTCACAAAACAGAATAAAACACCAAATGCAAGATAACAGAGCTCCAGGTGACAGATCAACTACAACTTCAACAACAAATGACCAAACGTCCACAGACAATAACAGCACCTCATTCAAAACACAAACTGTCAGCAACCAAGAAAACCACACAGAAAACTCAGGGATTGTGAACCTTTCAAACTACCACTTGTCAGGGCCAGAGATATCAGTACTGTGTAAAGGATTATCATTCTGTCCAAGTACAAATCTAGACAAAATCCAACTGTACTCAGACTTAGAAGAATTCTTCAGGAGATTGCGGCTTAAAGAATTATTCCATGACAAAGAAAATACCAGCACTATGGAGGACTACAATGGAAAGAAAAAGAACACAATCTTCACACCTGCACCAGGACGCAACACAAAATTGGACAGCTATATTGAAAGCTTCCGGTTGAGAACTGCATCTCTGCTCAACAAACAGCAGAAAAAAATAATGTATAACCTCTCACACTTAGAAAAAAATGCTATAAAAAACTTACGGCTAGATTTAGAGTTTTGTCGGTAACGACCCGCGTAGCTAACGCTGGCTTTTTTCTGGCCGCACCTTTAAAATAACTCTGGTATTGAGAGTCCACAGAATGTCTGCGTTAGGCTCCAAAAAAGGAGCGTAGAGCATATTTAACGCAACTGCAACTCTCGATACCAGAGTTGCTTACGGACACGGCCAGCCTCAAAAACGTGCTCGTGCACGATTCCCCCATAGGAAACAATGGGGCTGTTTGAGCTGAAAAAAAACCTAACACCTGCAAAAAAGCCGCGTTCAGCTCCTAACGCAGCACCATTGTTTCCTATGGGGAAACACTTCCTACGTTTGCACCTAACACTCTAACATGTACCCCGAGTCTAAACACCCCTAACTTTACACTTATTAACCCCTTTTCTGCCGCCCCCGCTATCGCTGTCCCCTGTATATTATTTTTAACCCCTAATCTGCCGCTCCGTAAACCGCCGCTACTTACATTATCCCTTTGTACCCCTAATCTGCTGCCCCTAACACCGCCGACCCCTATATTATATTTATTAACCCCTAATCTGCCCCCCACAACGTCGCCTCCACCTGCCTACACTTATTAACCCCTAATCTGCCGAGCGGACCGCACCGCTATTATTATAAAGTTATTAACCCCTAATCCGCCTCACTAACCCTATAATAAATAGTATTAACCCCTAATCTGCCCTCCCTAACATCGCCGACACCTAACTTCAATTATTAACCCCCTAATCTGCCGACTGGAGCTCACCGCTATTCTAATAAATGTATTAACCCCTAAAGCTAAGTCTAACCCTAACACTAACACCCCCTAAATTAAATATAATTTTAATCTAACGAAATTAATTAACTCTTCTTAAATAAATTATTCCTATTTAAAGCTAAATACTTACCTGTAAAATAAATCCTAATATAGCTACAATATAAATTATAATTATATTATAGCTATTTTAGGATTAATATTTATTTTACAGGTAACTTTGTATTTATTTTAACCAGGTACAATAGCTATTAAATAGTTAAGAACTATTTAATAGCTAAAATAGTTAAAATAATTACAAATTTACAAATCCTAACCTAAGTTACAATTAAACCTAACACTACACTATCAATCAATAAATTAAATACAATTCCTACAAATAAATACAATTAAATAAACTAACTAAAGTACAAAAAATAAAAAAGAACTAAGTTACAAAAAATAAAAAAATATTTACAAACAGGATGGATGTTCCGCGTCGGAGGTCTTCAGGATGCTGCCGCTCCGCTCCGGATTGAGCTCGCATTCTATTGGCTGATCGGAACAGCCAATAGAATGCGAGCTCAATCTAATTGGCTGATTGAATCAGCCAATCGGATTGTACTTGATTCTGATTGGCTGATTCCATCAGCCAATCAGAATTTTCCTACCTTAATTCCGATTGGCTGATAGAATCCTATCAGCCAATCAGAATTCGAGGGACGCCATCTTGGATGACGTCATTTAAAGGAACCGTCATTCGTCGTTCAGTCGTCGGCCAGAATGGATGTTCCGCGTCGGAGGTCTTCAGGATGCTGCCGCTCCGCTCCGGATGGATGACGATAGAAGATGCCTCTTGGATGAAGACTTCAATCGGATGGAAGACCTCTTCTGCCCCGCTTGGATGAAGACTTCTACCGGATGGAGGACCTCTTCTTGCTCCGCTTGGATGAAGAATTTGGCTCGGCTGGGTGAAGACGACTCAAGGTAGGGAGATCTTCAGGGGCTTAGTGTTAGGTTTATTTAAGGGGGGTTTGGGTTAGATTAGGGGTATGTGGGTGGTGGGTTGTAATGTTGGGGGGGTATTGTATGTTTTTTTTTACAGGCAAAAGAGCTGAACTTCTTGGGGCATGCCCCGCAAAGGGCCCTGTTCAGGGCTGGTAAGGTAAAAGAGCTTTGAACTTTAGTAATTTAGAATAGGGTAGGGCATTTTTTTATTTTTTAGGGGCTTTGTTATTTTATTAGGGGGCTTAGAGTAGGTGTAATTAGTTTAAAGTTGTTGTAATATATTTCTATTGTTTGTAAATATTTTTTTATTTTTGTAACTTAGTTCTTTTTTATTTTTTGTACTTTAGTTAGTTTATTTAATTGTATTTATTTGTAGGAATTGTATTTAATTTATTTATTGATAGTGTAGTGTTAGGTTTAATTGTAGATAATTATAGGTATTTTATTTAATTAATTTATTGATAGTGTAGTGTTAGGTTTAATTGTAACTTAGGTTAGGATTTATTTTACAGGTAAATTTGTAATTATTTTAACTATTTTAGCTATTAAATAGTTCTTAACTATTTAATAGCTATTGTACCTGGTTAAAATAAATACAAAGTTACCTGTAAAATAAATATTAATCCTAAAATAGCTATAATATAATTATAATTTATATTGTAGCTATATTAGGATTTATTTTACAGGTAAGTATTTAGCTTTAAATAGGAATAATTTATATAATAAGAGTTATTTAATTTCGTTAGATTAAAATTATATTTAATTTAGGGGGGTGTTAGTGTTAGGATTAGACTTAGCTTTAGGGGTTAATACATTTATTAGAATAGCGGTGAGCTCCAGTCGGCAGATTAGGGGTTAATAATTGAAGTTAGGTGTCGGCGATGTTAGGGAGGGCAGATTAGGGGTTAATACTATTTATTATAGGGTTAGTGAGGCAAATTAGGGGTTAATAACTTTATTATAGTAGCGGTGCGGTCCGCTCGGCAGATTAGGGGTTAATAAGTGTAGGCAGGTGGAGGCGACGTTGAGGGGGGCAGATTAGGGGTTAATAAATATAATATAGGGGTCGGCGGTGTTAGGGGCAGCAGATTAGGGGTACATAGCTATAATGTAGGTGGCGGCTCTTTGCGGTCGGCAGATTAGGGGTTAATTATTGTAGGTAGCTGGCTGCGACGTTGTGGGGGGCAGGTTATGGGTTAATAAATATAATATAGGGGTCGGCGGTGTTAGGGGCAGCAGATTAGGGGTACATATCTATAATGTAGGTGGCGGCTCTTTGCGGTCGGCAGATTAGGGGTTAATTATTGTAGGTAGCTGGCTGCGACGTTGTGGGGGGCAGGTTAGGGGTTAATAAATATAATATAGGGGTCGGCGTTGTTAGGGGCAGCAGATTAGGGGTACATAAGTATAACGTAGGTGGCGGTCGGCAGATTAGGGGTTAAAAAAATTTAATCGAGTGTCGGCGATGTGGGGGGACCTCGGTTTAGGGGTACATAGGTAGATTATGGGTGTTAGTGTACTTTAGGGCACAGTAGTTAAGAGCTTTATGAACCGGCGTTAGCCCAGAAAGCTCTTAACTCCTGGCTTTTCTCTGCGGCTGGAGTTTTGTCGTTAGAATTCTAACGCTCACTTCAGACACGACTCTAAATACCGGAGTTAGAAAGATCCCATTGAAAAGATAGGATACGCAATTGACGTAAGGGGATCTGCGGTATGGAAAAGTCGTGGCTGAAAAGTGAGCGTTAGACCCTTTTTTGAATGACTCCAAATACCGGCGGTAGCCTAAGACCATCGTTAGGAGCCTCTAACGCTGGTTTTCACGGCTACCGCCAAACTCCAAATCTAGGCCTTAAGAAATAATGAAAATATTACCATTAAGCCTGCGGACAAGGGAGGAGCAGTGGTGATCATGAATACACAGGACTACATCACAGAGGGAAATAGACAATTATCAGATCAAACTTATTACAAAAAACTGGAAAAGGACCCCACCCAGGAATACACTTTTCAATTTAGAAAACTAATTAAAACATTCCCTAAACACATGCAACATAAAATGGACAAACTGGTGCCCTCTAACCCTAACATAGGGACATTCTACATGCTCCCAAAAATCCACAAACCAGGGAACCCAGGAAGACCAATAATAACAGGCATGGACACTCTGACTGAGCAACTATCGGGCCTAGTGGAGAATATTCTTAAGCCCTTAGTTATTAACACCACTAGCTTTATAAAAGACACCACTGATTTTCTTAACAAAATCAGCCAGATAACAGAATTGCCAGAGGATACTCTACTTGTGACAATGGATGTGGAATCCCTGTACAGCAATATTTCACATAAAGATGGTATTGATGCCTGCTTAAACTTTCTTTCCTCCAACAGCCCTAACCAGACATATAGTGCTTCTACAGTCAGTAAACTTACAGAATTTATACTTACTCACAATTATTTCATCTTCAACCACTCCATCTACTTACAAACCATGGGAACAGCCATGGGCACCAAAATGGCACCACAGTACGCAAACCTCTTCATGGCTGACTTAGAGCAGAGATTCCTAGCCACTCACCCTCACAAACCCTTCAAATACTTTCGCTACATCGATGATATTTTCATCATATGGACAGAATAAGAAAAAAACCTTGAACATTTTCATAAATCATTTAATCTATTTCATGCATCAATCAAGCTTAAAATGAACTTTTCTAGAGACTGTGTCAGCTTCCTGGATACAACAATATCCATCACAAATGGAAAACTGCACTCATCTGTATACAGGAAACCAACAGATAGATGCAGCTACCTCCACAGCTCCAGCTCCCACCCCAATCACATTAAAAAATCCATAATCTACAGTCAGGTTACAAGATACCACAGAATTTGCTTAGATACCAAGGACCGTGACAAACACCTCATCACACTGTCCCAATCATTCAGAGAAAAAGGTTACAAAACAAGGATTATAAATAAAAAAATTAACTCTGCCCTCAATACTCCACGTGAACACTTACTACAATACAGGGAGAAGAAAAACATATCACGTATCCCACTAGTAGTCAAATACAACCCTGCTGTGGAAGGGATACGAAAAATCATAAAAGACTTACAGCCATTACTCTTAGAGGATCCCACACTCAAAAAAATCTTTCCAAAACCCCCAATCCTGGCATACAGACAACCACCTAACCTAAAGCAGAAACTAGTACATAGGAAGCTACCCCTTGAGAAAAAGAACACTCAGAATGGAACCAAGTGCTGCTATAAAGCTCTCTGCAAACTGTGTCAACATGTTTGTGAAAGCAGCACAGCAAATCACAATAATAAATCTTATAACAGTAAAGGTGCATATTCATGTATATCTTCAAATGTGGTATACATGATACATTGCACTGCATGTGAAGTGGGATGCTATATTGGAGAAACAAGCCAAAAACTGCACCTTCGGATGAACTTACAGAGACACTCAATCAAAAACCACTGTGAAACAAAATACTGCACCCCTGTTGGTCACCATTTCACCCAACCTGACCACTCCATCCAAAACCTCAAAATCAAAATTCTCAGAGGCAACTTCAAAAACACCATGGAAAGAAAAACCTTTGAAATGAAAATGATAATGCACTTCAACCTGTTTAATTCTGGACTAAATGTGGACTCTGGATTCTTAACACATTATCAAAATTTTTTGTAATGTACTTTCATTTAGTCAATTACATTGTATATTCCACATTCTTTATACATAGGTACACAGGTAAGCCTATGTCCACACTTTTGTCTTTTTTTAACTTTTGTATTCCCCCTGTATATACAATTTCACATCTTTATAGATATTGATGCAATGTTGATATATAACTTTATGTCAGTATATGCTCCATGTAAAGCTATATATTTCCCTGTCTGTTCTCCTACACTGGACACTGTCTGCCTGTTACCTAAGCCCCCCTCATGATTTTTACGACACCTCCTCCTCTCCCTGCACTTTCTGTCTTCTTAGCTATACTGTATTTTAAGATACAATCTGTAAATTCCATTGAATTGGTCAGTATTGCTTCAGACTTGATAAAGGAAGGAACTCTTCCGAAAGCTTGTCAACTTATAAATGTATAGTTAGTCCAATAAAAAAAAGTATCATTGCTCAATGCAATACTCTTGTTATTTTGATATCTAAATCTCTGGACTAACACGACTACTCCAATCAACGTATATATATATATAGAAATACATACATATATCTCATTGCAATCCTGCACTTGTGTTTGTGCGAGCTGGTGGCTGTTAGTTTGCTTTTTTCAAAATGAGGCTCCATTAAAGTCTATGGGGGAATACGATGCTGCGTTCGCAACTTTGCAAAGTCTTTTTTGCTGAATGAGGATGCAACTGCAAGAGCACAACATTTTTACTTGGGACCTGTAATATGTGCGCAACTGGGTGCACAATGGTAAAAAAAGTTGAGCGCAGATAAAGCACTTGCGAGAGTGCAAAATGGTGCTCCACTTGTAATCTTCCGCTATGTGTTTAAACTCTCAAAGGGGTTGAACACAAACTTTAAAATCCCTCTTGGCAACTGCAGAGAACTGATGTTCCAGAGCGGAAACAACTACTACTGCTGCTGATTGGCTCATCGTGAGTTACCACTCAGGACCATTATTTCTCTGCAGCTCCCAAATTAGAGCATTTGATTTTTTCACTGTAATGCCCCTTTAAGTGATCTTTAGAGTTTTTAATGTAACAGACACCTTTCCTAACAATATATATATCTATCTCTATTTTTTTCATATACAGTTTCATTCTTAGGCTTACAAATCTAAAAAATATATTTTTTATTTATATTACCTATAATACACTGTAAGCAAGATTACAAGTGGAGCACTGATTTATTGCGCGTCCATAGAGGCACGCGATAAATAACCAGCCATTATCAGTCAGACCTCTGTTTAATTTTTTTGTAATGTGCCCCAATTGCCATCCCCCCAAAACAAGTGTGTAGTGTCTTTTGAAAAATAAAAAAAAATCTTTTTTTTTTTTTTAATAAATGCACTATGCAGTTTTTGGGGGCTAAAGTTTGCCGCTGTGGGGTGTTTAAAAAAAAAGGCACTGAAAAGTGCTTTTACATTGCGGTCTATGGGAACATTGTGTTCCCTTTAAATACATGATATGTATATGCTTATACATATATATTTATGTGTTACTATGTGTATATATATTTGGTATATGTATATAATAATATACAAATATATTTATATTTGCTGCTCATTGCTACACGACTTACCAGTGCACTGGTATTACTAAGTTAAGCGCAAAGATCGTTTTTGCAAAAGCGATATTTTGCGCTCAACTTGTAATCTTTCCCTGTTTTTGTAAATGTTATGTATATGCACACATTTCTCAATACAATTCTATTCCTTCCTGTGTTTAAAAATCAAAACCAAAATGTTGGTACAAAGTTTCTTGGTTTCTGTCTGAGATCTTTATGTTTGTATTATATGGCCGTCATATCATAGAAAATAATGGGAATACAACCCTGTAACAGGTAACATAAAACACTGATGAATCGATCCCTCTTTTTGCTTTTTATGCACATTTTTCCTTTGTAAATTTTTATGAACAAAGAAAATAGCAGATATATTTGGTGCTATAATTTTCCTGCCATTGAGAATCTAGCAGCCGTAAGCTGCAGCAGAAAGGCTTTTAAATCAGGTCTATGAAAAGAAGCAATACGCGTGTCACTTCTGCATTACTGATTGCAGTTGATGTCATTTTCACAAAACAAAATTATAACCAAAATGGATATTCTAGGTCAGAGAGCTTGAGAGAGTATATAGATACATTTCCATCAATAAATCTGCCCTTTTCATGCCCTGATGCAAGCATCAACCCAAGGAGATTGACATTTTAACCACTAAATTATACTATGTCTGCCTCGAAAAGAAATGTCTCCATTCCAAAATTAGCTAAGCATCATCATATCATAAAATAACTTTGTACATGGTGTCATTTCACAAGGATATTGATTCTTGTAGACTTACTGGATTATATCCTGGTTTCCCATAAAAGGAGCAGCCACTATGTCTTCTGCAGACAGAAAATATATGTATATTCAACTTATACATTGTAACTTTAAAGCCTGTTGCACAGTTATGAGCCAATTTCTTTCACCTCTTGCTGGAAGGTTTATTATTATTAAATGGACAGCAAATATAAAATAAGTTGTTCACAGCATTCCAGCAGCTATCAAGAGTGTTATTCTCTAACCAAGACACACAGTCAACTCAAAACATTTTTATTTTTTTTCAAACCAGCTATAAATTGTACTAACCGTATATATATATACTACTTTCTTATTATTTTTATTTGTAAAACACCATAATAATATGCACTACTGGAAATAAAAGCATGTTAAATTATGTTACTATACTACATCAATTTCAAGTATGTGTAGTAGTTGAGTATGTGTGTAATAACAGTACTGTTCAGTACAACAATGGAGAGTTTATGATCTACTCTGGGTATGATATGTCAGATCCCTTAACTGTGTAATGATTTTGTCACTACAAATGCAAGCAGCAGTTGGACAGAAGTAGTGGCAGGTAGCAGCAGCCTATACTTTCTATGGGAGCTGTGAAAGCAATGTAATGAAAGTATACTTTTTCCACAGTGCTGCAGCTCCCAGGCAACTGTCCGTATAATAGTATTTTGAGGTGTTGTACTACATAAAGGGTTGTGCAACGACTACGTTACCTACATTTGTATTTATATATATATATATATAATATTTAACCTCTAAATGACCAGCGACATGCAGCGTCTTTCTATGGCGCTGCCATTTTCAATAGCATGGTATTTTAGCAAGCCCTCCAGATGGAGGAACAAATAGCGGTCTTGCTATTATAGCCACACAATCCCTTAATTACCAGTGACGTACAGGGTATGTCGCAGTCATTAAGGGGTTCATAAAGATAATAACATCTCAAATTCATCATACATATTACTTATTTAAGGGGCATGAAAGTAAAAAAAAAATCTTTTATGATTCAGACAGAGCATACAATATTAAACAATTTTCCAATTGACTTCTATTATCACTTTTGCTTCATTTTTTTATATCCTTTGTTGAAGGAGCAGCAATACACCACAAAGAACTAGCAGAACAAATCTGGTGAACCAGTGACAAGAGGCATATATGTGCAGCTACCAATCAGCAGCTAGCTTACAGTTGTGCATTCCTGCTCCCGAGCCTACTTAAAGGGACACTGAACCCAAATTTTTTATTTTGTGATTCAGATAGAGCATGCAATTTTAAGCAACTTTCTAATTTACTCCTATAATCAATTGTTTTTCATTCTCTTGGTATTTTTATTTGAAAAGCAAGAATGTAAGTTTATATGCCGGCCCATTTTTGGTGAACAGCCTGGGTTGTCCTGCTGATTGGACAGCACTAATAAACAAGTGCTGTCCATGGCGCTGAACCATACATTGGCTGGCTCCTTAGTATAGATGCCTTCTTTTTCAAATAAAGATAGCAAGAGAACAAAGAAAAATTGATAATAGGAGTAAATTAGAAAGTTGCTTAAAATTGCATGCTCTATACAAAAGAAAAAAAATTGGGTTCAGTGTTCCTTTAAGTATGCTTTTTAATAAAGTATACCAAGAGAACAAAGCAAATTAGATAATAGCATGGCAAAGTTGCTTAAATTGCATGCTCTATCTGAATAATGAATGCTTAATTTTGACTTTGCTGTCCTTTTAATAGTAAATATCTGTTTAATTAAAACTCTAATAAGCATACTACTTATATATGGACATGATTGTGTCTTTTAAAACATATTTTTGAACAAAACTACAACCATCACATTTTTCATATATCTTGAATAAAATACATTAATTAGCTTTATATTGTTTAAAAAAATACATAAAAATTGGGTTATTATCAGCAGGAATTTTAATTTGTATGTTTAGATATTCATTACTTATTAAAGGGACATATTACGCAAACATTTAAAAAAATGCACTTGATATAAATTATTTGTGTGCATTTACTTAACATTATGGCCAACAATAAGGCCTTGTGGGCTAAAACGTTAATTGTTAATTAAATACACCCAAAATGATTCCCTAAGTGCAGATGATTAAGGGATTTCACTTGTTAAGGTCAGACATATGAGCCTTGATTAGGGGTCTTCCTCTTATGTATATTTGCTTACCTAATTGTCTTGGATGATGTAAATATATATTATATATATTGTAACAAATTATTTTTGTCTGAAGAAACTACCAAAGATTTGCTCAGAATGGTCTAGATTACGAGTAGAGCAGTAGTTTGTATTCACAATTGAGAGTAAAAACCGCTAGAAGTAATTTTTCACACTCGTATTAAGAGTTGAAAGTAAAATGTTTGCGTTCTCGCATTCGCAAAGTCACTGTAACAAATAGAATTTGAGAAGTCGTCATCGCAAAATCACATTCCCCCATAGACTTCAAGGGAGACGAAAACGTTGAAAAAAACGAACATCTACATGTCACATAAACACGGTTATTTAAAAGCGCAACATAGATAATATTGCATATTTCATAATCCATTGTTCTGCACATATCAGAATATGTTCTATTTATAAACAAAGATAATAGATAAACAAAGGAATGCTTGTGAAAAAATGGAATCCTTATCCTTATTACCCAGAGCACACAATGTAAAGGGTACCTGCACTTTTACTCTTCAAGACTGTCAACATTGCCCAATTATATTCATCCACAAAAGAAAGAGTAATGCAGATACCGTGAATAAAGTCCAGAGTTTTAATATAAATTCAGTACAATGTTTCTTGCACCCTTGTTGAAAATCAGGAAGAATAAGAGAATATGAAACACAATTTTTTTCTTTCATGATTTAGAAAGAGCAAATTTTAAAGGGACAGTATACATCAATTTTAATTTAACTGCTTGTGCATGATTTCCCCATAGACATCAATGTGGAGAGCCGGCAAAAAAAAAGCCTAACACCTGCGATCGCGGAAGGAAATGATCCGTAACCCAGTCCCATTGATGTCTATAGGGAAATTAAAAGTTACGTTTAAACCTAACACCCTAACATAAACCCTGAGTCTAAACACCCCTATCCTGCCACCCCCGATATCGCCGCCACCTACATACAGTTATTAACCCCAAATCTGCCGCTCCCAACATCGCCGCCACCTACATAAAACTATTAACCCCTAATCTGCCGCTCCCGATGTTATTAACCTCTAAACCTCTGGCCTCCCACATCACTACCACTGAATTAATCCATTAACGCCTAAACCTAACCCTAACCCTAACGTAACCCTAACGTAACCCTAAGCCTAACACCCCTTAACTTTAACATAATTAAAATACAGCTAAACTAAAGTTATAATTATTAAAGGAACAGTCAACACAGTAGATTTGCATAATCAACAAATGCAAGATAACAAGACAACACAATAGCATTTACTCTGAATTTCAAATAAGTAGTAGATTTTTTCTAACAAATTTCAGTTATGTATATTTCCACTCCCCCTGTACCATGTAATAGCAATCAGCCAATCACAAATCCATATATGTATAGTCAGTGAATTCTTGCACATGCTCAGTAGGAGCTGGTGACTCAAAAAGTGTAAATATAAAGGAATGTGCACATTTTTGTTAATGGAAGTAAATTGGAAAGTTGTTTAAAATTACATAGTGTATCTGAATCATGAAAATGTAATTTGACCTGAGTGTCCCTTTAACTAAATAATAACTATTTTCAACTAAATACAAACTTACCTGTAAAAAAAAAACCTAAGCTAGCTACGATATAACTAATAGTTATATTGTAGATAGCTTAGGTTTTTTTTTTTTACAGGTAAATTTGTATTTATTTTAACTAGGTAGACTAGTTAGTAAATAGTTATTAACTATTTACTAACTACCTAGTTAAAATAAATACAAACTTACCTGTGAAATAAAACCTAACCTGCCTTACACTAAAACCTAACATTACAATAAAAAATAAACACTAAAAATAAAAGTAACTAAATTACATAAAAAAACAAACACTAAATTACAAAAAATAAGAAACAAATGATCAAAAATAAAAAAGAATTACACCTAATCTAATAGCCAAAAATAAAAAAGCCCCCCCAAAATAAAAAAAACCCTTAGCCTACAATAAACTACCAATGGCACTTAAAAGGGCCTTTTGTGGGGCATTGCCCCAAAGATAACAGCTCTTTTACCTGTAAAAAAAAAATACAAACACCCCCCAACAGTAAAACCCACCACCCCCACAACCAACCCCCCAAATAAAATAACTATGTAAAAATACCTAAGCTCCCCAATGCCCTGAAAATGGCATTTGTATGGGCATTGTCCTTTTTTTAGAGCTGCTAAAATCCTATTGGCTGTTCCAATCAACCAAAAGGATGAGAGCTCAATCCTATTGGCTGATTAGAACAGATTAGATTTTAGGAATGCAAGGGATGCCATCTTGGATGACGTCACTTGCATTGAAATTCCAGTGTATGGCGCAGACCGTATGAAGAGGATGCTCCACGCCGGATGTTTTCAGGATAGACCCGCTCCACGCTGGATGGATGAAGATAGAAGTTGCCATCTGGATAAAGACTTCTTGCCGCCAGGATGAGGACTTCACCGGCTGGATGAAGATGGAAGAGGCCACCTGGATGAAGACTTCTTGCCGCATGGATGATGACTTCGCCAGCTGGATGGATCCTTCAAGCGGGACTTCAAGAACTGTAAGTGGATCGTCTGGGATTAGTGTTATTTTTTTTTAAGGGTTTTTTGGGTGGGTTTTATTTTTAATTTAGGGTCCTTTTAAGGGCAATGCCCATACAAATGCCCTTTGCAGCTTTTTTTTTTTTTTTAAGTTATTTTATTTGGGGGGGTAGGTTGTGGGGGTGGTGGGTTTTACTGTTGGGGGGTGTTTGTATTTTTTTTTACAGATAAAAGAGCTGTTATCTTTGGGGCAATGCCCCACAAAAGGCCCTTTTAAGGGCCATTGGTAGTTTATTGTAGGCTAGGGTATTTTTTTTATTTTGGGGGGCTTTTTTTATTTTGATAGGGCTATTAGATTAGTTGTAATAATTTTTATATTTTTGATAATTTGTTTCTTATTTTTTGTAATTTAGTGGGGGTTATTTGCAATTTAGTTTTTTTTTTGTAATAGATACTTTTTGTAATTTTTACAGTAGTGTTAGGATTTTTTTTAATGTGTAGTTTAGTTTAACTGTATGTTAGTTTAATTGTAGTTTAATAATTATCTTAGTTTAGTTGTTAGTTTAAAATTTATTTATTTAATTTGACAGGTAAATTTCATTTAATTTAAGAAAGGGAAATTGTAATTTTAATATAAAGTTAGGGGGCGTTAGGTTTAGGGGTTAATAGTTTATTTTAGTATATTTCATTGTGGGGGGCTTTCGGTTTAGGGGTTAATAGTTTATTTAAGTATATTTAGTTGTGGGGGGCTTGCGGTTTAGGGGTTAATAGGTTTATTATAGCGGTGGTGTGGGCAGACAGCAGATTAGGGTTTAATTATATTTAAATACTGTTTGTGATGCTGGAGGGCTGCGGTTTAGGGGTTAATAGGTTTATTATAGTGGTGACGATGTTGGGGAGCGGCCGAATAGGGGTTAATACATTTTAATAGTGGCAGCGATGTCTGGAGCGGCAGAATAGGGTTTAATAAATTTATTATAGTGTTTGCGATGCAGGAGGGCCTCGGTTTAGGGGTTAATAGGTAGTTTATGGGTGTAAGTGTACTTTTTAACACTTTAGTTATGAGTTTTATGTTACAGCTTTGTAGCTGCTGACTTTATTTGGCGTTACGGATCTTGTGGTTATACTGCTCACTTTTTGGCCTCCCAGGCAAACTTGTAATACCGGTGCTATGGGAGTCCCATTGAAAAAGGACTTTTTTAAAAGTGCAGTACTGACATTGCGTGACTGGCTAAAAGGTGTGCAGTACACCTATACCGACAAGACTTGTAATAGCAGCTTTTTCACTCATAACTCCAAACTCATTATCCAGCTGTATGTTATTTAAAAATAAGCAAAATTATACATGTTTACAAAGACACCACTGATGGGCTGTATAAAAGCATCATCTATAAAACATTTATACAAAGAAAAGTCTAGTGTACAATGTCCCTTTAAACAACTTTCAAATTTACTTCTATCATCTAATTTGCTTAATTCTCTTGATGCAATTTGTTGAAAAGCATATCTAACTAGGTTCAGTAGCTGCTGATTGGTGGCTGCATATAGGTTCACCCACGTGCATTGCTATTTCTTTAACAAAGGATATCTAAAGAATTATGCAAATTAGATAATAGAAGTAAATTGGAATGTTGTTTATAATTGTATTGTCTATCTGAATTATGAAAGAAACAAATGTGGGTTTCATGTCCTTTTAATAATGCATAACTTTAAAAACTTTAATAAAATGTATTGTGTTTTATAAAGAACCCTTTTCACAAAGCAAACCGCATGCCAAAAATATTTATTAAATGTTTGAATACAGAAGTATCTTTGTTGACGACAACACATTGATTCATTTTCAGCGATAAACTAATAACGTTGTCAAGCTAGAGCTAACAGATTAGATCCCAGCATTACACATCTAGTAGCTCTTTATTAATTAGTAAGTACTTTATATTCCAAAAGTGAGTTTGTTTTAGACTGATGATATACTATCAATGCTCGTTAAAACAGTGACTGTCCACCAATATTTGTGAAGGGCCATATAAAGATATATTTTCTGAACATTGTAAAGCATAATCTTCTTTATACCAAATTGTTCTTAAAGGGACAGTCTACACCAGAATTTTTAATGTTTAAAAAGATAGATCATTCCTTTATTACCCATTGCCTAGTTTTGCACAACCAACACTGTTATATAAATACCCTTCTTACCTCTGTGATTACCTTGTATCTAAGCCTCTGAAAACTGCCCCCTTTTGACAGACATCCATTTTAGCGAATCAAAGCTGGCTCACCTGAACTCCACGTGCGTGAGCACAGTGTTATCTATATGACACACATGAACTAACACCCTCTAGTGGTGAAAAACTGTCAAAATGCCCTGAGAGAAGAGGCAGCCTTCAAGGGCTTGGAACTTAGCATATGAACCTCATAGGTTTAGCTTTCAACTAAGAATACCAAGAGAAGGAAGCAAAATTGGTGATAAAAGTAAATTGGAAAATTGTTTAAAATGACATTCTCTATCTGAATCATGAAAGTTTATTTTGGACTAGACTGTCCCTTTAAATCCTTCTGCATATTATGGAGGACACACCATAAAAAAACATACACAATAAACTATATTTTCTTTAGAAAATATAATTATACATTAATGTGAATAAACCAGTTTTATGATAAATAGAAATGATCTTACAACACAATTTAGCAACTTTGTTGAGTTAATGTGCACAAGCTTTTTTAAAATACTTTATAACTGTGCAAATTTTATGGATATTTTAAGCTTCCAGGGCAACAGAAACAAATATCATTTCAATGATATTCAGTAATAGCCTTAAATCAGCCTGTGTGCTGTGTGAAATTTCCATATATCACGTAAATAACATTTGCATAAATTCTTCATTACAGCAGTTTAATCTCATTATTATAGGTAATCAGATTCCAGACTTTCATTTTATTCTGATTAAGTACAGAATATACATCTACATTTTTACAAATAAACACCCCATTCCAAAATATGTCTGAATACTGCAAAGAAAGAAAAATGGAGATTTGATGCCAGTATTTGTATTACAGTTTCATTTCTTGGTTGAAATCTTCTTAACCCAGGAGCCTCTTTGTTCTTGTCATTAGTCTATTTTCATTACTACTTTATTCTATAAGCTGTTTAAATGAATGGTAAAATAAGTTACATCTTGTTTTATTCCAACATCATAATGCGTATTACTATTGTACAAATCACCATAGACCATAGAAATAGTAGGAATAGTTGCTATTACTAACAGTAGAGTCAGGACGACTAACCTGGCCAATATATCCTTCAAATCTCCTACTATGCTGGGGTACTACAAAAAACATTAACTTACAGGGGTCTCAGCTCAGAGGTCTCAACTGAGACCAGCCCACATCTCTAGAGTGCCCATCTGGGTCCTGCAATCAGTAGTGGCATCACTCCACCTGCATCATGTCTGGTCGCTTTTTGTGCCCCCTGCAAACTATGCTCAGAGGTTAAGGAAATTGTACGAATTTGCCTTTATGATATGGTGTCAGGGTCTCTAAGATGGCTGTCAAAGTGTTACTATACAGAAAAAACATCCACCATATTTGTACAGGAACAGACTTTGGGCGTATCATGTCCTCCAGACATCGCTGAATGCCGACAGCATACGATGTCAGCATTTAACATTGCGCAAGCAATTCTAGTGAACTTCTTGTGCAATGCCACCCCCCACAGATTTTCGGCCAATCGACCGCTAGCAGGGGGTTTCATATAGGATCGGGCGGATGGATGTCCGCAGCCTCCAGTTAAGGAGCAGTGGTCTTAAGACTGCAGCTTCATAACGGCTGTTTCTGGTGAGCCTCAAGGCTCACACAGAAACAGGGGCATCAGGGGCCATACGGCTCTAGATAAATCGGACCCTAAAAGTGTTGCTATACAGAAAAAACATCCAGCATATTTCTACAGGAACAGACTAACCAAGGGGAAAGGGTAACTCATATTTATAGAGAAACAGCTATTCTTTCAGCTTCTTCTAATTACAAACAGCCATAAAGGGCTCTGTTGAAATGGAAAATCCTGTGACAGTTTCTGTCCTGGGGCCAGAGAGGTCTAGTTATGCCCCTGCTTTCAGCTAAATATTTGTGTGCAGTCAATGAATATGGAGCTTATTTCAAGGTCAAATACAGGTTACGGGTCAGTATAGGTGGCACAGATATACAATCAGGCCACACAAAAAACATCAGAGCAGGTGGCACAGGGTCACAGTCACGTCATTTGTCACAAATCAAGGCAGGCTGCTCATGTTCTAAGTCCCAGCTAGCAATGAGCGACAAGAGAAAACTACAGAAAAGCTAAATAGCAAACTAGCTAACAACAGAAAATCTCAGTGAGATTTATACGCAAGAGCCTGAATTTATGAGGTCAAACACCTAAATCTCGGTTCCCTTAAGCCCTAGAAACCCCTAAGAGCAACGATTTGAAAGGTAATCACCTGTTCTTTGTATGTACTGGCAGTGAATGTAAAAACATGTTTTAAAAAAAGTAAAAATAAAAATGAAAATAAACAGTTTAAAACACACTTTACACATATATTTACTTTTAATAGAAACCTAAATGGCCCCTTTTTTAAACCCCATAAGCCCCTTTTTTTTTTTAAATAAAGCCCCTGTATAGAAGGGTTATATGGAACATAAAAGTGGCTTTATTTATACTAGAAATATAATCTATAGCAAAACTAATTTTTGTGGATTGTTTAAGGACAAATTATTATGAAATATAGAATAATGAAACAACATATCAAGACTTATGATAGTTCTAAGCAAAAGTAACTCAATGCTTTGTTGAAGTATCAAACTTCATATTTGAAAAGCTCACGTATTACCAAAACGTACAAAGACACCCGCAGCTCATACAGTGTGCTAGTTTATGGGGTAGACAATGACATATAGAAAATGAATGTGTCATCTTATCCACATATCTTGCTGGGAACATTGTTGCCATAAAGTAAGGTCATTGGGTTTAGGGTTGGGGTTAGGAATACAAAATAATGTTAGGATTGGGGCTAGGGTATGAGATTGGGATTAGGTTTAAGTATAGGGGTTATGAACTAGGTTAGGGTGAATCATATCTGGTATCCAAATGGTTAACAGGAGTTTGCCTTGGGAGAAATGGCTAGGGAAACAGGGCAGTTTATTTATTTATTTATTTATTATTTATTAGTCTTTAATAAATGTTAAATTCAAAGATCCTACAGATTTTCCTCAACAAGTACAAAATTCAAAATTTTAGGCTAATTAAATGATTGATCAATTGGTTAGAAAACCTACATCAGAATGACCAATCAAAATTAGACTTATAGCCGGCATTCACTGAGAATCAATAGGACTTTTATAGCATACAAATCTCTAAAATCACTATGATATCCTAGAAAGGATAGTTTCATATTCATGGATTGTTATAGGTTATATATTCTATACTATCAGCCAGATAAAATATTAAAAGACATCAAGGTAATTTAAGTCTCTCTGCAAAACATTGCTCTGCATCTTTTACAGCACCTTCCGGCACTAAATGAATTAGAACTAATGACTTCTAAACTGTTCTTTCTTTTTTTTTAAAAAAAAAGAAAGAGGGAGAGAGGAAGTAAGAAAATCAGTTATATCAAGTGCTCTTAGAAAATTGTATGTCTGTACGAAAATTACTTACTTATTGTAAAGGTTTAGTTTCAAGAAACAAATGAATAAAACTGAATTGATGTCAACGCTGAAGTAGCTTAAACCAATACTGTAAAAAAAGTCTACAACACAAAATATGAGATAATTATATGTAAGAAAGTCTAAATAATGAGATGTTAATATTCTTTCGAACCTAGAAACTATTCTATTCATTTTGTTCTTTTTTGCTTTCAAGCTCTCCGTGGGAGATTTCTTTTTTTTGACATCTTTATATATGATGCTCTCATTTCAGAATTCAAGTGAACCTTCAAATGACTGTATGTCTGATCGCTGAATGCAAAATACTTAAGGCAGTATACTCTTTTTTTATGATTAACTATAATATACAAGTCGAGGCGTTTAGGCCCTTGTTAACTAAGTATTTTTAGCCCCTTTAATATGATTTAAAACTAGATAAATAAATAATGTATTGAAGGATTTAACACCCTGATTTAAAGGAACATAAAACAAGTTGGACTAGAGACAGCCTATTATAATATGTACTTTAATTACTTTACCTGCGCATTTATACTGCAGTACCTAGCCATTAACCCTTTCTTTTTAGTTTCTGAATTGTAAAGCTCTAACTCCGCACACACATTTCCTTCTATGGCTGTATCTATATCTATTGTTGTTTTGGTAGAATGCAAAAATGCATAGGGATTATCTGCTGGAGCATGCCTAGAAGCTGTGAACTCAGTTGAAATATAATGCCTGTGTCTAAACAATTTTGAAACAATTTTTTTATGCAAACTATTTTTAATTAATTAGCCCTTATAGGATATGCACAGATCTCAACCTGTTTTATGTCCCTTTAACTTGTGTGTTGCATTTCATGTTTCTTTACAGCTCAGACACAGAACAAGGGAGCAAACTAAATTACAGCTTGAGTACTGCCATGACGATAATTACTTAAGTGAACTTAGATGACAGTTATATTATATAAGCTTTTTAGAGTTCCTCGTATTGTGCCATTATTATTGTTGTTATTGTTGAAATGTTGAAATTGTATAGTCTTCCCTGTGGCTCATGCAATTCCCAACACCCAGATTCCTCAATGACAATCTTATTACAATTGAGTTCAGGCAACAGGGGCTTAAAATGCATTGTCTTAGTAAGGCTACATTTAGAACAGTTCATACAAAATAACTGCAATGGCATGTTTGTAAGCATTGCTAAAAATGGACATTAACTAAAGTTAAATTCAATTTTACATCAAACAAAACTTTCTTCATTTTAAAGTGTAATATGTATGTGATATGTATTCCAGAAAGGTACTGTGTCAATCCATATAAACGTAATGAGAAATTGTAATGCATCAGTTGCATGCTCTAATTCATTAGGATATGGACTTTTTGTATCACTTACTTGATCTTACCTTAAAAGGGTTAAACACATAGGTAAAGCCTTATTCAGGCTCTGCAAATACCTAGAGGGACATCAGCCAATCCCTAGCAGTGGTAGTACATAGCTGGCAATCTGCTGTTATGAGCTGCAAGGCTCTTGAGTGAAACTTTAATTATGTGCTTAACTTCTATGTAGGGGCTAAGTAGATAACAATTTTTAGCTAGTAATGCTAAATTATAGATGCACTAATAAATTAAAGCATGTCATTTGTATATTAAAATGCACCTTTAATGTGTGTAAACATTTGGATTATTTCCTTAATGCATAGACGAAAATGCTTTTTTATAGAGAAAATTAAAAATATTTTGGGAGAGATTTAAATGACCTACATACCTCCTTATTGATTGTATTTAAGGATAACATATACTCATTTCACCTTGTAGCCCACTCTGTGCCACACTTTTCTGGCAGAGAAAAGGTTAATGCCATCATCTCTTTTTATGTAGATGTATGAACTGCTTTCAAGCTCTGCAAATCAATAAATCTTGTGTTTCTATTGCTCATGCTACATAAAGTTGAAGTCAGGCGTCCCTTTCCAATATGACATTAAGGTACCTCTCTCTGGGGCATTCATGAATAAACAGCTTCACTTTGACTAACTGTATGAGTGTATGTAGCTTAACGGACGCACACGAAGTTCATATAAATAATTCACATCACTCAAGAGGTGGTGAGCTGAACAAGTCCCTTCTGGTTAACATTACTTAAAGATAAGGTGAAGTTAAGTAAGCGATGGAGCAGATGCAGTGGTCACATTCCAAGGGGAATTCGGACAGTCTTAGTTACACTCACAGAGTGATTTGTACAGAATTATGTCACCTTGCAGATTTCTGGACCTTAGGGGGAAATGAAATGTCTGGTCTGCTAAAGAAGTGATACAGGATGAGTATTTTGCAAAGTACGGCAAAGCTTTTAGTCCAATAAACTGCATCCATAATGGATAGATCAAAGATTGAAAGAGTCTTACACTTCGGCATTTATGGTGATTACGTTTTCTTCCCAATAACTAATGCAGCACTGTAATTTGCTTACTGAATCATTGGTGGTTGGTTATAATTAGAAATGTTGGTCCTTAAAGATTCTTTGCCAAAATAGCAATACTACTAATTTTCATTATTTTGGTTTAACAATATCCATAGGTACAACAAGACACTAGATAGGTCTCGTTTACATTATAGGTCAACAGTAGTAAATTATATTCTGTGTTAAAATGTTTTAATTGGAAAGTTTAAAGACTTTTTAAAGACTTATTTTAGGGTATTTATGCATACAATAATTCCAGTTGAAAGCTTTATATTCATAACAATAGGGAAACACTTTCCTTATCTGAACAACATAAATAGCTTATGATTTGTTTACAAACAGTATCTTAATGACCTTAAAGATTGCATTTGGTCCCTCAGGAAAGACAACGTTAAAGAACAATATAGCTTATTTCTGACAATGTCCTAAAATATTATCAAATGGCTTGCTGGTCTGAGATAACTCAGTAGGTTTCAGTTGTTTATAGAAATATTTTATATCGTGCACAATAAAATACATTATCACAGGGAGTAAGTAAACTCTGCATAGATGTAATCTGTGTATTCACAGGATTACACTGGGATTGGCTGAAAAGGGGAAGGTAGATGAGTGTGGATATTAGAAGGGGCTGAGTGGTTAGGCTAGATTTATTAATGCTCCTGAGCCCCCATGTATCAAAAGGCGTGTGGACAGCTTCTAAACTTGAGAAGCTGTGCGTACGCCTTCGCCACATACGGGCAGTGAATCTGTTTGTTCACTGGCTCCTATGCAGCATTACACACTCCATGCAAGAGAAAGGACTGTCAATCACAAGAGCGAGCAAGCTCTCTGTGATTTATCTTCTGTACCTGTTTTAGACATGTACCAGAATCATCTGTCTCAAGCATGTATTTGAAGCACCTGTCCTGGCTGTGTACAAGAAGCACCTACTCTCCTAGTCTTGTACCATAATCACCTGTCTCTGGCATGTACCAGAAGCACCTGTCTAGGCTGTGTACCAGAAGCACCTTCTCTTGGGCCGTGTACCAGAATCATCTGTCTCGGGCATGTACCAGAAGCACCTGTCTTCGCTGTGTACAAGACACACCTGTTTTGGCTGTATACCAGAAGCAACTGTCTCGGCATGTTGCAGAAGCACCTGTGTTGGGCGTGTACCAGAAGCCACTTTCTCAGGTGTGTTCCAGAAGCACCTGCCTCAGGCTTGTACTAGAAGCATGTCTTAGCTGTGTAAAGAAGCACCTGTCTTGGTTGTGTAAAGAAGCACCTGTCTCAGTTGTGTACCAGAAGCACTCATCTTGGCTGTATACCAGAAGCACCACCTCTCGAACCGTGTATCAGATTCAACTATCTCTGGCATGTACAGGAACCTCAGGTGTACTAGAATCACCTATCTTTGCTTGGTACCAGAAGCACCTGTCTTAGGCATTTTCCGGAAGAACCTGTCTCTGGTGTGTACCAGAAGCACCTTTCTCAGTGGTGTTCAAGAAGAAACTGTCTCAGGCGTGTTCTAGAAGCAACCTGTCTCAGGCGTGTACCAGAAGCACGTTTCTCAGGCGTGTTCCAGAAGTAACCTGTCTCTGGCATGCGCTAGAAGCACCTGTGTTGGCTGTGTAACATAAGTGTCTGTCTAGGATATTACCATAATCACCTGTCTTGACTGTGTACCAGAAGCACCTGTCTTGGCTGTGTACCAGACGCACCTGTCATGGGCATGATCCAGAAGCATCTGTCTCTGGCTTGTATGAGAAGCACCTGTCTTGGTTGTGTACCTGAAGCACCTGTCTCAGTTTTTTACCAGAAACACCTGTTTCAGTTGTGTACTAGAAGCACCTGTCTTGTCTGTTTACCAGAAGCACCTGCCTTGACTGTGTGCCAGAAGCACCTGTCTCAGTTGTGTACCAGAAGCGCCTGTCTCAGTTGTGTACCAGAAGCACCTGTCTTAGTTGTATACCAAAATCACCTGTCTCCGCATGTACCAGAAACATTTGTCTCTGTTGTGTATTAGAAACACCTGTCTCAGTTGTGTACCAGAAGCACTTGTCTCAAACATGTACCAGAAGCACCTGTCTCTGGCATGCACCAGAAGCACCTGTCTTGATTGTGTACCAGAAGCACCTGTCTCTAGCATGTACCAGAAGCACCTGTCTTGGGCATGTTCCAGAAGAACCTGTCTATGGCATATACAAGAAGCATCTGTCTTGGGCATGTGCCAGAAAAACCTGTCTCTGGCATGTATCAGAAGCAACTGTCTCAGTTGTGTTCCAGAACATCTGCATCTGTCTTAGTTATGTGCCAGAAGTACCTGTCTCGAGCATGTACCAGAAGCACCTGTCTCTGGCATGTACCAGAAGCTCTTGTCTCAGTTGTCATCTAGAAGCATATGTCTCAGTAGTGTAGCAGTAGCACCTGTCTCTGTTGTGTACCAGAAGCACCTGTCTCGGGCGTGTTCTAGAAGCACCTTTCTTGGCTGTGCACCAGGAGCATCTGTCCTACTATAGAGGTGCCTGTCTCAGGCAGTTCCTGTGACAGCTGTCTTAGCCTTATTATTATTATTATCGGTTATTTGTAGAGCGCCAACAGATTCTGCAGCACTATAAACAAATGCAGAGTACAACAAAACAATTATAGGGATTAAATGGGTAGAGGGCCCTGCCAAGAGTCGTACTGTTGTAGTCAGCTCTTAAGAAGGTGATCTACAAATAGCTGGACATTTAGGCTTACATGCTAAGGGGGTTCAGGGGATAGCAATGGAGGAGAGGAACTGGTATAAAGAAAGGTTAGCATAGGTTGTATGCCTCCCTGAACAGTAGAGTCTTTAGGGAGCGCTTGAAGCTTTCAAAACTAAGGGAGAGTCTTGTGGAGCGAGGCAGAGAGTTCCACAAGATGGGAGCCAGTCTGGAGAAGTCCTGTAAATGGGAATGTGATGAGGTAACAAGAGAAGAGGAGAGTAGGAGGTCATGAGCAGAGCGAAGGGGACGGGAGGGAGAGTATCTGGAGACAAGGTCTGAGATATAGGGGGGAGCAGTGCAGTTGAGGGATTTCTATGTCAGAGTGAGAATTTTGTGTTTGATCCTAGAGGCAAGAGGGAGCCAGTGAAGGGATTGGCAGAGAGGTGCAGCAGATGAAGAGCGACTTGTAAGGAAGATGAACCTTGCTGTACTCCAACAGAGAGGCCCCAGAGAAGGCTACACTAAAGGTACTGGTTGACAGGTAGGAAGAGAGCCATGAGAGGGCTGTGTACAGCCTTTTGATTTTGCTGTAAGTAGGTCGTTGGTAACCTTAACAATTGCTGTCTCTGTGGAGTGATGGATACAAAATCTAGATTGCAGCGGGTCAAGGAGGGAGTTTAATGTAAGGAAGTGGGATAGGCGTGCATATACTAGCTTTTTGAGAAGCTTTGAGGCAAGAGGGAGGAGGGACATAGGGCGGTAGTCAGATGGGGAGGTAGGATAAAGGGAAGGTTTTTTGAGGATAGGTGTGACCAGTGCATGTTTCAGAGATGAGGGAAATATACCGGTGCTGAGGGAGAGGTTGAAAATGTGTGTGAGTATAAGGGTAAGGGTAGCAGAGAGGGAGGGGAGTAGCTGTGAGGGGATAGGGTCAAGGGGACAGGTAGTGAGGTGAGAGTGCAGTATAAGTGCCAAAACTTCTTCCTCAGTAACAGGGGAGAATAAGCTAAGTTTAAGGTTATGTGGGTTGTGGTTGATTGAGAGCATTTGAGGGGGTGAGAAAATGGAATTATGTGGAGAGCTGATTTCGTATCTAATGGAGTCGATTTTGTTAATGAAGTGGCTGGAAAAGTCTTGAGCTGACAAGTTGTATTAGGAGGTGGGGGAGGGTTGAGAAGAGTATTGAAAGTGGAGAAAAGACATTTTGGGTTTGAAGAAAGATTAGAGATAAGCGTAGAGAAGTAGTGTTGCTTATGGAGATTAAGGGCAGAATAGTAGGAGTTCAAGATGAATTTGTAATGAAGAAAATCAGCTGAACTCAGAGATTTTCTCCAGTGCCGCTCAGCAGTACGGGAACATCTGCGTAGGTACCGTGTCAGAGGAGTATGCCAGGGCTGAGGATGAGTGTGTGATTTACGAAGTTTGGTGTGAGGAGTAGAAGGAGGGTGAGTTGTAGGGAGGGATGATATGTTGCAAGTAAGGAGATGGTGGTCAGAAAGAGGAAAGGGGGAGTTTGTGACATTTGAGAGAGTGCATCGATAGCTAAAGATCAGGTCAAGGGAGTGACTGTCTGTGTGAGTGGGAGAATCAGTCCATTGTAACAAACCGAAAGAGGAAGTGAGTTGCAGAAGTTGTTTTGCAGATGAGGCAGTGGGATTGTCAAGAGGGATGTTGAAGTCGCCAAGAATGAGGGCAGGGGTGTCTGAGGAAAGGAAATAAGGTAGCCAGGCAGCCAAGTAATCTAGAAATTGAGTTGAGGAGCCAGGGGGTCGGTATATGGCTGCAACACGTATAGAGAGAGGAGAGAATAAGCGAATCATGTGGGTTTCGAATGAGGAAAATATGAGGGAAGAGATGGGTTGCATTTGTTGAAAGGTGCAACAAGAGGTAAGTAAAATACCTACACCACCTCCTTGTCTATTACCAGACCTAAGAGTGTGGCTGAAGTGGAGACCCCCAAGTGACAGAGCAGCAGTGGATGCTGTGTCTAGGGGAGAGAGACAGGTTTCTGTTAGGGCCAAAAGGTTGAGGGAGCGAGAAATAAATAGGTCATGTATAGAAGTGAGCTTGTTGCAAACAAAGCAAGAGTTCCAGAGTGCACAAGTGAAAGGGGTAGTTGCTTTTGATGCAAGAGGAATGTGAGTAAGGTTGGCTGAGTTTTGTTTTCTGAGTCTATGGGATGGTACACATGGATGTGCACAGCTAGGCAGTTGTTGGGGACCAGGATTAGGGGAGATGTCACCAGCAGTTAGTAAAAGCAAGAGGGAGAGTGACATGAGATGAGATACAGATTTGCAGTAATGAGACTGCTTTTGAGACGAGGTGCAGGGGGGAGAGAGAGTGTTCAGGAATAGGTAAAGTTCATAAGTACAAAAGTAAGGTGAGTTTAAGAGAGATAGGCTAATGAACAGTGCAGGTGGAGAGGGAGGAGGAGTAATTGCATAATGTAGTTTGTTATAGAGACAAGAGGCAGCAAAAAAAATTCACTATTATTGATTGACTACATTGTCCGGTCTCTTTTTAATCCTTTTACAAAGACAATTTATTTTTTAATAACAGTATCGAATCTCTGTTTTTAAACCTGTTCAATTCCAACATATTAAAGTATGCCAAAGACTCTGTTTTAGACTCTGAAATTACGATTACCTCCCTGACACCTCAACAGCCGATGTTCTAGATGTGACATAATGTCCAAGTCACAACACAGAGTTCATGGTGCTTGTCAAGTACATTGATAAGATGACCATATAGTCACAGCAGCTTATTCCACTTCATACTCTTTGTCTGAGTTGCAGCAATTGCAGCAATTGTTACAGCATTGTAGCAGCTGTCTAATGAACTCACATCATGTTTGCAGCCCTTGTCACAAGCTTCACAGACACTTAAGGATTGTATACCAGTTTTTCAGTGCTCCAGTCAGTCATTAAATGGCTTGCCTATCCCTCCTCAGCAGTTGCTTCAGGTTAAGCACATAATACAGAAGTTACCTAAGGCTTTGTCTTTTTATTAGCAGTCACAATTCTCTGCCACTCAAATCCTACATAACTGTTTAAAGGATTTCTTTAAAAAGCAGTTAGGTTTCCAGCTCTGCATCTCCAAAACTGCATGGAGTAGATTCTCCTCCTGATTGTGTATTTGCCTTCTCTACAGGGTCTGACATCAGCTGTGTTAAAATCACCCCTTCCAGCCAAGGAACTAGAGAAGAGATGTACTCTGGTGCTCTGCGTCTACTGTGGCACTGCAAGACATTACCTATATGTCTTACTCTCAACCAATTTGTTTCTCACAATATAAAATTGCATTTATTTGCATTAAAAGGGGTAAGCTAAAGCTGTTTAAAGAATAATGCCTGCTTGTGCACAGTGTACACTGAAGGGATAAATGTTCATTGACCGATATGGGCAATTCCCACATCAATAATGGTAAACAGGAACTTATTTTCACAAGCATGTAAACATAACATTATTTTAGGAAGTAATTAAAGGGACTTTATAATGCAAAATGCCGATATACATTATAGGATGTATTTTGTGTATTAATGATGTTAAGGAACTGTGTAGTTGATTACAATCCTGAAGAAAAGTTTATTGAATGATTTATCTACAATAATCCTCAAATACTTCAAAGGTGGTTTTTAGCAGAAAAACATTAGCTAAGTCTTTTGGAAGTATTGTGATCACCCCTCATGTGTTTAACCCCTGCAAAGGGGTGCAATGCTTAGCTAAAGTAATGCTCTGAGTCTGGAGCCACAATCAGGAGGGTAGTTGCATGACCAGCCAATCACTGCCTGTGTTCTGCTATGGAGTTTCAATGGTTACAGATATTCAGTAAAACTTTCTATGTGTTTAACAACTTTGTGGGGGTAGAATTCAGAGTTATATGATCAAAAAGGCAAAAAATTGGCATGAATTAGAACATATACTCTGTGTCCCTTTAACCCACTGTCTGGCAACACTGTCTGACAACTAAAGGGGTTAAACACTGTGGTGTAGGAAATGCATTGAGTATGTGAGCAGACAGTTTGTTAAAATAGAGAGAGCATTTATGTTTTCAACGATGTTTTGTCAGATGTGATGTGACAAAGAGTAGAAAATGCTTGGGAGCAGTTTTTATGTGTGTGATGGAAGTATTCTGCACCTTCTAGTCTCACATCATCAAAGCAACAGACACATATCTATAATTTATGTCTTGCTTTAAGCTTCCGCTGATCCGATGTGGCTTTTCCAGACAACTGAGGCTACAAAAGCTCAGTCTGTCAATCATCTGGGCATGCTCAAACACTGGACCATTAGTAAGAGAGACAGCAAAGTTTCTGTAATGACGCTTTTATATGTAGTGTGTTGGCAGTGAAAGAGAGAAGAATTGACTTGATCAATGCATTAGTCTAATCATGGGGTTCCTGCCCTTAATTTCTTTTGTCGGCAATTTCCATTCTGAAGCAGCATTCAGGATACCAGCAAAGACGCACTTAGAACACGGCGTGATATATGCGGTCACCTGTAAAATGTCTTGGATGCAGCACTGTAGGAAATAAGGGATTAACATAGGGGGCTAGTCAGCTTTCCTTTTCAGTCACTTTTCATGTTGTGAGAATTACAGTTACTATTGTAGGAAATAGGACATTTCTATATTTTATATATTATAGGTTTTGGAGAAAAAAAATCATATGCTTAAATCTATAAAATATCCACTGGACCAAAGGAAAAAAAATACTTTTTTTTTCATTTCTAATCAAAGTATTTCTTTTCCCAAGTTAATCTAGACATATTTATTCTTTTGTACTTTATGTGTGGGTCGCTTTTTGCTATGTGGGTTTATGTTAATAAATAAAACCTTAGAATAGTATAAATTTATACCTTTATTTACGTCTCTATCCATTTCAAATGTTGGTTTATTGTTTGGAAAAAAAAAACTTATAAACTGATTAATGGTTTAAATAAAACTAAAATTGTCAACCAGACATTTGCATAAAGAAAATAAACAAGCACGTACTGTGTGTTTTACATCTGTCTTTAAACTGAATTAGCCGAGGTATAGAAATGTAATTGTTGTCCTGCAGCTCAAGAATGTCTTTAAAGGGACAGAAAAGTCAAAATTGAAATGTGTATGGGTGCATTTATACTTTAAATAGAAGCATTTTTGCTCTGTATTTCCATTAGCAAAAATGCTTTTAGTAAAAGTTATTACTGTTTTTCAGCAGCATACACACATATGCAGTAAAGGCTTGTGCACCAGTATTGAAGCTCAGAGAGTTGGTGGGGGTGTGCATTGTGCCTGTAAACCCACATAGCAAAAAGCGACCCACACATAAAGATGTAAAGAGCCATTATAGTACAAAAATGACCTGCTCTTTTCCCTTAGAGCGTGTTATTTTAAGACTATGGACCCTAGACTACTGTGACTTTTGCCCTTCTACTGATCCTATACTTCTGTAAAGAGAACACTGCTGGTCCTGAGCGGAAAACCCAGCAGATCCAATCAGCATGACACCAATGTGGGATTAGCACTACTGATTGGAGCAGCAGCCTTTTCCGCTCGGGACTAGCCATGGTCTGTAACTTCTGAGTGATATCTCTACTATATGTTTAACCCTTTTGTGAGGGTTAAACACACAGTAGCCTGGAAGTCTAGGGCCCTTTAATTTGTGCCATACTAGTTACTCATGACTCTCTGAGGTGTCGTGTTTGAATACTAGTGCATGGGCTCCCACAGGATATGTGCATATGCCACTGAAAAACAGTAAGAACTTAAAACTGAAATAGACATTTCGTTTTGCCCTTTCTATCCCTTTAATTCTTAAAATTTCCTTAGAAAAGAAATTGGATTTACTAGACTTTTGCCAGCAATGCATGGGATGTCACTTTAAAGCATGTAATTGCTGCTACACTGAATTAAATGATGTCAAAGGTTCACCAAAATCCATTGCCCCTACGTATAGCTAGATTACAAGTGGATTGCAATAGGTTGGGCATTATCTTTTGTGCAACCTCATGCAAAGAATAACACACAAAATTCAATTATATCCTGAAGTTTGCAAGCATCGGGTTTCGATCGCGTGCAAAAACATACACTTTCAACTTTAGGAGTGCAAAATGTCTCTCCTCATGTAATCTATCTTATAATGTTTAAAATAGTGTTAAGGTTGAAGTTAAAAGTAAACATAGACCTTGTAGGAAAGTTATAAAAAAAAATGGGTAATGATCGCAGTGTAGAAATTTTCTTCAATAAGTAGACAGATATTGGGGCTCTATATCAAAGTAGGTTATTCAACAAGATTTAGATAGAGAGGATACATCATACAGAGAATTTAGGAGCTGCAATGTCCTTTTGGATAGGATCAGACTGATATATTACAGGAAAGTTCTCTTCTGTGGAAAGTATGATTTGGCAAAAAGAAGATGCCCCCTAGGTTGGTACCATTCCATAGGGTGGGCTATTAAGCACCATCCGTCGCCAGTTAAGCACTTTTCTTATGTATTTTAGTCTCCCTAAGGGTAATGGGGGCAAACAAGTGTGGACCATTTGCTCACTGTGCCTATAGAGATATAGCTGCACCTCCACTGATGAGGTCCATATAGGTCAAAATGTATGTCTGGGGTTAGCGGTACAAATCCTTTCTTCAGATGAGAATTGCCTGGTATTACAGAGCTGGACTGGGTAAAAAGAAAGTGCACCCTGGGTGGATACAGAAAAATAAATACACAACATTGCTTGCAGTTTAACTCTTTCATAAGCTAAACATACTGACATGTTAAAATTACCTTATGCTTCTAGGTATTGTTGATAACGTGTTTAGTAAATCTAAGCAGTAATTTAGCAGGAAACTTCAGTGTTCTGTAAAACTAAGTTTATAAAGAAAAAGACCAATGCCGGAATCATAACCACAAGAATATGTAGGACATTCAGAGGAAGAGCCTCAGGGCCTGAACTGGCACAAAAACAACATACTGAGTCAAAACAGGTGACCGAAAATCTATAAAAATGGTTCACTTATAAGCTAGAACTCTATCTTATTTAGCTTAGAATATTATTTTCATGTAAATATATAGGAGGGTCACCACCCAAGAGAACTCCAACAGTGGTTCCAGTCAATGGGGCTGATTTCTGAAAGTGCGGCCGGACATGATCCATTGTCTGGTGAACTGCTTGTGCAATGCCACCCCCTGCAGATTTGCGGCCAATCAGCTGCTAGCAGGGGGTGTCAATCAACCCGATCGTATGCCTGATGGCTCGCGCGGAATCAGCTGCATCAAGCTCCATTCGGAGCTTGATGAATCGGCCCCTTGATCTGATGCTGAAAAAGATAATGAACAATTTTTATAATGATGTTGTAGGTTAACAGTTGGCACAGTTCGGGATGAGTGATTTGACACTAAAAAAAATATGTGCAAACAACAAGTATGCCAGGTACAAAAGGTGAAATTGATTTTTGAGTGGACAGGACTGTTGAAATAAAAAAAAATCTAAAATTCCTGCAAAAAATAAGGGAATTAATCAGGGGCAAATGCACTTGAGATCCTCAATGTAATATAGTTTTTAGAGTAAACAGAGCTTCTAATCTGAAAGACCTTCAAAACGTAATCTAAGTTCTTCTGATTATTATTATCGGTTATTTGTCGAGTGCCAACAGATTCCGCATGGATTGAAATTGATACCTATGTTTCTATGTTAAATTGAAATGATTAATGAGGTAAATATATAAGATCACAACTGAGGTGTTTCTAAAAGATTCTAACAATTGGACTTGCTAAAGGCTGTGCTGATGATACATTATTACAATTTGACCCATAAAATAGAGTACAAATTTTCTTTTGCATTAGCTATTTCAGCTATTCCTTTAGGAGTCCAATGGTTTTCTACCAATTAGTTTATTCTATTAATTTTTAGAAAAAATAGTTCATACAAATTAAATAAAAACATATTGTAGTCTGTTTTTTAATTTTTTTTTTTAGTAGTGTATACTGCATACTGAAAATATATTCATTCTCCTTTTCTGTGACAAACTTGGTGCCCTGCACCTCTGTCCCTGAGAGCACATCTGTACCTGTGAATGAGTCTAATTTGGTTCTTCCACTGATGTTGGTAATCCCCCTCTTCTCTAGCCGTAGCCAGTCAGAGGGCCACAGACATAAAGCTCCTCCCTGACTGAAGCTCCTCATGGGTATGAGCTCACCTCACTGTTACTGAGGAACATGAGTTGGCAGGCTCCAGAGCCCATATCTTGGCCACCACACTGCACCGAATGAGATGCAAAAGACTTTGAAAAACAGACTCTACCTTTTTGAATATCCCTTTATGATAAATGTGGTTGCCTTGAAATAGCAAAATTAAAAAAATAGTTTTTTATGGCTATGCTACGAGTGGTAAAAACATGCATACATTGCTAAAGTGAGTTGTCACCCTACAGTGAAAATATATAATATAATTTTGTTTAAATATATCTAACATTTTTATTGTAAGATATATTACTCCTACTAATTTTCTACATAAACTGCAAGAATGGTGGAAGGCCGCAAAAAAAAATATGTTTTCTTCCAATTAGGAAATAATGACTTCCATACTGATATTTATGCTACAAAATTATAAAGAAAACAAACGTTTATGGATTGTGTATGTTGGATATGTCTGCAAACTTAAAGGGACAGTCTACACCAAAATTGTTCTTATTTAAAAAGATAGATAATCCCTTTATTACCCATTCCCTGTTTTTGCATAACCAACACAGTTATATTAATATACTTTTTACCTCTGTGATTACCTTGTATATAAGCCTCTGCAGACAGCCTCCTTATCTAAGTGCTTTTGACAGACATGCAGTGTAGTCAATCAGTGAAGACTCCTAAATAACTTCACGGGAGTGAGCACAATGTTACCTATATGACACACATGAACTAACACTGTCTAACTGTGAAAAACTTTCAAAATGCTCTGAGCTAAGAGGCGGGTTTCAACAGTTTAGAAATCAGTTTGAGCCTAGCTAGGTTTAGCTTTTCAAAAATACCACCAAGGGAACAAAGCAAATTTGATGATAAAAGTAAATTGGAAAGTTGTTTAAAATTGCATGCCCTATCTGAATCATTAAAGTGTAGTTTTGACTTTACTGTCCCTTTAAGTATGTGATGTACTTGCTTGGTCTACTGAAAAAAAATGTATTGTGTGGGTATCTTCTTTAATGGAAAAAAACAAACATTGAAATTGATATTTATAGGCAATTAGTTCAAACAGCTAAAATGACCATAACAGAGTGGTATGAAATGGCTTAAAGGGACATGAAACCCATTTTTTAAAATTTCATGATTCAGATACAGAATACGATTTTAAACAAATTTCCAATTTACTTCTATTATTAAATTTGCTTCCTTCTCTTATCTTTGTTGAAAGGTTTATCTAGGAAAGCTCAGAAGCAGAAATGAACCTAGGTTCTAGCTGTTAATTGGTGGCTGCATATATATATATATATATATATATATATATATATATATATATATATACTTAATGTCATTGGCTAACCCATGTGTTCAGTCAGCAAGCAGTAGTGCATTGCTGCCCCTTCAACAAAGCATACCAAGATAATGAAGCAAATTTGATCATAGAAGTAAACTGGAAAGTTGTTTAAAATTGTATGTTCTACCTAAATCATGAAAGAAAAAAATATGGGTTTCTGGTCCCTTTAACGGCAAAGAGTTTAAGGGCCAAAACATATTTTTCTCTTTCTTTAAGAATCTAGCACACAAAACTTGTGTCCTTTACAGCGCATCTGAAGATTTGTTTTAAAATTAATATTTTGTATTTTAAATTGTTACCAACGATCTTGAGATTTCCTTGTGATAAACTTATCAGTTATGAATAAAACAAACATTTTATTTTTTTCATTTAAAAAAAAACAATCAAATCAGATAGGCATAAAAATAATATTTTTTAATAAGTGTAGAATTACTATGTAATGTGATAGCTTTGGGGTTTACAAACTGCAAGAAAAAAAAGCACATTTTGATGTTTTTGCAAAGGTGGAATATATTATTTTTAAATGCATATAAAAGCAGAATCAAATCTGCTTACCAATATTAGGTATTAACATATCACTTAAAACAGCTTCTCTTTCTATATGCTACAAAATAAATAATAATAGATGCAAATGATATGGTGTAAAGTCACATTATGACTGAATGAGAATATACAAGTCATACGCTTTCATCAAACTGCTATAATGTGGAAATTAAAACATAAAAGTTCCATTTTATGTAGTACCTGCTGTTTGCAGTAACTGTTATCCACTTAAAGGGACATTACATCCAATGTTCTTTTTTGTTTCATCCAAAGGAGTTTTTATGACCCTTACATTCAAGGCCCTCAATTTCACTGCTCTTCCATATATCTTTGACCTTTCCTCCAGATTCTCTCCCTCAGGTCCTGTTTGCTGTGCTCATGACCTTCATCTCTTCTTATCTCCTCACATTCCTATCTAAAGGACTTCTCCAGATTGGACCCTATCTCGTGGAACTTTCTGCCTTGCTCCAGAAGACTGTCCCCTACTTTTCAAAGTTTCAAGCGCTGTTCAGGGATACATACAATAAACACTACCATTTTCTTACCTCAGTTCTTCTCCTCCGGTCATCCTCTTGAACCCCCATAGCATATAAGCCTAGAAGCCCAGCTATTTTGTAGATCACCTTTATGTGAGGTGATTTACAACAGTCAACTCTTGGCAGGGTTCTCCAACCATTTGCTGCTATAATTGATACCTTTACATATTATACCTGTGTTATTGGGATGAGGAATTTGTAGGCACTCAGCAAATAACTGCTAATAATAATATATCAAAGGTTTTTGCTTTTTTTATAATGGATTTCCATGACCTAAGTAAAACTGATGCTTGCTGTTGATTAATATAGCTTTGGGATTTATCAGCCAAAGAACAATCTTTTTCTATGAGTAATTGCATTAGGGAGGTGAAGGGTGAGGAGGGATCTACACTACAGAAATATTAAAAACTATATAATTTTTTAAATAAATAAATAAATAAAGCTGTGGTGGCCATCTTGCAAACCCTGCTACCTTGTTTTGTGAAGGCAAATGGATACATTTGTTTTACAGGGGAGGCACATAAAGGGACCAGACATGATGCACCTGGCACCAACGGACCCTTCTATATAGGGTGCTATATCACTGATTTTTAAAAGGACCATTATGAAAAATACAAATGTCAGAGTTCTTATAACAAAACATTTTCAAAACATTTATTTAAAGGGCTCACGGCATACATATTTTTCATAAAGCAGCAATATAACAAGCCACCACTGTAGGAACACCACTACTAACGAAGGTCCAGAAGGGACTGCTAGATGTAGAACAGAACATTAAAATTTATTTTAAAGGGATTGTCTAGTCTAAAAAAACTTTCATGTGTCAGATAGAGAATGTAATTTTAAACAATTTTCCAATTTACTTTTATCAATAATTTTACTTTGTTCTCTTGGTATTCTTAGTTAAAAGATAAACCTATTAGGTTCATATGCTAATTTCTAAGCCCTTGAAGGGTGCCTCTTCTCTTGGGGCATTTTGACAGTTTTCACCACTAGAGGGTGTTAGTTCATGTGTGTCATATAGATAACACTGTGCTCACACACGTGGAGTTCCAGGGAGCCAGCGCTGATTGGCTAAAATGGATGTCTGTCAAAATAACTGAAATAAGGGGGCAGTTTGCAGAGGCTTAGATACAAAATAATCACAACGGTAAAAAGTGTATTTATATAACTGTGTTGGTTATGTTAAACTAGAGAATGGGTAATAAAGGGATTATCTATCTTTTTAAGCAATAAAAAGAGGAAAGAGTCTGGGATGAACTTCTCCCTTTTCTGCTATTTGCAGTATGTGAAATTCCTAAGGCCTCTACTAGAATTTCTCCATTATGCACCCAACAACCCAGGGGTATTCTAGAACTCGTTAAAGAGTTCTGAAAAGAACAGCCTTCAGTCTCCAAAAATTGTTCTTCAATTTGTGGTAGATCTAAAAAGTCGCCTAGATTTGGTAGGCCATTTTGCAAGGAACATTTTTAACCATGCTCAGGAAACCCAGGAAAGACATTAAAATAAAAATTATTGTATTAAAGTGTTCCAGCCTGGAGATAAAGTAATTTGACTTCTTACCAGTAGTGATAGTAAACTGATGGCAAAATAGCAGGTACTATTTGAGGTACCTCATTGCTCAGGACAGGTACATTTTGAGACTTCTCAACCAGGTTCCAGGAAGGGTAAGCAATTATATCATGCGAACCTCCTAAATCCTTGGAAGGTACAGAGTTTTCTGTTCATATAGCCAGTGGAGCAAGAATCTGATTTGGGGCCAGAGATTCCACAGGGTAGTATGACTGAGGGTACACAGATTCCCATGGGTATCCATTTGACCTCAGAAAAAAATGAAGAATTGGTACAGTTGGTGAACCAGTTTAGTGATGCATTTTCTGAGATACTAGGAAGTACTGAATTGATTTATCATTTCATAGAGACAGAAATAGTGGTAAAAATACTTTCCATACCCTATAAGCTGCCTAAAAGTCGTAAAAGCATGATAGAACAAGAGGTACACTGCAGGAGTCCTGCAGTGCATGTTGTAGTCTAGGGGTCTTTGTTCCTAAACCGGAGGGTAGAGTTGTGTGGACGTCCTGAAAGTGAATGCAGTCTCCAGGTTTGATGCATACCCGAGTCCCTCATCAAGGCAAAGTATATACCTACCTTGGACCTAACAAAAGGCTACTGAAAAATACCCCTGGAAGAGGAGTCCAAATGTAAAACTGCCTTTGCCACATCAATGGGTTTATACCAATTTAGAATGATAAAAATAAAAAATCCAAGCAGGAGCAGCACCACCAAGGAAGCAATTCAATCTTTTCTTTATTGGGACATCATATAATCAAACAGCACGACGTTTCGGTCTATCTGACCTTAATCATGTGGTCAGATAGACCGACACGTCGTGCTGTTTGATTATATGATGTCCCAGTAAAGAAAAGATTGAATTGCTTCCTTGGTGGTGCTGCTCCTGCTTGGATTTTTTATTTCTATTTAAGGTTGTTTGGCAGGACCTTTGGAGCGTGCACCCATCTGCAGATTGTGCTGGGCTTATTTGTTTACAATTTAGAATGATGCCATTTGGCCTGCACGGTGCCCATGCCAGAGATTCATGAACAATGCCATTTGGCCTGATAGAAATTATGCTGCAGCCTATTTGGATGACATTGCCATTTATAGTAAACATTAAAATGCCCATCTAAATAGACTGAAGGCTATTCTTTGCAAATTAAGGGAAGCAGGTCTCACAGCTAAAAGTGTAGTTTAGCCAATGCTAAGACAAAATAATTGGAATACCTGGTAAGAAATGGGAAAGTAAAGCCCTTAGAAAGCATCCTTGACTAAGATATCCATACGAAAGACAAAACTCACCATGTATGCCCCCATTTATGATTTAACAGTCAGAAGAGTGACAAATGGCATTTGATGACATTAAACAGTGTCTATCCCAAAGCCCCAGTCTACGAAGCCCTGGCTTTAAAAAAACCTTAATTTTGCCAACAGACGCATATTCTTTTTCCACATGAAACCAAGTATTGTACTATAGAAAAAATGTGTCTGGCAGGCAAATGGGCTATTTTATCTTTGAGGTACTACTTGGCTGGAGCTCAGTTCACTCTAGTGACAGACCATGCCCCTCTGAGATGGTTAACTTTAAGGAAGGATACAAACCCTAGATTGACTAGGTGGTACATGGCCCTTGTCTTTTGCCATCAATATAGTCAGGGAAGGACAATGTCAATGAAGATTTCCTCTCAAGAGAAGGATTGGAGGGTCAGGCTTCTGCCTTGGAAAGTAATGACTTCCCACTAACAACGGAAGAATGTGACAGGGGGTATCCTTTCACTCATAATTACTTAAAGGACCTGTCAACACAGTAGATTTGCATAATAAACAAATGCAAGATAACAAGACAATGCAATAGCACTTAGTCTAAACTTCAAATGAGTAGTATATTTTTTTCTGACAATTTTAAAAGTTATGTCTATTTCCACTCCCCCTGTACCATGTGACAGCCATCAGCCAATCACAAATGCATACACGTACCATGTGATGGCCACTAGCCAATCACAAATGCATACACGCTTATTCTGTGAATTCTTGCACATGCTCAGTAGGAGCTGTTGACTCAAAAAGTTTAAATATAAAAGACTGTGCACATTTTGTTAATGGAAATAAATTGGAAAGTTGTTTAAAATTGCATGCTCTATCTGAATAATGAAAGTTTAATTTTTACTTGAGTGTCCCTTTAATAAACATTTATGTTTGAAGTAGTCAGCAGTGGAGGAGTTAAATATTTTGTAATCTAGGAGACACACCTGCGCTGGGGATTAAAAAGGTGAATTTGAATTAATAAGCAGGTTAACAGTGAGAGGAAAGAAAAGATATGTTTGTTTCCTAGCTGAATGCTGTTTTTTCCTTTCTGGATAAAGGATGTTATGTTACTTTCTGGACTTGCAGCGTCAAGAGTATACAAGTAAAAGGCTTGCCTAGAGGTTTTAAAGGTTTGGATTTTTTTTTTTTTTGCCAAAAACAAGCTGTGTTTATGTTCAAATTATTTTATGGAATAAACCCTGTACCTGTTTAAACCCTGTGATGTGCACAACAAGCTATAGTTGTCATACACACCGCTGCCTGTGTGCGCATGATGAGACCTTTTCGTCACGCAGGGGGATCTTTAACACTGTTTACGGCGATCCCCCACTCTACAGGCCAGGGATCACTTGTGACCAAATGGGAGATACTCCTAGGCTTCATGGTAGTGCTGGTGACATCCCCACGTGTGCACAAAGGAGGCAAAAATGGGAAGATTTGTGTAGCTGTAAGGGAGCTGGGTGGGGGAGGTTCTTCAAACCCCTTGATCTTAGCTCCCATATTAGCTACAAACCTCTAAGACCCCTCATTTGTTCTTTCAAATTATTGCAGTACCATGCAGCAGACCTTTAAAAAAAAGAAGAAGTAAAAAAAACATGGGGATTTACTTGGGAATGGGTCATTATATGTGCAATAAAAAAAATCTGGTTTCTGTAGAGACCCCGAATAAAGTTTATTTTCCAGTATACCAGTCCCTCTCTCAACAAAGATATACATTCTGTCTGTATAGGTAGGCCCTTGCAGGAAAAATAGTGCTTTTATTTCTGTACTGAAAAATGGGGTTGCTCTAATCTATAGTATAAATGGGCCCCTATTTCACATGTGACAACCTATGATGACAATTTAGTAAGGTGATCAAAGTAACAGAAGTGGTCACTTGGCCATTTTCAGTATTATTTACAAAAATCTAAGAAAAAAATATAAATTTTTTACAGTTTTTGCTGCAGATATCTTATATGCCATGAATAATAAATGTAATAATAGTATATTGTGAATCTGCTGGTTCTGCTGAAAAAAACAACAATATATAATTTGTGTGGGACACTCACTGAAATCTGAGTTACAATAGGGCCTAAATGTAGGTAGCAAAAAAAGCTAAAAATTTGCTCAGCACTGGGGTGAAAAAAGGCTTAGTAGTGAAAAGGTTCAATTAAAACCTCTGTTTATGTCCTGCTATACCGTCACCTGTCTAAGGAAAAAAGCTAACCAGTACTAGATATATTTATTCCATGTTGCTGAGTACATGATCAGTAGGGTATAACACACATAATGCTTACATATGCTGCTACAATACCGATATTAGACTTGATGATACTAATTGATAAAAGTAAAAGGAGGAGGACATTTTTAAATCTAATTAAAGGGACATGAAAATTAAAATTAAATCTTGATGGTTCAATTGATTCCTTTTCAGTTTATTTCTATTATCAAATTGACTTGGTCTTTTGGTCACCTTTGTTGAAAAGCATACGTAGGTAGGCTAAGGAGCAGTAATGCACTTCTGGAAGTTAGCTGCTGATTGGTGACTACATGTTGGCTGGCCAGATCAGCTAGCTCCCAGTAGTACAATGTTGCTCTGGAGTGGATAATAGCTAGACAAGGGTTAAACACATAATTATATGCAATCACAGTACAATAAAACAGTGCTCTAGCACATCAGAGCATTTTGTTTTTTACTTTTATACCCATTTAAATCTTCAGTAGTGAAATCCTACCTAGGTGTTATTTATCTAATTAACAATCCATAACATAGCATTGGTAACCAAAAGAAAATGAATCTTGAAGAAAAATACCCCAAAACTTTAATGCATAGATTTATTTTTTATATAGTATATGTTTAACGCAATCAGAAAAAAAGAATCGTATGTTATTCTGGATATCATTTAAATTTAAATTATAAGCAATAGTATTTCCAAAACGTTACCCAAGATAAAATGTTTTTATTATATGATTTTTTCCAAACTCTTTAATGAGCTTAAAGTGACTATATTGATTTTTGCTTTAAAGGTGCTGAATTTCAAATGGGACAACATCTATTAGAATGTGCAAGGGTTAAACAAATAGAATTTGTAGGGTTTAAACATATGTTGTTTAAAAGTAAATTGTTTGAACAAAACCGAGCATTACACGTTTAAACTCGAATTTCCCTTTAAATGAAGACATTATAAACTGTCCAGTTACACCACTCCGCAGCCGAATAGCATCTCACCATTACTCAATGTTTCAAATGGCAACATTTAAATGGCGGCATTTACAGATTGGCTACAAGTGTCCTGCTGCATGTTGGTGCCTGGCAGTATGTTTCTTAAACTGGAGGAGATGCTTCATCCTGCCGCAGCACTGGGACTATAGGGACAGCACAATTAGGCTCACTGATGAAGTGTGGCTCATGCTGACATTCTTCTCACAAGGCTCCGTGAGCTGTCTCCACAGTCCCAGCACCATTGTACAGTTATTCGCCGACAATGGATTCAGAGAATATTTGCCAGGCACCACTACACTGTGTATTACAATCCAATAACTCACATCAAATCCTCCCAAACCGACAGTACACACACACACATAATACATACACATAATACAAACACACACACTCATAATACACACACACATAATACATACACACACTCATAATACACACACATAATACATACACACACACATAATACACACACACATAATACATACACACATAATACATACACACACTCATAATACATACACATAATACAAACACACACACATAATACATACACACACTCATAATACACACACACATAATACACACACACATAATACATACACACACACATAATACATACACACATAATACATACACACACTCATAATACACACACACATAATACATACACACACTCATTATACACACACACATAATACACACACACATAATACACACACACATAATACACACACACATAATACATACACATAATACAAACACACACTCATTATACACACACACATAATACACACACACATAATACATACACATAATACAAACACACACTCATTATACACACACACACACAAAGACACACATACTACACACATAATACACACACATGCACACACAAATACATATACACACACACATAATACACACACACATAATACACACACACTACACACACATAATACACACACACACACATAATACACACACACAAAGACACACACACATAACACACACACACGCACTACACACACATAATACACACTACACACATAATACAAACTACACACACATAATACACACTACACACATAATACAAACTACACACACATAATACACACATAATACAAACTACACACACATAATACACACACATAATACAAACTACACACACATAATACACACACATAATACACACACACACATAATACACACACACACACTACACACACATAATACACACTACACACACATAATGCACAAACACACACTACACACATAATATACACTACACACACATAATACACACACATAATACACACACATAATACACACACATAATACAAACTACACACACATAATAGACACACATAATACACACACACACATAATACACACACACACACTACATACACATAATACACACTACACACACATAATGCACACACACCGACACTACACACATAATATACACTACGTACACATAATACACACTACACACACATAATACACAAACACACACACATAATACACACTACACACATAATACACACACACACAAATACATATACACACACAAACACATAATGTACACATATGTTTGTGTGTGTGACATTTATAGTATTTTATGCTCCCAATCTATTAATAAAGGTTAACCTTTTAGACATACCTATAAACAGGGAGGAATGCCAGTTTAACTATGGGCTTACACAAGATGGTTGGACAGTTTGTAGAACTGTGCACATTTGGATTTGGACAAATTAAAAAACAAAATCACAAAATTTGCAGAATCCCATACATTTGTTTCAAAACACAAAATGAGAGTCCATTTAAAAAATAAACAAATCATGGCAAGTAAAAAATAGTGTCTTAATTCATGCGGTTAAACACGTTATTTAAAAGGCAGGAAAATATTTTCTTTATGTGGGGTCAAAAGTTTAGATTACTAATATTCAGTCTGGAAAGGCTTCAAAAGTTCAAATTTATCTACTTAATAAAAATATCTAGCTAAGTCCTTGTTAGCTGAATGATACCTCTGTCAGCCAACTGGTATGTTAGTTTCACTTTGGTTCTTGTCCAATCCTGAGCCCATAAAATGTAACTTTATTTAAGTTGAAGCTGCTGCCCAGTTGTTCCTCTGCTACCCTGAAGGTAATAGGGCGGGGGGTTAATACATTTCTGCTAACAAATATATAATGTTGTAAAAATGTTGCTGAATCGAACAACCTCATGAGCAAATCTTGGCTAAAACGAAAGAAAAATGTGTTTGAAACCGTTTTTTGTCTGTGCACATGTCTGTTAATTAGAATGAAACCCAATAGAATATGAATGTTTATTGTACATGATTTGCATATAACATGCTCAAAAAACGGCTGTGGGTTCAATAGGAATACGAAACTGTGTAAACAAAAAAAATGCTTTATTAGATTTTTAACCCCTTCATGTTGGGGCCAAGTGTTTAACATTGGAACAAGGTTGAAATCATGAGATCACGTGATATCAAAGGGTGAAATCGGATCATGGGGGACTGCCTACGGTTCTAGGCACACACCCCACTCCAAATTCCCATTCTGAAAGAGCAGGAGGCTGAAGGACGCTACGGGCCCCATTACATATGCGGTGTCGCAATTTTGGTATTACATATACGGCAAAGCATGCAAGTTACGCGCGTATATTTCACCCGTCTTCCGCAATTTTTTTCACGTCCCTTGAATTCATTATCCAGTGTACAGCGGCAATCGTATGAAGAAGATCCTCCGCGCTCTTCAGTTCCAGGGTCGCCGGTCCTCAGTTCCAGGATCGCCGGGCTTCAGTTCCAGGGTCGCCGGCCTTCAGCTCCGCGGTCATCGGTCTTCAGCTCCACCCTCTGCTCCGCGCCGGATTGTTCCTGGAAGAAGAAAGAAGAGGTCACCGCTTGGAAGAAGGCTTCACCACATGGGACAGGACCTTCTCCACCGGACTTCAGGAATGGTGAGTATCAACCTGGGTGGTTAGACTTAGGCTTTTTTTTCATTTTTGAGGGGTTTTTATTTATTTAGATTAGGGTGGGCACTTTGTAAAAGCGCTAAATGCCCTTAAGGGCAATGCCCAAACAAATGCCCTTTTCAGGGCAATGGATAGTTTAGGTTTTTCTGTGTTTTTATTTTGGGGGGTTTGGTGGGTGGGGGGTTTTTACTGTTAGGGGGGACTTTGTCTATTTTTAATGTAAAAGAGCTGTTTATCTTGGAGCAATGCCCTGCAAAAAGACCTTTTAAGGGATACTGGTAGTTTAGCATTAGATTAGGGTGTGTTTTTATTTTGGGGGGCTTTTTTATTTCCATAGGGATTAGGTATAATGTTTTAAAACTTGATCATTTTGTTTTTTTATTTTCTGTAATCTCAGATTTTTTTATTTTATGTAATTGTAGCTTAAAGGGACAGTCTACACCAGAATATTAATTTTGACTAGACTGTCCCTTTAATTTATACTTAGTTTTTTTTTAATTTTTAAAGTAGTGTTATATTTTTTTATTTTAATAGTAACTTTAGTATTTTGTAATTTTGGATCATTTAGGGGGTATTACATTAGGGGGTGTTAGGTTATGGGGTGTTAGGTTAGGGGGTTTAGTAATTTAATTATTTGCGTTGTAGGCTTTGGCGGTTTAGGGGTTAATACGTTGATAGCTTTATTGCGTTGTGGGCTTTGGTGGTTTAGGGGTTAATACGTTAATAGGTTTATTGTGTTGTGGGCTTTGGCGGTTTAGGGGTTAATACTTTAATAGGTAGTTTGCATTGTGGGTTAATGGCAGATTAGGGGTTAATAGTTTTATTAGGTAGTTTGCAATGTTGGGGTTGGCGGATTTAGGGGTTAATACTGTAATAGGTTTATTTCGGTGTGGGTTTGATGGCGGATTTAGGGGTTAATGCTTTATTTAGTACTTACCGTGTGGGCTTGATGGTGGATATAGGGATTAATAGTTTAAATAGGCATATTGCGTTGAAGGGGTTTGTTGGTTTAGGGGTTAATACTTTTATTAGTTCCAATGTGGGTTTAATGGCGGATATAGGGGTTTTACGTGTCGGGCTTATTTTTGGGAGGCGTGTTACCCTTACGGGAGATTTGATATTTTTTTTTTACTTTTCTTAGGCACTGGCAGTTTCTAAAGTGCTGTAAATCATTGCGACTCCAGAAATTTGTATTTAAGCACATTTCTGGACATCGCTAGTTTATCCGACTTATGGCACTTTATGAACTGCTGGCGCCGTATATATAATAGCCCGATGTGCAAGGTGAAATTACGGGCGGTGCAGGTTGCAGCACTTGCGCTGGAGCCTGTGCCGTATATGTAATCTCGCCCCAGATTGGTTAGGACGTTCCATGCCATTCTAGCGTGTTAAAGCCAAGAGCTGTTAGGACAATATGGAACATCCTGACAGCATTAAGGGGTTGAATCCATTACAGATCAATACAGGGGCATTCTAGTCAGTGCTGAAATGCACATTTCAATGCATTTTTTACAATATGCACTTATTAGTCAAATGCTTTTAGTGAAAAGCAATCACTATTTCAGGTGTGTTATCTGAATACAGGTGCATGAGATATATAGACATATGCTCTGCTTCGTGCGCAGTAAAAAGCTGCTACTGAAACAATAAAAGCTTTAAAATTTTTTGCTGAAAACATTTTTGCTGAAAGCTAATACATGTGTATTAAATAAAATGTTTATATTTAACAGAATGTGAATTTTGGCATAGATTTATAAGTCTTTAAAGGGACAGTCTATTTGATTTTGTTTTTGTTTAAAAAGATAGATAACTCCAGACTTCCGGTGGGCATGCTAAGCAGCAACAGCTCAAGCTTTGAGCTCTGTGGAAAACCTCAAAATACACTGCGGTTATACCTATAAACACAAGCCCGAGTTTGTTTACCTTTGACAGGGATCGTGTCTGGGCACCAGAGTAACTGGAATTTGACATCCTTCCCCCACCGAAGTCTGCCGTAGGAGAAAAGAGCTAATTGGCAGCCAAAAGTAATGGTTGCAGCGGCCATCTTGGCCTGACCTGAGAGGAGAAGAGACTGGAAGAGACCGGAGTATACTTACAAGTGCCAGCTAAGCGACTGTCTGGGGCTGGATTGTTGGGCCTCTTGAATCCTGTTGACCTGCTCTTGATACCCTGGAGGGGCGAACGAATACAATGGATAATGGATCGTCTGTGTTTGAGTGACACGTGGTGAGGTGATCTGATGAGACAGCCTACGGGCTGCAACAGAGCAACAGCGGTGGATAGGTGGAACAGCAGAGAGTGCCCTGATAGGGAGCAGACTGTCTATAAACGCTTGTGGTGTATACTGACCGGAGGATCTCAAAAGGAGTAGCGGAAAGAAAAGGAAGAAAATGGCGCAAAACCTCTAGGACCGTACTAACGCGCTCCTGCCTGGACGAACCTCTGCTGCATCACAGAACGGGTTCAGCCTCAGCAGTTTTACAGCTCTTAATGAGGAGGTGAAGTCGACATCGGAAGCTGGTAAGGTACCCTATCACTGTAACACAGATAGGCACACTTCTCTCCCGTGGCTGGAATCAACTGTAGGGGCCCTGTTAGTGTATGACACCTTAAGCCAAACACAGAGGCCTGGAGAGTTATATAGGGGCTACCTAGAGACATAGGTGGGACACCCTAGGGAACTGATACTGGGATAAAGGCCCGTTACAATACACTTGCTGATATATGTGTCAGCCTTGGTAACCTCTTCTGGGGAATACCATAACTAACTTTCACTGCAGTAAAAGCACAGTACAGATGCAACAACTGAGGGGGAATTACAATGCTTGGGTAAAGTGTGGCATAGTAACTGTCTTATAATACCTGCCAGATCTACAGGTACCTTGCTAGTGTTTGGAGCCCTGAGCTGGATGTGGAGGTTTGGTGGGCTATACAGAGAGCGTTGCTAATACTGATCTATCCTAGATACTACAGGACTGACCGGAGGTATACTGTAACTGATTATCCACAGTATAGCAACACAGATTAGGCCCAACTGCTGCGGTCTTCTCCCCTTGCCTCCAGTTGGGGGTGAGCTCACCCCCCCGACACAGCTTTGTGGCTTGTTTTTGCTGAATATACCTGAAGCTTTCCGAAAGAAGTGTATTTACTATTGCAATGTAATCTGTGGTTGTGGACTCTTAATGATAAATGCTCAACATAAGTACACTGCAATTGTTCTGTGAGATGTCATAGCATTGTTTATGATTTTTGTTTAATATGAGATATGCTCTGTTCTTTTGGGTTACTTGCCTGATGATTATCTATGTACCTAACTCTCTGCTTTCATTTATAGAGTAAATTGTGCACTTGCAGGGGGTTTGTTGTTAGAGGGCCGGCTGTGATTAGAGTGGCAAATGTGTTGCCTTTTTATTACCCAAAATCTGAGTTTATCTGATGTCCTTAATATTTTAACGCCTAACTTTCCTGTGTATGGAGAAATATCTTATTCAAAATCCAATGGCGAACCGCAATAAAAACTATGACCGCATTCCCGGCGGGGTTGGATACGAAACCTTTCATACAATGGGAGAAAATTGATTTGAAGAGTGTTGGCTCTTTACTGGAAACGCTGACTCGCTCTGTGAAGTCTTTTTCTTTGTTACAAATTCAGTACAACCTCCCAAATACCCACTTCTCTGCCTACTTGCAGATTCTTGCTGGACTGAGCCTACACGGCCTACTATGGCTTACTTTTGCAATATGCTAAAGACACCGCTTTTTGTAGAGCAGATTGATGTTAGAGTAGACGTCTGTAACAGGTTAAACTTGTTCTTGCAAAAATGGCGCAGATTAATTTTAATTTTTGAGTTGCAGGTCCAAAGGCAGGTTCTTTCACCATTCAGACACACTAACATCTTTTTGAAAGATGCTTTGCGAGGCAAATGGAACCACATATTGCTCACAAATGAAACACAAAGACATTAGGGAGAGAGAGGGGAGAGGGGGAAATGGTCTTCTCCCTTTTTTTTTTTTTTTGGATCCTCATGCTGCCCAAGTGGCTAATGGCAAAACAAGGTAATGCTTAAGGAATATGAGTAGGGAACTTAGCTTAGACATTTGCTCTCATAGGCTAGGTTTAAGTTTAGACTGTTATTGGGAGGGGCTGGGGTGTAGTTGAGAGTGGTACTCTCTTATAAATGTAAAATGTAAAATATGAGAGTTGGGTACATGTTTAAAATGTAATTGTCGCTACCATTTAAGGGACATATGGTACCATAATGACTCTAGAAATTTGTTATCTAGTGGGATCTGTTTTATCATGATCATTGCTGTATTTTGTTTTTTTTATTATACTTGTAACTGTAATGTTATGATGTTATGGTCGATGTATACACATGTACGCTCTCAATAAAAAAGAAATAGTAAAAAAAAAAGATTGATAACTCTTTTACTACCCATTCCCCAGCTTTTCATAACCAACACTGTTATATTAATATACTTTATAACCTGTAAACATCTGCCTGTTTCTAAGCCCCTGCAGATCGCCTCTTATCTGGGTGCTTCTTATTAGCTTTTTACAGACAGTGCTAGTTCATGTGTGCTATATAGATAACATTGTACTCACCCTTGTGGAGAATGATAATAGTTATGCAGAAACCAGCACTGATTGGCACCAAGATAAGGGTCAGTCTGCAAAGGCTTAGATACAAGGTAACCATTATGGTAAAAAGTATATTCTTATAAAAGTGTTGGTTATGCAAAACTAGGGAATGGGTAATAAAGGAATTATTTATCTTTTTAAACAATAAGCATTTTCAAGTAGACTGTGCCTTTAAATGCCAGAGTGATAACCATTGTCACAATCTATTGGCAGCAGTGACTTTCTATTAAAATATTACAATAAAATTACAATTGTGTTTATTACAGTTTTCTTCAGGTAGACGTTTAAGTATTAGTTATGATATCTTTTGTCTGATACTCAACATAATTTATCTCCTTGCATGTTTTTGAGACACTAAAGCTTACATATTTGGTACAAGGAAACAGGCAAATTAAAACTGTTTCTTGTAATTCTGTGAAACATTCAAGCATGCATTTCCCTTGTTTGTAGCTAAGTCTATGAATACTGTGTTTTTCTCTCTCTGCTTCAGTGAACTAATTGAATATCTAAACAAACTAATTAATCAAAGGAATTTATAAAAGACGGACAGGTCTGGAGAGGTGATGTTCATCAAACCCCTCAATTAGTTTTTTTTTAAATCCCTGCAGCAATTTATTTGCTGAATATGCACTTTTCTTCACTTGAATATTTCCTTGCTATGGCCAAGGTTAACTGTATACAAGCTCATTCACTATTTATGATTTTGCATAACTGAGAAGTTTTTTTTTTTTTTTTCAGAGTCAGAGATTCTAGGAACATTAATCAAAAATAATGAATAAAATGATCCGTCTGACAAGTCTCATAGCCGCCTTGGTTTCAGGAGAATAACGAACTAACTTTATTAATCAACAGTTCCTGATTAATTGTTACAAAGTGTCATCCATAAATTTTTCTCCATTTTAATAATACTGGCTGAACAGAACACTAACAATATCCCAAGTGATTTCAGATTTATTGAGGACTTGGCAAGCTGCAAAACGGGGTGGCACTACTGTCTGTGGTTGACATTAAACTAGAAAGTAGCGTCATGGTCTATCTAAGTTAGATTGCAGTGACCCCACTTCCAGATGCACCCCCTTTTTCATTTGTGAAATATATTCCCTTTCTTTCCATATCTACATATGATAGCCTGTCCCACCATGGAGGTAGCCCCCTTCCCCTCTAGGTCTGCGTTTATGAATGATAAGGTATAGCAGCACTACAACCTATTAAAGATGACAGTTTCACTTTTCCATCCTAATTACTTGTTCCTGCCTATTTGGCATTTTCTTAGAAAAATTTGTTGAATAATGACCAACGTTAAAATGGAGACTCTTAAGAATTTATATGCAGCCTTTAATTTATCATGTACCTTCCTTAATCTTGCAGCAGAATTTATTTCCAACTGTCTCAGCCTATGACAGCGTAGTCATTCTCCGAAGGCCACAGCATGTAACAAAAACATATTTAAAAATGCAACACCATTAAATCAGGAAAGGGCTGGTGTCGATTTTATTCAGAATTAAGTTTATTTACTGCAGCTGCAGACCCGACAAAGTAATTAGTAGTAATTGTTTAAATCAGCTGCCTTACTGAAAGATAGCTAGAAAGTAATGTTATAGTTTGTCTTGCGGCATTTCCATTTGGTGTCATTTTACTGCATGATTATCTCTTTAATACAGTAAAAATAGTTTAGCTTATCTGAACATATACAATTAAACATGGAATCCCAATCCGGACCTATGTACCAAAATAGTAATGATGTAAAAAAAAAAAAAATCTTAAGAGTTCTAGATTTCATAACCTTTATGACATTTGATCTGCCCCAGTAATAAAAGGGTTTTTCACCTTACAATTATAGAAATCATGCAGCTAATGTTGCAGACAAAATTAGGTCACTGAGGAGGAGGCCGGTGCAAAAGGGAGAAAGGTTAAACTGAGACTAGCAGTTGTTTGAACAATGCTCGGAATCAGTGGAGCTAGTTTATAAATGATGACTAAAAATTGTACAGTTGAAGCAATTGTTTTCCAGCCATAATGGATATGGTTCTGTTTTGTGGGCTTATTAGGTAACAAATGTCACACGTTAAACTACAAATACATATTTTACTACTTACATAATTGTAGTACAGTCAGAAACAGTTTCACTTTACAGTTAATGCAACAGAGATATATATAAAAAATAAATAAATAGCCAAACAGCAAATCATTATCATAAGTGCATCATTCACACTTTGGGGCCGAATAATCAAGCCTAAAGACCGCTTCTCCATAACTGATCCACCTGCTCTAAGGCTGAAGACATCAATCCACCCGATCCTATGCGATCGGACTGATTGACACCCCCTGCTAATGGTCGCAAATCTGCAGGGGCGGCATTGCACAAGCAGTTTACAAGAACTGCTTGTGCAATGATAAATGCCGACAGCGTATGCTGATGTGCTGCGGACATGATACGCTACATCGTATCATGTCCACTCGCACTTTCATAAATCGGCCCCTTTGAGGCCTATTTATCATATGTCTGTCGGACCTGATCTGAAAGTGTGGATCAGGTCCGACAGACATCGCTGAATGCGGAGAGCAATACGCTCTCCGTATTCAGCATTGCACCATCAGCTCTTGTGAGCTGCTGGTGCAACGCCGCCCCCTGCAGACTCGCAGCCAATTGGCCTCCAGCAGGGGGTGTCAATCAACCTGATCGTACTCGATAAGGTTGAATTGTGGCAATTCCTGTCCGCCTCATCAGTGCAGGCGGACAGGGTTATGGAGCAGCGGTCTTTAGACTCGCCAGAAACACGGGCCCTCAAGCTCCGTACGGAGCTTGATAAATGGGCCTTTTTGTCTTTACTGTGATCTCCTGGGTTTTTGCCATAATATTGTGGGATTTCATTGAGATCTTTCAAGATTGCATAGAAAACCTCTTTAAACTGAGGAGGGAAATAAAGTTACTGTGTGTGCACATGCCAGATACACATTCCTTTTTGCGGTAAAATAACTTCCTTTTGTACATAGATATGTTAATGTGATATTTTTATCTATATCCAGAGAGGCTGCATCACTATCAAGCAATTCAGCATTTACAAGGAAAGTCTACACCAGAATTTTTATTGTTTAAAAAGATAGATAATCCCTTTAATACCCATTCCCTAGCTTTGCATAACCAACACAGTTATATTAACACACATTTTACGTCTGTGATTATCTTGCATCTAAGCCTCTGCAGACTGCCCCCTTATGTCAGTTCTTTTTACAGACTTGCATTTTAGACAATCAGTGCTGACTATTTAGGTAACTCCACAGGCATGAGCACAATGTTATCTATAAGGCACACACCAACTAACGCCCTCTAGTTGTGAAAAACTGTCAAAATGCATTCAGATAAGAGGCAGCCTTCAAGGGCTAAGAAATTAGCATATGAGCCTACCTAGCTTTTGCTTTCAACAAAGAATACCAAGAGAACAAAGCCAAATTGATGATAAAATTATATTGGAAAGTTGTTTGAAATTACATGCCCTATCTGTATCATTAAAGTTTAATTTCGACTAGACTGTTCCTTTAGGTAACGTCCATTTGAGTTGCATTTTTATGGGAACTTGCTAAATGGACCACAAGCAGAAGTTCTATCAAATAGTTATCTCATATTTTGTTAACATACATTTTCTTTTTTACTTGAAACTGTTAAGTTGGAACCTTTCATTTTTTTAACCCCTTAAGGACATAGTCAATGGTCCAAGCTCTGAACATAAACAAAACCTAGAATTTAAACTATATTTTTCCTCAACCAAAATTTACCCCTTTAATTAAGGGCTACATTACAAGTGGAGTGCTAATTTATTATGCACCCTTAAATGGGCAAATTTGCCCATTTCTGGGCTCATGATAAATAACCCGCCATTGAAAGTGGCTGGTTAATGCTACCCTAAGCTCATAGCGTTCTGAAGATTAACCAGACCTCTTGTTAATTTTTAAAAATGTCCCCAATTGCCCCTAAAATACAGTGTAGCATCTTTATTTTTTTTAATATAACTGCACAAAGCAGTTTTAAGGGCTTAAAGATTGTGGATGTTTGGTGTTAGAAAAAAAAAAAAACGGCACTGAACTGCATTTTTACATTGCGGTCTATGGGGTCTGTGTAATTACTTGAAAATATATATGTATGTATATTCATATACATATATATTTACACTTTGCTGTCAATCGCTTCGTGACTTACCCCCTTCGCTGCCCTAGGTTATCTTCCATGACTATCAGCATGAGAACGAGGCTCCCGTTAGAGCAAAGCAAATATAGGGAAAATTACTATTTTATGTTTATTTTGCCTTTGACATAGTTGGTTTTGCTAATTGAAAGCACTATCTAGTGTTCTGAATATCATGCAAATTCAAATGGCTGAGGCTGCAGGAAGAACAGGCCAGATTATCATATCTCTCTATACACAAAGGCCAATTTTTACAGTAGGTATGACTGTCATCATGGCTAGTGATTTTAAAAAAATCAGCTACTTCAATCACATGAATTAACCTAGAGGAACAATTCCCCATACATTTAATACTATCTATAACAAGTCGTTGGGAACACATTAATAGGTAAAGCAATCTACAGCACAATTTGTCCCTACAGCCATGAAGTTGATTTTGACTACATTTATTTCTTACCTGGTACTCCAGGGGTTTAAATAAAGTATTTCAAAAGGGTTTCAAAAAAGGTTTTGAAGGCTTGAAGAACAATAACATGAAGATGTAACTGATGGATTGTAATAAAGCTGGTGAAGAGTTTCATTGAGTAATATGTGACAGTAGTATTGACAGTATGTGCTTTCCGGTGGATTTGTTGCCAATGAATTTAAAAGCCCAGTGAAATGTTATGTAAACCACTTGGCTCAGTTCTTCTCCGGTATTTGAACAGTTGGAAATCTAGCAAAAGAAAACTAAAATATCAAATTGCCTGATATAGACCCAGAATGTGCAGGAAAACAAAACACAAATACTAATACTTCTGTATTCACTTAGCCCTTCAATATTTTCTTTAGGGGAATATTGCGATCAAACACTCTCTAGATATACAACAGCAATCAAATATTTTAATTAGTTTTGCATAAAAAATTTTAAATCTGCGTTTTTACGGACGTGTAGGAAATTAGTTAATATGCAAGGTACAATAGATTGTCAATTTCTCACTGGCTGATAATGCCAAATCCCAAAACTATATTGCCTCTGCAAGCACAGTTTGTTTTTGCAGCACAAGCGTGTCTGTTTTTCAAAAATAAAATAAAAATAAAAGAAAAATAATTTTTTTTTAGAGGCAACAAAATGACTTTAATATTGTATGTTTCATAATCCAGTTCATAAACCCTATCACCTCATTCTTGGTGACTTCAATATCCCTCTTGACAATCCCACTGCCTCCTCTGCAAAACAACTTCTGCAACTCACTTCCTCTTTTGGTTTGTCACAATGGACTGATTCTCCCACTCACAAAGATGGTCACTCCCTTGACCTGATCTTTAGCTATCGATGCACCCTCTCAAACTTCACAAACTCCCCCTTTCCTCTTTCTGACCACCATCTCCTTACTTGCAACATATCATCCCTCCCTACAACTCTCCCTCCTTCTGCTCCTCACACCAAACTTCACAGAAGCATTACGTCATTAGATCAACAACAGCTTTCTAATTCCCTCAAACCTCTCCTCTCATCCTTCTCCTCCTTTTCATGCCCTGACCAATCTATCTGCCACTATAATTCCACCCTTACATCCGTCCTTGACAATCTCGCCCCTCTTACCATAGCTCAGAAATCAAACACTCATCCTCAGCCCTGGCATACTCCTCTGACACGATACCTACGCAGATGTTCCCGTACTGCTGAGCGGCACTGGAGAAAATCTAGGAGTTCAGCTGATTTTCATCACTACAAATTTATCTTGAACTCCTACTACTCTGCCCTTAATTTCCATAAGCAACACTACTTCTCTACTCTTATCTCTAATCTTTCTTCAAACCCAAAACGTTTGTTCTCCACTTTCAATACTTTTCTCCGCCCCTCCCCCACCTCCTAATACAACTTCTCTGTCTGCTCAAGACTTTGCCAACCACTTCAATAACAAAATCAACTCCATCAGAAATGAAATCAGCTCTCAACATAATTCCATTCTCTCACCCCCTCAGATGCTCTCAATCAACCACAACCCACATAAGCTCATTCTCCCCTGTTACTGAGGAAGAAGTTTCGGCACTTATACTGCACTCTGCCACCCTTACCCCTATACTCACACACACTTTTAACCTCTCCTTCAGCACCGGTATATTTCCCTCATCGCTGAAACATGCACTGGTCACACCTATCCTCAAAAAACCTTCCCTTGATCCTACCTCCCCATCCAACTACCGCCCTATTTCCCTCCTCCCTCTTGCATCAAAGCTTCTCGAAAAACTAGCTTATGCACGCCTGTCCCATTTCCTTACAATAAACTCCCTCCTTGACCCATTGCAATCTGGATTTCGTCCCCATCACTCCACAGAAACAGCAATTGTTAAGGTTACCAACCACCTACTTACAGCAAAATCAAAAGGCCACTTCTCTCTGCTTATTCTCCTTGATCTGTCCGCAGCCTTTGACACTGTTGACCACCCTCTCTTGCTCCAAACCCTCCAATCCTTCGGCATATGTGACACAGTCCTCTCGTGGCTCTCTTCCTACCTGTCAAACCATACCTTTTTATGTAGCCTTCTCTGGGGCCTCCTCTGCCCCGTCACCACTTTCTGTCGGAGTACCGCAAGGCTCTGTCCTCGGTCCCCTTCTCTTCTCAATCTACACGTCATCACTAGGTTCCCTAATAAAGTCCAATGGTTTACAATATCATTTGTATGCCGACGACACCCAAATCTACTTCTCTGCACCAGACCTTTCTCCTTCCTTGCTAACCCGTGTCACTAACTGTCTTTCTCACATCTCCAACTGGATGTCCTCTCACTACCTCAAGCTAAATCTCTCCAAAACTGAGCTCCTTATTTTCCCCCCTTCTTCAAACCTCTCCACCCCCAATCTCTCTATAACTGTCGACAACTCCATCATTACCCCTACCCTGCATGCCCGATGTCTTGGGGTCACATTTGACTCAGATCTTTCTTTCACTCCTCACATTCAGTCTTTAGCTAAAGCCTGCTGCTTCCACCTTAAAAACATCTCTAAAGTTAGACACTTCCTTACACAAGACACAACTAAGATTTGAATCCACTCTCTCATCCTCTCCCGCCTCGATTACTGCAACTCTGTCCTCTCTGGTCTCCCCACCTACCACCTAGCTCCTTTACAATCCTTAATGAATGCCTCTGCCAGACTCATCTTCCTTACAAGTCGCTCTTCATCTGCTGCACCTCTCTGCCAATCTCTTCACTGGCTTCCTCTTGCCTCTAGGATCAAACACAAAATTCTCACTCTGACATACAAAGCCCTCAACTGCACTGCTCCCCCCTATATCTCAGATCTTGTCTCCAGATACTCTCCCTCCCGTCCCCTTCGCTCTGCTCACGACCTCCTACTCTCCTCCTCTCTTGTCACCTCATCACACTCCCGTTTACAGGACTTCTCCAGACTGGCTCCCATCTTGTGGAACTCTCTGCCTCGCTCCACAAGACTCTCTTCTAGTTTTAAAAGCTTCAAGTGCTCCCTAAAGACTCTACTGTTCAGGGATGCATACAACCTACGCTAACCTTTCTTTATACCAGTTCCTCTCTTCCATTGCTATCCCCTGAACATGTAAGCTTAAGAGTCCAGCTGTTTGTTGATCACCTTCTCAAGAGCTGACTACAACAGTGCAACTCTTGGCAGGACCCTCTATCCATTTGATCCTTTTAACTGTTTTTTTGTACTCCGCCTTTGTTAATAGCGCTGCGGAATTAAAGTTATGCTTTCAATAATAATAAAAAAACAACAATACAGTTTTAACCCCTTCACTACCAGAACTTTCAGAGAAGAATTTGCCCAAAATACTGGAGAATTTTTATAATTTTTGCTATCACTCCATTTAAACAGAAATAAAGCCTTATTTTTTACTTACCTGTCAAAACTATATATTTTTTTTGAAAGCAGAAAACACAAGGTATTGATCTAGGCCCATTTGGGTATATTTCATGCCACCATGTCACCGTCAAATGCAATCACATAAAAAATCATTAACTTTTTCACAAAGTTGTGTCTCTCACAGAAATTATTTACATACCGCTTGTGCAATCATCACACAAATGATTGTTAAAACTTCTCTGGGATCCCCTTTGTTCAGAAACAGCAGACATAAATGGCTTTGCCATTGCTTTTTGGTAATTAGAATGCTGCTAATTGCAGCTGCGCACCACACTTCTATTATTCCTGGCAGTGAAGGGGTTAATCAGGTAGCTTTTAAGGTTTAATTTTATCTTCAGTGTAGAGATTACCCTCCGACCTGACACCTCCCACCCAGGGCCGGATTGGGCAGCCGGGATACCGGGAAAAATCCCGGTGGGCTGCCGGCCGGCAGCTCAGCTGGGCTGGCTCAGCTGCTGCAGAGACCGTCTGAGAGCAAGTTGCAACACATTTTTGATGCGGGCGGCTGATTGATTTTTATTGGGCCTCCACTAGTTCCCTTTGCTCCGCCCACCATTACCGAACCCTGTAAACATGTGCATAATTGAACCCAATAGTGTGTAGTGCAGGATGTGACGCGTGAGATTCTATTATGTGGCTTTTGTTTCAGACAAGTATTTAGCACACAGCTGCACGTGTGAGTGAGGTCAGGTGGTGTCAGCATGGTCGCTGGGAGTGCAGCGCTGAACAGCTATAGCCTATGTCTCGGTAACAGAGTGAGATGGATGGCCGCAGGACACTGGTCAGGAGGAGGATATCGGATCCTTGCTTCATCTCTCAGTGAAGTCAGTGAGTGCTGTGACTAAGATCCGAAGCTGGGATAGTGCAGGGGAGTGTGGCGGCCATCACAGAGGCAGCCAGCCAGGTACAGACTGCGCTGGCCAGATGACTGAGTGACTGTTGTAAACTTGTAATGCTAGGGAAGGTAGCAAGCAGGGACTGGGAGCGTGGAGGCTCAGGCTGCCAGTCACAATGCTTTGGCCGGTGGCTCACTAGTTGCATTGAGTCCCAGGTCCTGGTTGTCACGCACTGTGCTGCACTGAGACAGCTGACTGTGTCACAGTCACTAAATTCTGTTCATTATTGGATACGGCAGCTACAGCAAGCACAGTGTGTGAGTGTCAGTTCTAAGTTCCTATTCTCACACCCAGGGAGTTAGTATAGCTACTTTCTCCTCAGTTATGTGAAATCTTATCTGTGTAAAATGTTTTTCAGGCTGGAATAATTCATGTAAAAAAGACAAAACAACAAGTGTCTGTGTCAGTCATAGTGCAGTCACTGCTGAGCAAAATGGGGAAAAAAATAAAATAACTTGCTCACCTCTGTTTATTGGCTGGTGCATGACACATGACCTCACACATCATGTTGGGAATTGTCAGCTAATTACTTTTTCTTACCACATCACACTCTAGCTGTAGTTCTCTTATACACAGTAGGATTACTAAGGTAAATATACCGTATTTTCTTGCTAAGCAAATAGTTTAGAGCACTAAAATATTACTAAATATAATACAGCAATCAAATATGTGGTGTGTGTCAGTTTGTATGTGTATGTTTGTGTCTGCGTCTGTATGCAAGTGTATATAGTGTGTCTGCATGTGTATGTTGTGTGTCTGAAAGTATTTCATTTGTGTGTAAACTGCCTGCTTAACTCAAAATATTTTTACTTTTTATTATATATATATATATATATATATATATATATATATATGAGTTGAAGGGAAACCCAGCTAGAGCAGAGTTGGCTGGCTTGGAGGGGGCGTGACTAGGTTGGAAGGGGGGGGTGGCTAGGTTGTAGGGGGCGGGGTTGGGCTGGTCTATACAAATTTCCAGGGCTGGTCTGATTTCCCAGTCCGGCCCTGCTCCCACCCCCTGATCCCTCCCAAACAGCTCTCTTCCTTCGCTAACCCCATGCTTTCAACGGTGTGCAAAAGGTCACTTTTGGGCTTTATAAAGAGCTTTTAGGTGACAAATTAGAAATAGTCTTGAAAAATTGTTTAAAAATCTCTTGAAAATGGATTGTGATTGCAGAGAACTTTTCGGGTCCATGTTAAAAATAGGGTTTTTCTCAGAGTGACAAAAACTTGATTAAGGCCATCCTTAAAATAAAATGTGGCCCAATTCGCCCAAAAAAATCCACTGACAATAGATAGGGATTGACCCCTAAATGTTTGTCATCTAATTATTAAAATAATCAAAAATAGAAGTAAAATATATTTATAATTTTTTTATTATTATTTCTTAAGATTAGTGTTTGTAACAAATCTTCCATTCACTTGATTAAAGGAACATGAAGCCCCACATTTTTCTTTCATGATTCAGAAAGAGCACAATTTTAAACAACTTTCCAATTTACTCCTGTTATCTAATTTGCTTAATTCTCTTTGTATTCTTTGTTGAAGAAGCAGCAATGCACTCCTGGGAACTAGCTCAATGCATTGGGTGAGCCAATAACATGGGGCATATATGTGCAGCCGCCAATCAGTAGCTCCCAAGCCTACCTAGTTATCTTTTTCAACAAAGTATACCAACAAAACAAATTAGATAATAGAAGTAAATCGGAAAGTTGTTTAAAATCAAAAGCTTTATCTGAATCACAAAAGAAAAACATTGTTTTTCATGTCCTTTTATGTTTAAATATTTTTTATTGGTAACATAATTCTTGTTTACTTACAATACAAAGGCTGATCAACCATTTCTCCAGAAACATAATCATCAAGATAGCAGTAGATGACAATCCCAATATACCCAAGCAGTGTTCTCCTCCACCCTCCTCCACATCCCAATACCTTTCATAGTCCCAAAGAGACCTATCTTTGTGTGTAGAGGGTTCTGGAATATTGCATCAATATTCAGAGTTATCCAAGTTGAATCTTTGTATCCTGGAGGTTGTTCCAGATTGATTGCTACAAAATAATCATCATGTGTGTTTGTTGCTCAGTAATAGGACAGCAAAAAACAAGGTTGATAAATTCTAAATTCTCGTAATGATCAAGTAAACATTTAGATTAAGGTATGTAGTTTTCCTCAAAACTCTTTTCAAACATAATGGTTTCGGAAAGGGTAGGGGGGGGGGGGGGTAGGGGGGGGAAGAGGGAAGAGGAGGGGGAAATAGTGTCCCCACTCCCAGCGATCCTCCAAGGCCTACGGAAGATGTTCAGACCCAGCCTCTAGGGGTCAAGTCGGCCAGCTCGTTCTCCTCTGGGGAGTGTTGCGTTGCTAATCCAGTAGTACCATGTCTTCTGAAAAGAGGCCCTATTGTTTAACGTGTCTGTTGCATATTCATACATAGTGTAGGTGTGGCATATTTTATTGTATACTTCTAACCATGGTGGTGATCCTATCTTCCAGTATTTTGCAATGCAAACCCTTGTCACTGTGCACAGAATTCTGATGAATGTATTGATGTATCTATGGAATCTATCTATGTTGTCGTGTAGTAATGCTTGTTGGATAGTGAGTGTAACCTCTTCTTCTAGTATTTGGCTAATGAGGGCGGAGAGTTTTTGCCATGTCCCCTGTATTTCCCTACACTCCCACCACATGTGTTTATAGGATCCCAATTCTCCGCACCCTCTATAACATAAGTTGCTGCTATTTGGCTGTATATGGGCCGTCCTCACTGGGGTTAAGTACCATCTAAATAGGGTCTTTGTGACATTTTCCTTCAGATCCATACTAATTAACCCTTTATCAGCCATTTGGAATAGTTCCTCCCATTCCTGTACTTCCTTACTTATGTTCAAGTCTTTCTCCCATTTTACCATTATCATGGATTTAGATCTGTTTGGAGGTGTCTGTAGTGTTATGTATATTTTAGAGATATTGTGTTTGGTCCTTGTGAGGCTTGTGCCATAGGTCTCTAACACCGTATTTTGTCCCTTTTTTGAGTTTTTCAGGAATAAGTGCAAGGAGGAACGTAACTGAAGATATAGGTACCAGTGGAGCTTTATAGGAATCAGTTTTGTCTGCAGCTGGGTAAAAGGAAGTAATTGTCCCCCCTGTATTACATCCGCTACTCTGTAAAGCCCCTTGTTTTCCCATTTGGCCACTAGTCTGCGGGAGTCTCCTGATAAGAGGCATCTAATTGGTGTCATTAAAGAGAATTCCGGGAACAAGTCTGCTCTTTTAAGTGTCTGTGTCCAAGTCTTTATAGTCAGGTCCGTAGTGTATGTTTTGGTATATGTCTTAGTTGGGTGAGTGGTTTGTGCGTCCCATAGAATTGAGTCTCTTTCCTCCCATCCCCCCAGTTCCATCTCCAGGAGTACCCAGGTGGCCTCTTCCGACCTTCTCAGAAGGCAGGAGTCCTGGGCTAATCTGGCAGCTTTATAGTATTCCAAGAGATCTGGGGCTCCCACTCCTCCCACCGCTCTACTCCTACAGACCACTAGTTTTGCTATTGTGGCCGATTTTGGCCCTCTAATAAAAGCTAATATTTCAGCCTGTAGTTTAACAAAATCTGTTTTGATCAATTTAATGGGGAGGGCCCGAAAAAGGTATAATATGCGTGGGAGCATGTTCATTTTGACCAGCGCTACTCTTCCCATCCAGGAAAAGCCACACATCCGCCACCCTGCCAGATCTTTTCTAAATTGGTTGAGGAGTGGAGTATAGTTGTATTTATACAATAGTTGCATCTGAACCGGGAGATTGATACCTAGATATCTTATTGTTTTGGGAGCCCACCGAAACTCGAAGTTGAGTTCTATTATTTTCCGTGTGTGTGGGGGAATGGCCACTGGGAGGAGCTCGCTTTTTTCCACATTTATTTTATATCCCGATATATTTGAGAATTCACTCAGTAACAAATGTAGATTAGGAAGCGATATGAGCGGCTTAGTGATGGTGAGCAAGATGTCGTCCGCAAATAAAGAGATTTTGTATTCAGAGTGGGCTGCTTGAACTCCCGATATGTCCGGGTGGGCCCGAATCTTGGCCGCCAGTGGTTCAATACAGAGGGCGAACAACAGGGGTGACAGAGGGCACCCCTGTCTCGTCCCGTTCAGTATGGGGAAAGAATTGGATCTATACCCCCCCGAAGTTACTTGGGCCCGTGGGTTGGAGTAAATAGCCCGCAGAGCGGACAGAAAAGTGTCTCCGAAGCCCATCTCCTCCATGACTGCAAACATATATTTCCAGTCTATTCTATCAAACGCCTTCTCTGCATCCAGTGATAGGATCAGAGAAGGCGTCTGTGTTTTTTCTAGGTAGTGAACCAAGTTAATCACTCGTCTGATGTTATCTGGGGCTTCTCTATGTTGTATAAATCCCACTTGGTCAGGGTGAACTAGAGATGGCATGATCGGTTTAAGGCGGTTGGCTAAAATTTTTGTAAAGATCTTAAGATCCTGATTGATTAAAGATATAGGGCGATAGTTTCTGCATTTTTTATGGTCCTTATCTGGTTTGGGGATAACTACTATTTTTGTATCTAATAACTCCCGGGGGATGGGATTACCTTCCAGAATAAAATTACAAAACTTAGTTAAGTGAGGGACAAGTGTGCTTTTGAAAAGTTTATAATACTCTCCCGGGAAACCGTCGGGCCTGCTGCTTTCCCCGGTTTTAAATCTTTAATGGCTCCTAGGATCTCTGCAGGAGTTATCTGGGCATCAAGGGTGTCTCTTTGTTCTATTGTAAGCGATGTTAGTCTGCAGTCATTTAAGAATTTTCCTGTTTGGGTCACTGTCTCCGCGCTGTGAGTCACCTTTTCTCCGTCATAGAGTTTGCCATAAAAATTTACAAAGGTATCAACTATCTCCTGGGGATGGGAGGTTAGAGTACCCCCCTCTGTTTCTATTGAGGGTATCGCTGACGCTTTGCATCTCTCCCTAATCCTATGTGCCATAAATCTGTCTGGCTTGTTCGCATAGATAAAGTATTGTGATTTAAGTCGCTGCGCCGCCCTTGTTGCTTGTGTATTTAATAGTGTAGTTAGGGATTGTTTCCTGTCTTGTAGGGCTCGCAGCGCTGCTGGACTCTTGGTCAATTTGTGCTGTCTCTCCAATACTTCGATATCTTTGTGTAATTGTGCTATGTGGGTTCTATATTTCTTGGTATGTTTAGCTTTGAGTTGGATTAATAGACCTCTAAGCAATGCTTTATGAGCAGCCCAAGAGTACATAGGATTAGTGGTGGAGTCGATGTTAATAGTCCAAAATTCAGTCATGGCACGAAGTATGTCATTATGATCTTGGTTGGATCTCAGCAAGGTGGTATCATATGTCCAAGTCCTGGTTCTATTAATATCCCTTAATCCCTCTAGGTCAGCCGAAATTATGGAGTGGTCTGACCACACGCAAGCATGTATACTCGAACTTCGTAACATGGGTAGCAGTATCTGGCTTGTATAGATGTAGTCCAGTCTAGTATAGGAGTCATGTGCAGCTGAATAAAAGGTAGTGTCTGTGGTAGTACCATATAGCGTGTTCCATGTGTCCCTAAGAGTGTGTGGTGCAAATGAGTCTTGTATGTCTTTGATAATGCGGTTGTGTCTGTGGTGTTTAGGAGTCAGTGTTTTGATGCGTGGGGTTTGAATAGGGGTCATAGTTATGTTAAAGTCTCCTGCTAATATAATCTTAGTTTGTGACCAGCCTGTCAAGAGACGAGCCACATTGGCAAAAAATGCATGCTGGTTATCATTGGGTGCATATACGTTACACAGGGTGACCTCACTGTCCAGGATGCGTCCCCTCACTATTAAATATCTACCCTCAGGGTCGGCCAGTGTGCTGTCATGATGGAACCCTACCGAAGAATGTATCAGGATAGACACCCCTCGAGTCTTCTTGGGTGCTGTGGCGTGATAGTGTGTGGTGAATTGCTTTGTCCAGTATTTCGGGGGGCTGTCTCTAAGAAAGTGTGTTTCTTGCAGGAATACTATATTGGCGTTCAGTGCCCTATACTGATTCATTGCCATCCTTCGTTTAATATCAGTATTGAGACCCCGAACATTGTGAGATATCAGTCTGATTCTATTATTCATAGGTGTTTGTGTAGGTTTGCATGTGCGTGATTGGTGGGCTATGCAAGTACATGTGGTCTAGACAGTGAATTATCTTACCCCAGGAAATCTGGTCCACTGTGGTGGGTTATATTTTATGAGCCTTTATTTCGGAGGGATCGCTGAGAGGGGGAAAAAGAAGAGCAAAGGATAAATAACAACATATTAAACAGTCAATATCTAACTGGTCCCTAACAGTGGGACAACTTAACAGTGCCCGAGGGCATCTTAAAGGTTGTGTGATAGCCACTCAACCTTAGGCAGTGGGGGGCATCTGTCCACTTCTCTGAAATATTAGCAGGGCGAGAGTAATCGCAGAGTGCGTCTACCTCCCAACCAGCTAGGATAAGTGATGGAAGAATAATATCTCTCCATGATATGGTGTTAATCTTATGCAGTTCAGATAGCTGGTGGGGGTTAGTTCCTTAGGATGGTTAATGGTACTCAAGCGTTGAAGTCTCATGTCTATGAAGAATCCTTGTGGTTTCCCCTTTTCTCTAAGTCTCTTGTTGTATGAGAGGGAACCCAAGAAAGAAAAGAATTCACGATACCTTATCTCTGAGTTCACTGGTTTTTTGCCTCTTGTTGTTGACCTTCTGCCAGGCCATTTGGGTTTTAGAGCTCCCTGAGGGTTCCTTCCGTGGTGGTGGTAAATCTTGTTCCGGGAGGGTCGGTGGCTCCAAGCCCAGTAAGCCACATACCTCCGGAATATCCTCTTGGTTTTTAATATTTATTGTTTTAGAGTCCTTGAGGATGCTTAAGACAAAGGGGAATCCCCACCTGTAAGGGATTTGCTGTTTTCGTAAGATGGTAGTTAGTGGTCTCAGTGATCCCCTGCGCTGTAGGGTGCGCAGACTCAGATCTTGGAAAAATTGTATTATATTTCCCTGAAATTTAAAGGTAGGGTTTTTCCTAGAAGCCTGCAGTATTTTTTCTTTATCAGGAAAGAATGTCAATTTAACTATCACATCTCTTGGGGGTATTTCATTTTTGGTTTTAGCTTTAAGAGCTCTGTGTGCTCTCTCCACGTGGAATGTGTACTCAGGGGGTGAGCCTGTTATCTGACTGAAGAGTTGTGCAATATATGCTGGAATGTTTTGATTTGTGACATCTTCTGGGATTCCTTTTAACCTAATATTGTTTCTTCTGCTCCTGTTCTCTAAATCCTCCATCTTATCCTGCATGTCCTGTAGGAGCTGTTGTTGGTTAGAGACAGTTTGCGCTATTTCATCTACATTTTCCACCATTGCATCTTTTTGGTCTTCCAATATATCGATTCTGTTTCCCATGTCTGTGAGATCAGATTTAATTTCAGCAAGACTGGATGTCACTGACGTGTGTATGGAATCTATCTTCTCCCACAGCTTTTCAAAGTTATCCGTTAGGTCTTTTTTGGACACTAGGGAGTGCAGATCCGCTCTAGTAATAGGGGATTGATCTTCATTGGGTGGCTGTGAGGGTTGATCTAATTCTTCGTCTGTCTCCATGTCCTTATTAATTTTGGTTGGATGAGAGGCTTTAAAAAAGGAAGATACTGTTGAAGGAGAGTTGGGGTTAATTATTTTCTCTCCCTTCCCTCCTCTCCTGGTCGCCATTGCTTTGGTATGTTGAATATAGCAGGTATTGACTCTAGTGGCGCCAGAAAGAGGGGTCACTTTTGTAGTTTAGGGTGGTTAAAAAGTTCCTTGTCTTTCTCTGTCTCAGGATATGGTGGAGCACAGCTCTAGGAGCAATAGTTTCCCCAGATGGGGTTAATGTTTCGAGAGAGTTGGGGCAATAAGAGAAAAGAGGCAAAAAGAGAGAAGGGGGGGAGGCAAAACCCCCCACTAAGGTATGATTATATGTTAGCGGTTCTTCTTCATTTAAGTGACAGGCAGCGCCTTGCTTAGTCTCTTTTGCAGCATATGTAGAAGCAAGTGTCCCCCCCTCTGTTACCATAGGCTACATGTTGCTTAGATGGGGTTTAAAGTTGTGGAAGGTGTACTCACTTAACATGCAATAAAATATAATGTCCGGTAGAGTACTGGATAAGCCCCAAGTTGTATTAAAAGAAAAATTCCCCCTTTAAGTTTTGCTTATATTGAGGAGGCTTGGGATCTTACAGAGCAGGTCAAGGCAAAACCGCTTTCAAGGTATGTATTTCAGTTTAATTATGTAGCCCTCGGGACCACCAGGGTGAGTGAAGCTTTTGCTTGAAAGGGGAACAATATTCTGTTATAGCACAGTCCCTGGCTTGTAAGCTTTGTTCACAATGTCCAATTTCTGCAATGGATTTGCAGCTGTGATTGTTTCTGGGGGTGCCTGGGAGAAGTATTGGCGAGAGGGTTAGTGGAGCTAAGGTATCTATATGATAGAGGTCAGGGCAATGCTAGTTCTGCAGTTACAGGAAGGGCCTTAGAAGTACGCTCCTTGATTTTTATTCCTGGAGGCTCTATTTTAATAGCCACTGACAGTCCGGAGTTTATTAAGCTTCACTGGGAGTGAGTGGGGCCCTAAGCCAGATCGTATGCTGTTTCTTAGATTGTGGGCCACCTCACCTCCACAATTTCCTCCCCAGGTCCCCCCTACCTTCAGATGCTTGTTCCTCCCTGCTGTTGTGTGGGTCCGATGGCACCCGGCACCTCCGGTGGTCTCCGCCGTCTCTCTGGGCCCTGCTCGGGCAAAGTATGGTGGATCAGGCAAGATGGCGGATCTTCGCGCCAATTCTCAGCGCGGCTTCAGCACTCCCCTGTGTCGGGTCAATGTGCAGATTCTCCCGGAGACCAGGTAACACCGGTTCTGACCTGATAGTCCCGAGGTTCTGTTATGGGGTACGATCCGCCCAGACTGCGCTTTTACATGCGGGCAATTTCTCCTTGCACACCGTCGGGTCAGGTAGTGTTTATTAGTGCCCGATGCGTAAGTGTTCACCCCTAATATAGCTGGGCTACACTTTACTAGTCTGGAGGGGTAAACCGGTCCTGAATTAGTCTGGGTTTTATTGCAGAAAACCCGGTTTTATTGCTTTAAGTCAGAGAGCTCTCACTCTGTGCGTCTGCTTCCTTTGGTTGCTAGCTCCGCCTCCCTTTCATGTCCTTTTAAAGGGACATAAAACCCAAAGTTTTTCTTTCATGATTCAGACAGAGAACACAATGTTAAACAACTTTCCAATATACTTCTTTTATCTAATTTGCTTTGTTCTTTTGTTATCTTTTGTTCAAAGCATATCTAGATAGGCTCAGAAGCCGGGAGCTAGCTACTTATTGGTGGCTGCACGTATATGCCTCTTGTGATTGGCTTACTAGTTCCCAGTAGTGCATTGCTGCTTCTTCAAGAAATTATTACAACAGAATTAAGCAAAATTGATAATAGAAGTAAATTGGCAAGTTGTTTACATATGTATGCTCTGTCAAGATCATGAAAGAAAAATATTGGGTTTAAATGTCCCTTTAAAGGGACAGTATACACTCATTTTCATATAACTGCATGTAATAGACACTACTATAAAGAATAAGATGCACAGATACTGATATGAAAATCCAGTATAAAACTGTTTAAAAACGTATTTAGAACCTCTTAGTTTAGCTCTGTTGAAAAGGTAGTTGGAAAGCCCACTGCAAGTGTCAAATAAGACACTCCCCCCCTCCCCCTTCTTTTGCATATGAAAGACCCTTTACACAAACAGGAGCAAGCTGGAGAAGGTAGCTGACGGTATTCACATAAAACTTTTGGGCTTGGTTAGGAGTCTGAAAATCAGAGCAATGTTATTTAAAAATAAGCAAAACTATACATTTATTTTTTTTAAAAAACTTTATGGGCTATATAAATAGATCATCTACAAAACATTTATGCAAAGAAAAAATGAGTGTATAATGTCCCTTTAAGTGTGTATACTGTCAATCTTCCAGCTTTCATCAGGAGCCCTGTTATTTAGAAACTCAGTGCAACTAAAGGTGTTTTGCATGTGTGTTTTATAACTTCAGTATCTCTTTTACATCATCTTTGATTTACAGTCAAACATCCAGATCTTTAGATCTTCAAATATCTGAGGAATGAAAGTACCAGGTACTATTCACAGATTTAATTATATGTTTAGAAAAGAAAGAATAAACAGAACATTCATATTTATCTATACCACCTACCCTATATGTACTGATTTTCTTCTTGAATCAACAATTTGTTGGGTTCAACTATTGAATTGTATATTTTATCTTTTTTTAGTTAAACACAATATAGCTAGCACAGCAGAAAAAAATAAGATAACATAAACAATCATTTATTCCCTTTATAATTAATCTGAGTTAAGGTTACTAATATTTTTGGATATTATTTCAAATGCAAAGACATGAAAGGCAAGAAATATATAACGTATTAGAAAACTGTTTTTAAATAGGGAATGTGTAACTGTTTGTATAATTCTTAGTTGTCAAAGACCTTCAATATTAAGAAATATTATTAAAAAAAAACAATTTTCGTAAGTTTTTAAAATCTGTAGATTTTAACCATTTAGTGAAAAAGGGGTAGTGTACAAGCGCTAAGGTAATCCCCAAGATTTTAACCATTTAGCCTTTGTAGTTTTGCTTTAATGTATAACATAAAATATCACTATTTTAAGTTGATAATTAGGGAAAACTCACCTGCACCCAAAAAAATAAAATAAGTATCAGTAACAGACTAATCTGATTACCATTTGTATTTTTATCATATTTCAATATATTTTTTTTATTTCATCCCCTTGTTTGTGTTTGTCGTATCTTTATATGTTTCTACTGAGTCAGAGCAGCGTCTTTGATTTGTATCAAGTAAATTAAACTTTATTACCTAACTTTAGAAACAATCAACAATACCAGAGGGAGGAAAACCTACCATACAGTTATGGATGGCATAATTAGTCTAATTTAATCTAAATTTAATTGGTTTAATAATACAGAGTGCAACAGCATCTATGATGAGGTGCCTTCAAATCATAATCACAACTGTCACTAAACCATTATAAGATTTTCACTCAGTAATAATTATTATTATTATCATTATTATTAGCACCATCGTCATTAATTTTTAAAGATGTGCCAAATTCTGAAGCACTAGGTACATTAATAGAATAGAAATAGAGATGAATATCCAAGATTAAACAAGACACATTAATACAAGATGAGGAAAGCCCTGGGCTGAGGAGCTTACAATCTATAGCTTAAAATAATCATTTCCAAAAACTTGCATTATAAATAAAAAAAATAAGACAGTACAAAAAATGTCTTGTGCTGATGCATGTTAAATATTTAAAGACTAGTCCTAAAGCCCGTTCACACGGGCCATTTTTTGCAGTACAGTGGTCCCACCCCTGGCGTTCTCTCCCTCCCACTCTCTTTTGCTTTCTCTCTCTCCCCCCTCTCTTTTGCGCTCTCTCCCCCTCTCTCTCTCCATCTCCCCCTCTCTCTCTCTCTCTCGCTCCCCTCTCTCTCTCCCCCCTCTCTCTCTTTCTCTCTCTCCCCCCTTTCTCTCTCTCTCCCCTCTCTCTCTCTCGTCTCTCTCTCGCCTCTCTCTATCTCACCCCTCTCTCTCTCTCTCTCTCTCTCCCCTCTCTCTATCTCCCCTCTATCTCTCTCTCTCCCCCCTCTCTCTCTCTCGCCTCTCTCTTTCTCTCTCCCCTCTATCTCTCTCTCTCTCCCCCTCTCTCTCCTCTCTCTCTCTCTCTCCCCCCTCTCTCTCTCGCCCCATGCCTCTCTCTCTCTCCCCTCTCTCTCTCACCTCTCTCTCTCTCTCTCTCTCTCTCTCCCCTCTCTCTCTCTCCCCCTCTCTCCCTCCCCTCTCTCCCTCTCTCTCTCCCCCTCTCTCTCCCCCCTCTCTCTCTCCCCTCTCTCTCTCTCTCCCCCCTCTCTCTCTCCCCCCTCTCTCTCTCTCTCTCTCTCCCCCCCCTCTCTCTCCCCCCTCTCTCTCTCTCTTCTCTCTCTCTTTCTCCCCCCTCTCTCTCTCCCTCCTCTGTCTCTCCTCTCTCTCTCCCCCCCTCTCTCTCTCTCCCCTCTCTCTCTCTCCCCCCCTCTCTCTCTCTCCCCTCTCTCTGTGTCTCTCCTCTCTCTCTCCCCTCTCTCTCTCTCCCTCTCTCCCCCATCTCTCTCTCTCCCCCTCTCTTTCTCATTCTCTCTCTCCTCTCTCTCTCTCTCCCTCTCCCCCCTCTCTCTTTCCCCTCTCTCTCCCCCCTCTCTCTCTCCCCACATCTCCCCCCCTCTCTCCACATCTCCCCCCTCTCCCCACATCTCCCCCCCCTCCCCACATCTCCCCCCTCACTCCACATCTCCCCCCTCTCTCCACATCTCCCCCTCCCTCACTCCACATCTCCCCCCTCTCCCCACATCTCCCCCCTCTCTCCACATCTCCCCCACATCTCCCCCCTCACTCCACATCTCCCCCCTCACTCCACATCTCCCACATCTCCCCACATCCCTCCACCCTCTCTTGAGCTGTTTGAGCTCTCTTCACGGGCCTTCACGCTAGGCTCCGCCCCCTTCGCGGGCCTTCGCGTTAGGCCCCGCCCCCTTCACGATCGACCACGCCCACTTTTGCTCGGCGCAGTCGGCAGAACAGGTAGGGACTTAGGCCAGTGTGTTTGTCCGCGTGCTGTCTCTACTGCGCATGACAGCTTCGGACAAACACACTTGGCCTTTTATAGTATAGGATAAGATTAACTGTCAAGTTATTTGGAGGTTCAATTTAATGATTATATGCTTATTTAATTATGTTTAACTTGTAGGAGGTGCTGCTGTATATTCCCGTGAAGCAATGATGTTTATTATTGTCTCTGGATATTGAAACATATATGAAGAGATGGATCGCAGACATCATGAATAACCATGGAAACATATTTCTAGAAGAATAAACTTAATCAATGACATAACAGACGTGACAAGAGAAAAATTAACATGCCTGGTGCCAATTTTTCTTTCTCTGCCAATTAGTTTTCATGTACTACTTTGTACCTTTGTCAAGATGCGGCTGATGCCAGCATCAGTAACTGACAAGACCTTAATACAAGGAAAATAAAATACATATGTAAGGCAGGAAATAATTGTGGAAATATCAGAGAGAGACGCATTCTACTGTAAAAAGAGTTTGCAAATTGATGTCTATAGCGATACATAAGATCTGAAAATGAATATACCCACAGAGAAAATGTCATGTATCCATCTCTGCAGAAAATGACATATATGACAATGCAAATCTGTGTCAATCAAAATTCACATTGGTGATTTTATGGACTATTAAGCGAACAAATAATAGTAATAGCTTGCATACTTTTTGTCCTCTAGCATTGTATGCAATCTGCATTAGAATGGAGAAAATAAAAAAAAATATTTTAATACTGTTTAAACATTTACGTAGCCAAAATTTTAGAAATAATGTTTTTTTTTAGAAAGACCATATGAAATTTATGAAATGAGCAGATAAAAATAGGATTCATATTTTTATTTGTTTGTTTTAAATGTTGAACATTCTAACATTAGTTTTTGCAAATCAATGTGTTTTGATAAAATGTAAAACTGGAAAACTGAATGCACAATTTGATTTTTAAAGGTGAATATGGAAATTAATAATCATTTAAAAGTGTAATTTTCTTAAAAAGATATTAAATCATTTTTATATGTAGTACAGTATATGTTAGAAATTAAAGATTGCACAAAATAAATATTTTAAAAACATTTTAAATTGACACTTTATTAATAATTTGCAAAACATTGGTGAATATGTCTGTTGGCTACAATTAATGAGTTAATTCACTGCTCTAAGCAAACACTGTATTATATGTAGCTGGATCAGACCATCTGCAGCTTTTTACCGCATACGTATGTTACATAATTTCACTTGCTGCCTTTTCATGAAACTAATTAAATTATTTTGTGGGATTTTTTATTGTAATGTCACATTATTCAAAACATTCAAATGAGTCAAATGAGTAAATCAGTAGATAAAATATCGAGGTAAAATGCACTGGGGTTAAATGTACATAGCCTTAAAATGACATACTCTAAAGAATTTTTTAACTATTGTGGCCCTTTAAATGAATTAAATAAAAAAAAAATTATGTTATGGCTGTATTTTTGCATAATCTCATCTGCTGAGATTTAAAACGTCTTATACACATCTCTTCAAGAGATACAGCTTTTTATTGGTGAATCTGAAATACAAATTTTTCTCAAACTGAACCAAGAAAACTTTTCTGATAAAAAATAAATAATACAATAATATTAATATGAAAGAAAAAATGTATTATAAAAACAAGTGGGCATTAAGGGGTTAATTAGTGACGTTTTGGGGAACAACCCCCCCCTTCCTCAGACCCAGAAACGTCACTAATTAATACACAGATGAAGAGTGAGTGCTGGGTCCATTGTATTTGTTTGAGATAATATCCACTCAAGCACCCTCAAGTTGTTTGGAATGGAGTGGGAGTGCACTTAACTGAATCCATATAGTTAAGGTCTTTTCATGTATTTCATTTTCAGAGTTTCCGGAAATACACAAAACGTATTGATCCATATTATTGCACAATACAAATACCCAACATTTTTCTTTTCTTTGATTCAGGCAAAACATATGTTTTTAAACAACTTTCCAATTGACTTCCATTATATGATTTTTTTTTTCATCCAACAAAGAATACTAAGAGAATGAAGCATCTTTGATAATATAAGTAAATTGGAACGTTGTTTAAAATCACATGCTCCATTGGAATCATGAAAAAAAATTGGTTTCGTGTCCCTTTAAAAGGGACATCAAAGTCAATATTTTATTTATGCATTGTGAAATGTCCATATTATTTTAAAAGCATTTAAAGCCTAGCAATTTATAAAAAAATATACATTGTTTTGCAGTCCTGGGACACACCTCTTGGAAAGCCTCTTGGATGTTGTTTATCTTGTATTACTGTGCTCAATTAGGGATAGGTGTAAATAATTTCAAACACATATCAATCAATCAATCAACTCGCAGCATGTAGGAGTGGAAGGGTTTTGCATTCCATAGAATGTACTCTCGCCACTCTGGGAGAGTGGAAAAACTTACAAAATTACAGGAAATGTAGGCAAAAGAAATAATGAAAGTATATTGCAAAGTGTTTCAATTATGTATCATTTTAACTTGGGCACTCTTAAAGACACAGTAACCTGGAGTGGATGTCAAACATCAACAGGCACACATTACACAGCACTTACTTTGGGAAGTACCTTAGCAGCAAGTAGGACACTAGAAACCAGTATCTATGCCTGAGCCTCCACATTTGCCTGAGCCTTTGCTTAAGCCTGCACTTATGCTACCTGAACCTCAGTCTAAACCTGTGCTACTTAAACCTGTATCTGAGTCTTTGGCCTTGTCTGTGGCCTCACCTGTTCCTGCTGCCTTGTCTGTGGCCTCATCTGTTCCTGCTGCCTTGTCTGTGGCCTCATCTGTTCCTGCTGCCTTGTCTGTGGCCTCATCTGTTCCTGCTGCCTTGTCTGTGGCCTCACCTGTTCCTGCGGCTTTATCAGAAAACATAGCTGCTACCTGACGGCCCCAGCTAATTTTGGACAGAACAGAGTCTCTAATCAGACAAACTCAATGAACTTCCGTACTCTTTTGCTGACGGCACTAGTATTCATTCCTGTAATTCTTACAAAACTTTACATGTATATATCTATGGTGGGGATTTAAAGTGTTATGATCAGAACTCTGAACAAAATATTGTCAAAGTAATTTATATTTCACTACCATTTTCAAGCTCCTCCTACTTTGCATCATGAAGTCAAAATTCCATTGACATATTTAGTCAAAGGATGTAACATCCTATGGTGTCTTTAAAAGGAATGGTAAATTCAGTCATTTTCTGTCATGCATTTGACAAAGAAGCAATAAAAGTGGTTAAAATATTTTATTCAAGAGTGAGGTTATATAAATTGAACCTATTTCAAAAGAAATGCTTCCCTAGGTATAGATTGCTCACTTACTGATCCTGACAACTCCTACAGGTAGATCTGCAAGTGCAGAGCAGTAGATCACATGACTGTTGTGTGATTTCCCTCTCAGCCAGTAGTGATAGCATGGGACCCATTTAAAAAAAATATAAAATATATATTTTTCCAAAGTATATTACGTACCACTACAATGGCCTCAACTGAAAAAAGATTTAGCACAGGAATATTAGTCCCTATATTAGTCTATATAGCAAGTGTGAGACAAAGTACATTTTATACATACAAGAGGTGTTGAAAGGGATATGAAACCCAAAAAATGTTATTCAGGCAGCATACAATTTTTTAAAAAAAGGTTCCAATTTACTTATATTGTCAAATTTGCTTCGTTCCTCTACTATTCTTGAAGAGATACCTAGGTAAGTGTCTGGAGCACTACATGACAGGAAATAGTGTTGCCATATAGTGCTCTTTTGAATAGATAACATTCTTGCAAAACTGCTGCCGTATAGTGTTCCATACACATGCACGAGCTTGAGCTTACATCTCTGCTTTTCAACAAAAGACACCAAGAGAACAAAGAAAATGTTGTTAATAGAAGTAAATTAGAGAGTTGTTTAAAATCGCTTGTTCTATCTGAACATATTTAGAAACAAAGTGCTGTGTCTAAACCTTATCATATTCTGAGCAAAATGATGTCTTAGCTGTAATGTGTTATGAGACTAAAATATACACTGTTAATGACTACATCACAGCTTTCGCCTCAGTTATTCTTAGGCATCTAACAGAAAATGTAAGCTCTCAGCATCAGAGACTCCGTGTTTATCAGTATTTGTATAGATGAATGCTCATGTCTTTACTTTTAACTACTTTCTAGAGCTTTAAAGGGGCATTATACTCCATATACACATATGAAGGGGCAGCATTTGCACACTTTAAAACTCATTTTTTCCCATTTTTTTTTATTAATTTACATTTAAACCAATACTGTAGTATTGTTTCTACTAATCCTCATTGGCTGATATGGACAGCTGTCTCTGCTTTACTGCAAGTGTGAAAAGAAAACATTATATTTTGTTCAGGAAAAAAACAAGGTTTTTTTTGTTTTTTAAATACAGTTGAAATACATTTCTAAATGCCTTTTTTAAAATGAAACAAAGAAAAAAGTTCACTGCAATGTCCCTTTAACCTCTTAACTGTGGATGATTACACGTGGTCAATGCGATTAGTGCGGATGACAAGCATATCTCATCATCCCTTGGGAGCTGATTGCGCCCCCCCCCCCCCTTGCAGTTTTAGGCAAGTTAAAAGGTGGTGTTGGGCATCAGAACCTGGATAAATAGATGATGTCGCCATGTTTGGGCAAAAGTGGCCAGGACAGTAAAGCAACAAAAGAGAACTTGATGGAGTGTGCATATAAAAGCCCCTCTGTCTCTGTTTTCTTAACTCCTACGAACCCACCACACATACTGTTAGAGAGGTAATTATCTGACCTTTCAAATGGTATATGTATTTGGGGTTAAAATGTTAATACACTTTACTTAAAACCCCCCACATATTTTCTATGAAGGTCTGTAACAGGTTATGGAGACTCCCATAACCCCTTGTTTTTAAGTCCAAGAGCCCCTCTTGAAATTAAAGCCCCAATATAGGTTTTTATAGCCTGGCGATCACTGGTAATAGTGATCCCCTAGCGTGAATGAATGTCCTTTAATTAGCCTAGAGGCTCATGGGACTTTAGAGGGATAAACACACACACACTCACTCTTTTTTATAACCTTGTTTAATAGCATTTAAATTAAAAATGCATTGTTTGAATCTTCAGGGTCTCTTGATAAAAGATAAATAATATGTATGGGTTTCTCACTGAAAAATTGCCTACAGTAGGGCTGAAATAAGAGCAGAATCTAAAAACTGCATGGATCGAAATTGCTCGGCCATTAAAGGGTTAACAAAGAATATAATTTAAAGGGACAGTAAACAAAAAATAATGTTATATAATTCTGCACATAGTGCAGAATTATGTAACATTATGTTAGCGACAGCTTTAAAAATCAAAAGACCAGATAAGTGCAACTTTGAGAGCTAAAATCTCTCAAATCTTTTGATTTTTAAAGCTGTCGCTTTATTTTTTAATTTCACTGTCCCTTTCATTGACAGCGGATTAAAGTCAATTGAAAGTCTTTGTTTTACATATTGCTAGTGAGAGTTTTACTCTAAAATAGACCCTATTGATGAGGTTTAGAGCGGCACTTAAAGAATTTTAAAATGTCTATTTTATTTTATCAGCTTAAAAATCAAAGTATATACTGAGAACATAGAAAAAATATATTAAGATCATAAAACATTATAACCCAGCTTTAAACACAGTCATCTGAAGTGTGTCAGTTTTATACCTTAATCATAGATAACATGACCTCACACCAAACTGGGTTTAAAGGGATATTTAACACTAAGTGCTAGATTATATATATAATAAGATATATAATAATATAATAATTTGCGATTTATATACAGGGAGTGCAGAATTATTAGGCAAGTTGTATTTTTGAGGATTAATTTTATTATTGAACAACCATGTTCTCAATGAACCCAAAAAACTCATTAATATCAAAGCTGAATAGTTTGGGAAGTAATTTTTAGTTTGTTTTTAGTTATAGCTATTTTAGGGGGATATCTGTGTGTGCAGGTGACTATTACTGTGCATAATTATTAGGCAACTTAACAAAAAACAAATATATACCCATTTCAATTATTTATTTTTACCAGTGAAACCAATATAACATCTCAACATTCACAAATATACATTTCTGACATTCAAAAACAAAACAAAAACAAATCAGTGACCAATATAGCCACCTTTCTTTGTAAGGACACTCAAAAGCCTGCCATCCATGGATTCTGTCAGTGTTTTGATCTGTTCACCATCAACATTGCGTGCAGCAGCAACCACAGCCTCCCAGACACTGTTCAGAGAGGTGTACTGTTTCCCTCCTTGTAAATCTCACATTTGATGATGGACCACAGGTTCTCAATGGGGTTCAGATCAGGTGAACAAGGAGGCCATGTCATTAGATTTTCTTCTTTTATACCCTTTCTTGCCAGCCACGCTGTGGAGTACTTGGACGCGTGT